>NW_005354632.1:3907783-4002576 GCF_000412655.1 Myotis brandtii | reverse complement strand
CCAAGCCCGGGCTGCCCTACGAGCTACTTGTCTCCGATGCTTCCTCACTCGTGAACTTCAAATCAATGGGCAACATGGAATGACTGGGCCTTTGCCTTTAAATTTTAAAAAGAGGGAAAGTGGACAGAAATGACAGAAGGAAGGGTCTACGTTAAACTTCAAGATAAAAGCAATCCCTTGTCAAAATAGGGATCTCTCGTGTGTGGGGCGGGGGAGGTATTGACTGGGAAGCATGATGGAAATTCGGGGCTGCCAGCAATGTCCTCGCTCTTGATCCAAATGGTGGTTATGTGGGTGCACACACATATGCCTAGAAGTCAGACCTCAGCTTTTAACGTTAAAAAAAAAAAGAACAAAGAAAGAAAAAGGCAGGACTTGCCAAGATTCGGAGACGGCTTGGCAGCACATGAAGGGCTGTGTGGAATCTGCTTCGCTGGCTCGCGCTCAGAAGGGCTCAGAAGGGGACGGAGTCCTGGCTGCCGGGGGCGTTCCGTGCCTAGAACGAAAGAGATGCGATCAGAAAGCACTTTTGCTCTGCTGACTCCTATCCTTGGCCCCGTGCTAGGAGCATCATGATGAATGTTTAGCGTGTCACTTCGCATCTCGTCACAGGAGAGTATTTAAGGACAGGATGAGTAATAAATACGCTGAGTGGAGAGAGGGTTGCGAGCCTCCAGCCTGGGCATCCTCACCGTGGAGCCAGATGATGCTGGGACTCTGAGGTCAAAGGCCTCTGTGTGTGAGGCCTTTCCTGGATGCGTCCAAATGCCAGTGCCCTTCAGCTTCAGAAATAAGCCAGCCCTGCCGGTGAGACTCAGGGGTTGAGCATCCACCCAGGAACCAAGAGGTCACTGGTTCGATTCCCCATCAGGGCACGTGCCTGGGTTGCAGGCTCAATCCCCAGTAGGGGGCGTGCAGGAGGCAGCCAATCCATGATGTTTCGCACTCATCGATGTTTCTATTTCTCTCCCTTCCTCTCTCTCTTTAAAAATAAAGAAAAACATATTTTTTAAAAAAGAAAAGAAATAAACCAGCCCAGAGCAAACCAGGCTCTGATGATTTAAAAACTGTCTTGGAAATGTGCATTTATGGAGGAGCATGGTCTGTGCCCCGCAAAGGAGCCAGGCTGACCAATGACTCCTGACATCAACCACCCGTGTATAATGTGACCCAGGTTTGGGGGCATGGAAATGCCTTTTCTCAACCATGGGACAAACTGGCCAGCTCGTTGGCCTGTAGCTGAGCGGACATGACCTAGGTGTGTCGCCACCTGCAGGCAGGTGCTGTGCTTGCTGGGTTGGGGTGAGGGGTGTGTAGGAAGGGGAGTTGTATGCAGTACGACAACCTGGTAGTTAAGGCGTGTGTTCCAGAGTTCAAGGCCCACAGGGGCCACTTCCGAGGTGTGTAACTTTGGGCAAACTTCTAAATCTCTGTGCCTCCGTAACCATAGGCAAAAGACCCAATCTCATGGGGTTGTTTGAATGGCTTTAGGTGTTAACACAGGCAATTAAAACAGTCGTTGGCACATGACGTGATTTTGACAGATATGGAAACTACAGATGAGTTAAATAATCGTCTGGTAGGAACAGTCACAGCTCAGGTCCATCTGGTCCCAAGCCTGTGTTTGTAACCATTGCCCTTCCCTCCCTCTGTGATGGCGTTGGACCCTGATAGGGGCGTGCTGGGTGTCAGGGCCAGGGGCGGGCTGACACGTGGTCCGTAGGGAAAGCAAGAGGCCTCCTGACATGGATCCCATGTGCATAATGTGCCCAGGTTTGGGGGCGTGGAAATGCCATCCAGAGACCAGAATTCCTGTCCTGGCCCTGCCACCTCCCAGCTGCGTAACAGCGATGAACTCCAGTTCAAAACCTGCTTATCTCTGAAGCTGAAAGACACTGGCATTTGGGTGCATCCAGGAAAGGCCTGACACACAGATGGCTGCCTTTGACCTCACAGAGTCCCAGCGTCATCTGGTTCCACGGTGAGGATGCCCAGGCTGGAGGCTCGCAACCCTCTCTCCACTCAGCGTATTTATTACTCATCCTGTCCTTAAATACTCTCCTGAGCAGGACACCCAGATCCACGCCGACCTGAGCCCGCAGGGGACGTCGGAGGGGACCAGGGCACCGGCTTGGCGTCAGGTGTGCGGAGATGAGCGGACGGTCCGGAAGGGGAGACACATTGGTTCGACAGTGGCGGTCTGGCGGGAGGGCGTGTCGGTGCGATGGGCGTGTAGAAGGGGACATCACACCCAGGAAGGTGTGGCAGGGGGAGCGGGGAATTTTCCTGGACAAGAAGTCCTGAAGGATGGGCAGGAGTTCACAGCAAAATGTTAGGAACGGGAACTCAAAGCAGGAATGAGGGCAGGAGAATGCCTACAGCTGTGAAGACAAGTTATGAAGAACAGCAGGGGTGCAGAATTCTGGTGTGGGGGCCGCGGGGAAGGACAAGGAGAAGGGAGCGCCCAGGGGTCAGCAAGGGGGCAGAACAGCACTTTCTTCCGGCTTCCAGTTTAAAAAGACTAACAACATGCCCTAATCGGTTTAGCTCAGTGGATAGAGCATCGGCTTTCAGACTGAAGGGTCCCAGGTTCGATTCCAGTCAAGGGCATGTACCTTGGTTGCAGGCATATCCCCAGTAGGGGGTGTGCAAGAGGCAGCTGATCGATGTTTCTCTCTCATCGATGTTTCTAACTCTCTATCCCTCTCCCTTCCTCTCTGTAAAAAACCAATAAAATATATTTTTTTTTTTTTGGGGGGGGGGGGGGGGAATGACCCAAGAGTGTGTTGGCGGGGAGGTGGGCGTGAGTGTGGCCAAGACACTGCTCTCAAGATCAGATCCCCTGCCTGAGATTTTCCCATGAGACATTGCGGGAGGTGATGATCACAACAAGAGGAGCTGCACAGCAGGTTGCTAATACACTAAATGTGAGGTGTTTGCGAGCAGCCAACAGTATTCCAGACGCGCCACGTCTCCTGCGCCAGGAGAAACTAATTAAACTCCGGGGATGGGAAGCGTGAGCTGGTGCGTACGTGTGTAAACAGAGAGCGAAATCGGCTCATCTGACATTTCACACTCTGAGAAACTAATTAAACTCCGGGGATGGGAAGCGTGAGCCGGTGCGTACGTGTGTAAACAGTGAAATCGGCTCATCTGACATTTCACACTCCTTCCGTGACCTTGACAGACAACCTCTATTCTACAAAACTTGGTTTCTCCTTCCTCATTCAGATACCCTCCTAAGGAATCACTTAGGAGAGGAATAGCCAGATCCCAGATTAAAAACAAACAAAAACAACAACAAAAAACCCCTCCCCAGCAGTACTGCCCTTCAGAGCAAATGTCATTGTCAAATGTAAGAAACAAAAGCCGAGACCGGCTTAGTAATTTCCCCAGAAGAGAGCAGCAAGGCAAGGGCGAGACTGGAACCTGGCTCCCTGTTCCCTGGCCCAAGACGCTCTGCCCTCTGCCCGCCTCGGGCGGGGCGGGGGGCGGGGGGGCAGGCGCTGTCTTACGTGGCCTCTGCGTGGGGAAGCCAGAAAGAGATGTCACGTGGATGGACTCACTCTGGGCCACAGGTAACCCCACCTCCCAGTCCCCTGTGGGGCCACTGGAGTTCAAAAGCTTCTGTCACCTCCACCCCAAACCCCGCTCTGTCCTATGTTTTCATGATCAGCATGACTTAAAGGTAGAGTAAGAGAGGAGATCGGGACCTAGGGATGCTATTTTAGGAACCATGCCACTTTCTGCCAGCGGATAAAGGACTGCCCAAATGTGCTACAGCAAAATCTGCCCAGGTGGGAGCCCTCAACTAGAGCCAAGGCTTCCAGGGTCTAAGATGTGAAGATGTGGCACCAACCAAGGGTCAAACTGGCCCCTCGTCTCGCTTTCCCTTCCTTTGCATCAAACGAACACGCTCCATATCAGGAGGACCAGGGCGCAGCATCCCCTGGCCTGGGAGGAGGCCGGGCTGATAGCGTTGTCCCTCTGCCCCATGGCCGCTCCCCGCACTCCCCTGCCTGACCCCTTTCCTCTTTATCAGGCAAGGGGTGGCCGGGGCAGAAGGGTCTGGGCTCCTGCATGGGCACGACCTGGGGTGAGGGGTCTGAGCAGGCAGAATGTCTGGACTCAAAAAATTGATCTCCGAGATCCTGGGCCACGCCCCAGCGGAACTGAATTGGGAAGAGCCGCAGCCTCTCCAGCTGCTTGGAGAGGGCTCAGCTATTGAGACTTAAGATTCCGCGTGGTGACGCTCTGCCCTCTGGTGGTGGATCTGTAGAGATGCTTGCGTCTCCTTGGGTGCCCCATTCCAAGAGCATCTGCAACTTCTGCCCCAAACCACATCTGGGTTCTCTTGAAAACCCCCAGAGAAAGGTCCTGCTCCCCTCGGCTTCCTGCAGACAGGCGGACAAAAGGAGCCATGCTGGACTGGGCACCTGGGCACACAGCTCTGTGTAAACCATGGCAGGCTTTCTCTAGAGAAATGGCCTCCCCTCGCTCCTGCAGTGCTGCAGAGCGGGCGTGAATGCTCCCAGCCAATGGAGTTCATATGGCCGTTTTTCTACCTTTCCCATCTCCTCGGTCCTCTAGGTTTCTCTTCTGCTTCTATGAGCAGGACTTGTCAAGACGCTGTCAGAGAACACGCTCATTAGCCACACTTGCAGGAGGGACGCTCTAGGCTGGTCCGGTGGATTCTGTGCTATGTTGACCCTCTTCAAAGTTCATAGGAATCATAATAGCAGATTCCTCTATAGCGCTTATGCTGTGCCGGGCAATAGTCTAGACCCGTGGTCGGCAAACTGCGGCTCGCGAGCCACATGCGGTTCTTTGGCCTCTTGAGTGTGGCTGTTCCACAAAATACCACGTGCGGGCGCGCATACAGTGCGATTGAAACTTTGTGGCCCATGCACAGAAGTCGGTTTTCGGTCTGGGGGAGTCAATTTTGAAGAAGTACTGTTGATATTTGGCTCTGTTGACTAATGAGTTTGCCAACCACTGGTCTAGACTAGTGTTAAATGTTTACTCATGTAATGCTCACAGCAGCCTTATAAGGCAGGGGCTGCTCTGTCTCCATTTGACAGGTGAGGAGAGAGGTTAAAAAGCTTGTCTGGTAGAAGCATCAGAGCGGGAGTTGGAACCTAGAACATGTCTTAACTACTTTACTATCCTGCTTCTAACGTCTTCTCTTGACTCAAAATAGTAGGTCAGTAGGTCAGAGAGGTGATGAGAGTTAGAGACTGGAACTGCCTGAGGCAACGGTAGGATTCCTGAGACAGACTTTGCAAGGGAAGTGTCCCCTGAGATGGACCCTCCCAGAGCCTGACTTCAAATAAGGTCATCGCGACAGTGGCTTCCACAAGAGGAAGCAAGGACTGACAAATTTTAACTGGGAGACTCCTACGCACCTCGAGAATAGGGACTGTTTTATTAGTGACCTGTGCCTAGCGGTGTTTTGCACTTGGTCGGTGGATAATAAATGTTGGCGAGTACAGAACGAATAACAACAATAAGAACCAACATTTAATAAGCATTTACAATATGCAGGGCGATCTGCTAAGGTCTTTACATGGGTTATCCCATGTACCATTCACACCATCTCTGTTGTGGTGATCATGACCATTCTCATTTCATAGACAAGGAATTGAGGTGCTGAAGGTTAAGTAACTCTCCTATGGTTGGCCACGCAGTGAGGGGTTTTTACTCAGATGATGTGTCTCCAGTGCCCAGTCCCATAATCACCAGACTTGCTGTCTTTCTGGGTCAGAAGGAAGAGAAGGAAGATAAGAGGAATGACAGAGTCCTCGGGATGCCCACTCTGGACCAGCAGTCTTCCCTAGAGGACTGCTGATGGGGCTCAGGAATTCAAAGTATACTTTCTGGAAAGAAAGACATAATAATAGCAGGTAACCTTTATGTGCTTGCCAAATGTTGAACTGAGTGCTTTTAAACCTCAGAGTTCCCTTCCATAGGAGGACCAGATGGTTGGATTAATTCTTTGGGCAGATGTCACAGGAAGGCTAAGAGACAAGAGAGTTGAGGATGCTGAAAAGAGAGGGTGTCTCCATTGAGGGGAGGTGAAAGCAAAAATTGGGGGGACACTATTCAAGTAGTTTGACATTGAAGTTTTCATAAAATTTAAAATCACATTGAGGAGTCAAGTGCCCAAGCTTTGAACATGAGATAGACCCAATCCTGGCGGAGACATAAGGCGTAGTCTCCTGAAGGAATTCTGGGAAGATTTTCCTTGGTGATGAAGGATGTGGAGAAAGCCTGGCAGCCCCATTTCTACTCCCGTGTATACTTGTTCACAGGGTGTTTTAATGCTTGAAGGTACTGCAGCCGTCTTGTGGCCATTGGAGAAAGACCCAAAGGATTGCTGAGAAGGCATCTCAGAGACCTGACATGGCTCACCTGCTGGAGAAATCTTGCAACTACCTACCTCTTCCCCGTAAGAGTATAACTCAGGCCCTAACCGGTTTGGCTCAGTGGATAGAGCATCAGCCTGCGGACTGAAGGGTCCCAGGTTCAATTCCAGTCAAGGGCATGTACCTTGGTTGCGGGCACATCCCCAGTAGGGAGTGTGCAGGAGGCAGCTGATCGATGTTTCTCTCTTATTGATGTTTCTAACTCTCTGTCCCTCTCCCTTCCTCTCTGTAAAAAATCAATAAAATATTTTTTTTTTAAAAAGAGTATAACTCAGGTCATCGTCCAGAAGTTCCTAACCCAGGCTGATGAATGAGAGAGGGAAGCTTGGTGAAAGAAGCACAGACAGAGGGGGGGATCCTTTCCAGACATCTCTGGATACAGCTGGGTCAGAGAAGGGAGCACAGTTGACCGCTCTTAATAATTGATGATCTTAGAAAATGCTAGTAAAGGGCTGGGGGGAGGGGGGGAGGACTAGGTAATTAATTATAATGAGTTCCATGAATCACTGTTTAAAAGTTTTATACTTTTCTCTTTGTTTAAATTGACCTAAAGCCTGAGGGACTTCATTAAAAGTTAAGCGTGTTAAACACCAAGGGAATGTAGATTTGTTTGGCCTTAAGTGGTTTTAATGAGAAAGTGGCCCCATGGTGCTATAATTAAGATTTAGGAATCCGCTCCTCCCCTACATGTGACTGGAGTTACTAAATGTCATCCTCTACGGGCAGGCTCTTCATATTATAAGAATATGGATCCCTGGGGGGATGTGAATGATGGAACGGTTCCAGTTAAGGACCTTCCTTCTCTGAGGAGATGGGTGTGACTCACACTTCAGGTGGACATCCTGAGGAAGCATGAACCTTAGACATGTGGGAGCAGGCCCTGTGGTTCCCCTGTTGCTCATGCCAGATGGTAATGAGGTCGCTGCATGGTGACTCTCAGGGTTGGACTCCGGTTCTCCAAGGCATGCGTCACTCACACAGCCAATAAGTTGGCTGATGGCTAGAACGGAATGTGGCTAAACAGGTTTGTTTTGATCCCTGATGTTGACAGTCATTCGGGAGAAACTGACTTCAAATTGGCCCAACATCAGAGTGGGGCTGCCCAAGTACAGCTGTTCCACGAAGTCTTTCCTGATCCACCCCATCTGTTCTCCCATCTTCCAGCACAACCCATGATTCATCTCTTCCCCTAATGCATGTAGGCAGTCACCATATTTTTATGTTTCTGTTTAAATAATAATCATGATAATAAAACCTCAGATTTTGAGCACTTAGCTCAGGCCAGGGACACTCTCGAGTGCTTTACACACATTAGGACATTGATCCACACAATAGCTCTATGAGGTAGGTACTGCAGTTATTCCCATTTTACAGATGGAGAAACGGAGGTTTAGAAGGTCAATATCCTGACTCAGTCTTACAATTCTTATGTGGTAGAGCCAGAATTTGAACCTCCTATTCTGATTCTGGAATTCATACTCCTAACACTGTTACATCAATTTCTTTTATGACACCAAAGAATCCAAGGATTCTTAAGAGTATCCTCTCTTTAATTGCCCCCCCACAAGCTCACAGTACTCTGCTGTTGCTCTGCAACCCTACGAAGACTGATAAGACGTAGGAATGTCTATTCCACCACAGCTTCCAAAAGCTAAAGAGGCCAGGCAGGCACACTTCCGAAACCTCAGAACGCAGCCTTCTTTGTATTTGCAGGGTGTCAAACAGGCCTAGCAAATAGAAAGTACATAATAAATAAATACTAAGTACTTAATGAACCCAGTCCTACAATAGTGACTACCCTACACTCATAAGAAGAATGTATTTAGCTTTGAGCTAGAGAAACCCTCTAGAGTGCCTTTAAAAATTCTAGGTTTATTTTTCCAAAAAAAACTGAGAAGTCTAGAAGTAAGCAATCCAGAGACAATACCATGGATCAGAGATGGTACAAGGACCCAGGCTTGTCTGTATCTTTTTGATCCACAAAACTTAGCATGAAGTTCCTTTCCTCATTGCAACATGGCTGGGGGGTGGGTGGGCTATTATAGTTGTTGTTTTTAAATATTTCCTGGAAGAATTAAGATTTCTCACTTGTTAATTATGATTAACTAAAATATTTTATAAGGAGAAACTATTTATTTATTTATTTATTTATTTATTTATAGGAGAAACTATTTAAACGGCCCTCTGACTTCTAAAAATATGTAATCTTTAAAACTCTAGTAAGTATAAAACTCCATTCTTTTTTACCTTGGCTGCTTTTAGTATGATTATAAAATAATATCACCATTAGGGCAGTTTTAGTAAAAATCCATAAAAAGTTCAACTTCGTCTGCTTCACCAGTATTTTTTTTCATAGTGACCTCAGAGAGAGGAAAGTAATTATAAAAAGAAAAGGAGAGGAAGGAAAGGGGGGAGGAAGAAAGAAATAGCTCTTTATCAAGGCTGCTATTGAAGTCTGAAAAACATTCTAAGACCATATATACCCAGGGGTTACACAGGCCAGCCAATAATATCTTGAACGGTCTCTGATTAGAACAATAAAGCAGAACACTGTGTTTGGACTAAGACAAGTGGGGTCAATTCCTGCAACAACTACCTTACTTTTCAAGACCCTGGTTGATGTTTACCAAAATCCTTTGGTTTTGATCTACAAAATCGGCCCCTGTTTCAAACAAAAGCTTGGAAATATAAAATTTATTTCATAGCTACAAGGGCAAAAGCTAGCAAAAAAAAAAAAGTAGGCAAGAGCGCGCTAATAATAAAGTTGTTTTAGTCAGATAGAGCCAACTACGTAAAACACACTCAGGATGAAAGCCTGGTTCCACGCAGCCCAGCTGTACTTGTGGTGCGCTGTCCATGGTACCGAATGCCCTCTGCCTTTACGTCTCTTTGATCCAGAAGAGCAGAATCTTTGATCTTTGTGCCTGTCCTAGTTCATGCTATGAATACAGTATTGAATTCTACTTTTAGAAAAACTTTTAAGATAAACTTTATCTTCTGATGGTAAGAATAAAAAAGAAAGAATTCACTCCTGAATCCATTGCCTCCAAGCAACTATAAATATCTAGTTTAATTTCCCTCTGGTTTTTTTTTTCTCCACATATTTTTACATATTTGAGATCATTCTGAATATGCAACTCAATTCTGTATATGTCTCCTTTTCATAGCGGCATGCATTTTTTTGTTTCTATAAGATCTTTGGATACATCTTTTTAAGCAGATGCACAATATTCTGCCATGTTCTGTTCCATAAGTGACCAAATCATGCTTATGTAATTGGATATTATTCTTACTTAAAATGTTATGTATAATAAATAGCTTTAGATTCTTCTCTGGGTGAATCTCCAGAGAACTAGTGAAAAAAATCCAAAGACATCAGGTATTGTATGGTGCCACTTATATAAATTATAAGAATGAAGATAGAACTAGAGAATTGCAGGACAGGTTAGTGGTTGTCAGGAGTTGAGGAGAGGGTGGAGGTAAAAGAAATGTGGGTATAGCTATAAAAAGGCAACATTAAGAATCCTTGTGGTGACGTAAATATTCTTTATCTTGACTACCAATGGCAATATCATAGTTGTAATATTTTGCTATAGATTTTTAAGACGTGTTCCTTGGAGGAAACTGGGGGAAGGGTACCTGGGATCTTTCTCCGTTATTTCTTACAAATGCATGTGAATGAACAATAATCTCAAAATGCATAACCTTTGAAAAAGGAAAATAAAACGAAATCTGCCCTGACCGGCTTGGCTCAGTGGATAGAGCGTCGGCCTGCGGACCGAAGGGTCCTGGGTTTGATTCTGGTCAAGGGCATGTACCTTGGTTGCAAGCACATCCCCAGTAGGGGGTGTGCAGGAGGCAGCTGATCGATGTCTCTCTCTCATCAATGTTTCTGGCTCTCTGTCCCTCTCCCTTCCTCTCTGTGAAGAAAAGTCAATAAAATATTTTTTAAAAATAAATAAATAAAAAATAAAACGAAATCTGATTTGCTCCTCTGGTGAAGTGTCTGCTCTCTAGTGGTGACCCTGAGGGGAAGGGCCTTGGTGGACTTCATCCACGGAGATCAAACTCGCTAAGGCCGCCACGAGCATGCGGTCTCCTGGTTCCACCAGGGCTCAGCACTCAAGGAGGGGGATCTAGAGGTGGCGAGAGTGTGAGGACCTGTGGGGCTCCATTTACTTCTGCTCTGCCTTCTGTCTCTGGCTACCAAACATGGGGAGAGCATTTTAAAATATATTTTTATTGATTTCAGAGAGGAAGGGAGAGGGAGAGAGAGATAGAAACATCGCTGATGATGGGAGAATCATTGAGGCTGCCTCCTGCACGCCCCACACTGGGGATCGAGCCCTCAACCCGGGCAGAAATTGAACCATGACCTCTTGGTTCATAGGTTAACACTCAACCACTGAGCGACCCTGGCCAGGCAGGGGGAGAGCCTTTTATAGGCTCCCTTTGGCAAAGGTTTCTACAACTTCTGGGAAAGGAAAATGATGACAAGAGGTTTAGAAAGTGAACAGTCAGTTCTTTGGTTATAGTCATATATCGCTTAACGACAGGAATACATTCTGAGAAAGGTGTTGTTAGGTTGATTTCATCCTTGTGCGAACATCATAGATTTCACTTACACAAACCTAGAGGGCACCCCTAGGCTATGTAGCCTATTGCTCCCAGGCTGCAAGCTTGTATAGCATGTTACTGTATCCTATAGACAATTGTGACACAATGGTAACTCTTTGTGTGTCTAAACATATACAAGGTACAGTAAAATACAGTGTGAAAGATAAAGTGTCTGCGTGTGCAGGCTCATGGATAGACAGAGGGAGAGAGAGAGAGAACACAAGCCCATACGTGTATTACAGCATATTGTTCTAGTCGTTCTATTTCATCATTAGTTATTGTTAATCTCTTACTGTGCCTAATTTATAAGTTAAACTTTATCATAGGTATATAGATATAGGAGGGTCCAGGCATCCACTGGGGGTCTTGGGAGGTGTCCCTCATAGATAAGGGGGGGACTACTGTATCCACAAAGTCACATTCCCAACCATATCTGGGTCATTTTGAACAAGTCGCTTCACCTCTCAAAGCCTGGGTTTCCTCGTTTGTCAGATGGGCCGTGTGCAGAGGAGGCGGGAGGGTTACAGGTAACATAGGCATAGCACCTGCCTGGCACAGTGGCTACTCCGTAGATTTCAATCAGGACATCCTGCCCAGAGGCGTCGGGTACTCGAATATTTGTGAATTCGGTAGTGCCAAACACCACAGTCAATCTCCTGGGTACTAGATCACAGAGAAAAATAGCCCCGATCTAAAGAACAAACGGGGCAGTTTCAACTCACTGGCATTGTGTCATTGTCTCGCTTGCTACACTTATTGGACAGCTGTATTAATGTGTTACTTTGAACAAATCTCTCTCCAGTTCCTTACTGCCTGTCAGTGAATGGTAACTTTCATTCCATAATGTTGCCCCTCACACACTTACTACCAAGAGCAGGACCAACCTCAGTTACTTTTTTTTAAATCTCTATATATAAAAGGCTAAGTGATCGACCATCCATCCAACTGTCCGACCGGCCGACAAGCTGGTACATATGACAGACACTGGCAATTTAAAAATAAACGTTGAGCCCTAACTGGTTTGGCTCAGTGGATAGAGCGTCTGCCTGCAGACTCAAGGGTCTGAGGTTCGATTCCGGTCAGGGGCATGTACCTTGGTTGCGGGTACATCCCCAGTGGGGAGTGTGCAGGAGGCGGCTGATCGATGTTTCTCTCATCGATGTTTCTGACTCTCTATCCCTCTCCCTTCCTCTCTGTAAAAAAATATATTTTTTTTAAAAAATAAAATAAAATAAACGTTGACTATTTTAATTTTATACTACTAGAGGCCCGATCCACAAAATTTGTGCAAGGGGCTTGGCCCTCACAGCCTGGCTTCATCCAGAAGGTCGTCCAGACAGTTGTTCTGCTGTTCAGTCATCTGACCTAATTAGCATATTGTGCTTTCATTGTTATAGATATTATATATACTATTTTGACATATAATTTTTTGTAGTAACAATTACCACATGAATTGAATCTTTCTTCTAATTAATTTCCTTTCAATGTGCACAAATCTGTGCACTGGGCCACTAGTGTTATATATATAAGCAAATAAATAGAATATTATTTCAGAGAGGAAGGGAGAGAGAGAGAGATAGAAATATCAGTGATGAGAGAGAGTCATTAATCAGCTGCCTCCTGCATGCCCCACACTGGGAATTGAGCCTGCAACTTGGGCATGTGACCTGACTGAGAATCGAACTGTGACCTCCTGGTTCATAGGTCCATGCTCAACACTGAGCCACACCAGCAGGGCTAAGTTAGTATTCTTAATCAATGACAACAATCCAGGGGTCCCCAAGTTCTTTAGAAACCTAATGAATGGCTTTAACAACGTTCTAGCTTCTAACCACACCTCCACAGTAAGGAAATGTGCAGTAATTTTGCTTCCCGAGGATAGAAACAAATTGAAGACTTCCTTCAAAATATTATTCAATCCACCCTAAAACATAACGCAACCTCACACGTGTTCAAGCATGGAAGTTCTTTGCCACAGTCATCATAAATACAGAGACGTTATTACAGTGGAAGCTCAACTCAGGGGGAAGCAAGGGAGAGAGGTTTCCTCTGGGGGGGGGCGGAGGTAGCTTGGTTTCATATCATTTGCAAGACAAACAGCAATTCCCCGCCAGAGTCCTGGGGGCAATGCCCACAGCGCCACGTCAGGGGAGAGTATGGCTTTGCCCACAGAGGGACTGGA
This sequence comes from Myotis brandtii, assembly GCF_000412655.1. NCBI lineage: Eukaryota > Metazoa > Chordata > Mammalia > Chiroptera > Vespertilionidae > Myotis > Myotis brandtii. The sequence goes on along the minus strand of NW_005354632.1, from coordinate 3,989,352 downwards.
GTTGGCACCGAGGAAGGCGGTTGAAAATTGGGGCCAGAACGCACCTGCCCTCCTGGGTTCCTGGGCTGAGACAGCCTTCGCTTAGTTTTTGTCAAGGACGAAGGGAGGTGTCTTTCTGGATAAAAGCAGGATTCCAGAGGTCTGGCCCAGTTCTCTGAATCCAGGAGAGAGAGACACGCCCTGGTGTCTGTGGCCTGGTGCCCCACGGTAGGAGGGAACCCCCGGGAGGCACCGGCAGGTAACGCTCACTTGTTCTGCGGGGTACACTTCAGCTTTTCCCATGTTAAGTCTGTCCTGGCTAGATGAGGCAGGGGGTGCAGGTTCCTAGCGTCCTCAATCAGCTATGAGTGTAGCGACAAAACCAAGCCACGCGTCTGTCTGCTTGACTGACAGCAGCTGGCAAAGGTCAAGGGTCCTCACCCATTAGCCGAATGTTGGCTGGATTGACGGGTGAATTCACTGAGCACTGAGTTCAGCTGCGAGAATGACCTCTTCAGACAGCAGCTGTGTCCCTTCGTGCGCTCCCTGGCTTTCTGTTTTGTTAGTGGAAGCAACAAAACCTGTGATTATTCACAGGTAAAAAGCTGACCTGGTTTTTTTTTTAGGATGATAAAGTAAAAGCGTTTTTACTTTGCTTTGTGATAAACCTGCTCTTTCCTACATTCTTACTGCATGTTTGTGTCCTGGGGAACCGGAATGCTTCCCAATTAGAAGGAAAAAACCAAGTCGAAAGGGATGTTAGAAATCCCCAACCCAGTGCGTCGGCTCCTTTCATTGTCTCACAAGTTGTTCTTGCTGGACATCTGCGAAGGGGAGCGTGCCCTCTAAGAGCCACCTACCTGGGATCGGAGGGCAGGAGGGAGTGGAAGGGAAGGGGACGAGGGAGGAGGGGAGGGAGCTCTACCAGTTACCAGCACTTACCCTGTGCCTGTGCCGACAGGAGTCGCTGACCTGCTGCCTGGTCTGGGCTCCAGCAGCTGAGACAGAGATGAGCCAAGTTAACACAGGAGCCCGTTAGCAAAGCCCACACCTCTCCTCTTTCAATAATATAGCGTTCAATTCCTCCCTCTGCGGAGGAGCTGGGGGAAGAGGCGGTGGCTGCATGCTGAGGCAGAGGGTGAGTCTCTGCTGCCGGGCCGCCAAAGCCTCCTCTGCCCCCAAGGTTCCCCGGCCAGTTCACTTGTAGCGCCTGCGCTCTCCCGCTCTTCCGCAGGGTCCTGGGCCTGTCCAGCCGGCCTCTCCTTCCTTTCACCTGCTGCCCCTTCCCCCAGGTGTTCTGCACAGCCCTGGGCAGGACTGCGAGGCCTGGGAGAGGAAGTGGCAGCTCCTGGGAATGTTCTCAGAAAGGATTCCTGGGTTTTTAAGGCCATAGGCCGGCCTGGTTTTCTTTTAAGATAATAAAGGAAGTGGCGGCGGGAGCTCGGGCAGTGTGCTCAGTGGTTGAGCATCCACCTATGAACCAGGAGGTCCCCATTCAATTCCTGATCAGAGCAGATGCCCGGATTGCGGGCTCGATCCCCAGTAGGGGGCGAGCAGGAGGCAGCCGATCAATGATTCTCTCTCATCATTGATGTTTCTCTCTCTCTCTCTCTCTCCCTCTCCTTTCCTCTCTGAAATCAATAAAAAAATATTATTGAAAAAAGAAGAAGCAGCGGGAAAAGCAGTCCACAGGCAGAGGGAGCGACTGTCAGACTCTGTGAGTCCTTGTGGGGTCGTGCTCAACAGCACAGCAGGCCTCAGGCACCCTGAAGGTCACACCGTCCTCCCCTCAGCCCGCCTCTGTGAGATCACACAAACCAGCTGCTGGTAGTGTCAGCGGTTAGGAGCGACCCATCCAGGGTGAGTCTGAACCTCACCTCTGCCGCTTCCCGGCTGATGACCATGGTAAGTTCATGAACCATCCGAAAGCAAGGACCACAAGTGCACCCACCACACAGGGCTGTTGTGATGCGTAGACGAGCTGTACATTTCCAGCACGTAGAGTAGCCTGGGATCGAGTAATAGCATCATCAGCAGTGTTGGGGTGCAGGGCGGCAGGCAACCCCCAATAGCCCACAATGGCATATTGATTATTTTGAATTAAAATTACTTGACGAGCAGCCGGCACAAGGAGGCACCTTGACCCTCCAGGGTCCCCTTGAATGCAGGACATGGGTCTCCCAGGGAAGGATGCCCTCCTCGCTGCGGGGGGAGGGGAGGGTCTGAAACACCTATTGCTGCCGTTAAGGAAGCCAGAGCCTACAGGCTTGCAAGAACAAGCCTGTCACTCCTTCACGAACTCACTGCGCAAGCCCAGACTCGGTGCAGAGTCTCAGTAACCAGCACCCAAACTTAAGTGTCTTTGTCTTGTGATTTCTTCACAAATTTCTTGTTTGTCTGAAAAATAGAAAAAGCTGGCTGCTCCGTCATTTCGGATGGCATCATCATTTATGATCTCCTGTGTGCGTGCATGACACTGCCTTTTCTCCTGTTAGTCTGTCTGGCTTTGTGCCAGTGTTATCAGTGCAGCCATCAGAACCCAGGAAGGGCCTAGACCAGGGGTGGGCAAACTTTTTGACTCGAGGGCCACAATGGGTTCTTAAACTGGACCGGAGGGCCAGAACAAAAGCATGGATGGAGTGTTTGTGTGAACTAATATAAATTCAAAGTAAACATCATTACATAAAAGGGTACGGGCTTTTTTTTTTTTAGTTTTATTCATGCAGCATAGAAGCAGACACAGCCAGGAGCCCTCTCTCTGGGGTCTTGGATCCTTAGTTGTGCTTTGCAGGGGGTGGGGGGTGCGGGGGGTGAAGAGGAGCTCAGAGTCTGGGCCTCCTCTGGGCACCAGGACTGTCGGTCAGCACGGCGTCCAGGTTAGTTCTGTGAGCCACTTGCAAAGCTGAAACTGGGGCTCCCCAGATGGTATCTAGGGCACTGGATCTATTTCATTTTATTTTTTATTGAATGTATTGGGGTGACATTGGTTAATAAAATTATATTGGTTTCAGGTGCGCAATTCTATAAGCCATCATCTGTAATGTGTGTTCACCACCCCAAGTCAAGCCTCCTTCCACCACCATTTATTCCCCTTTTCCTTCCTCCACCTCCCCCCTGTCCCCGCCCTTTCCCTCTGGTAATCACCATACTGTGGTCTGTCTGTGTCTATGAGTTGGGTGTTTTGTTTTGGTTTTGCTTAATCCCTTCACCTTTTTTCACCCAGCCCCGCACCCCCTCCCTGCAGGGGGTGGGGGGTGCGGGGGGTGAAGAGGAGCTCAGAGTCTGGGCCTCCTCTGGGCACCAGGACTGTCGGTCAGCACGGCGTCCAGGTTAGTTCTGTGAGCCACTTGCAAAGCTGAAACTGGGGCTCCCCAGATGGTATCTAGGGCATTGGATCTATTTCATTTTATTTTTTATTGAATGTATTGGGGTGACATTGGTTAATAAAATTATATTGGTTTCAGGTGCACAATTCTATAAGCCATCATCTGTAATGTGTGTTCACCACCCCAAGTCAAGCCTCCTTCCATCACCATTTATTCCCCCTTTACCTTCCTCCACCTCCCCCCACCCCCTTTCCCTCTGGTAGTCACCATACTGTGGTCTGTCTGTGTCTATGAGTTGGGTGTTTTGTTTTGGTTTTGCTTAATCCCTTCACCTTTTTTCACCCAGCCCCGCACCCCCTCCCCTCTGACAGCTGTCAGTCTGTTCTCTGTATCTATGAGTCTGTTTCTATTTTGATTGTTAGTTTATTTTGTTCATTAGATTTTGCAGATAAGTGAAATCATACGGTACTTGTCTTTCTCTGACTGGCTCATTTCACTTAGCATAATATTGTCCAGGTCCATCCATGATGTCAAAAAAGGTAAGATTTCCCTCTTTCTTACAGCCCAGTCGTATTCATGATGTAGATGTACCACAGCTTTTTTATCCACTCATCTACTGATGGGCATTCGGGCTGCTTCCAAATCTTGGCTATTGTAAACGACACTGCAATGAACACAGTGGTGCCTATATTTTTTCAAATTAATGTTTTGGGTTTCTTTGGATATATCCCTGAATCAAATTGTTTGGGTTAATTTTTTTTCTTTATTGATTAAGGTATTACATATGTGTCCTTATCCACTGCTCCCCACCCGGTGCCTCTGTTTGGGTCAATTTTAAAAGAGGATCGATGTATTGCCATTGTCTGGTGAGAGAAAGCAGGAGGCGCTGAATTCCTCATGCTCTTACACACACAAACACTGCAGGGTGGGGCAGAAGAAATTGTTGCTAATGCCCCCTTCAGAGCAAGGGCAATCCGTCCTGGGCAAACTTAAGTAATGTTGGCAGCCCTGCAGAGCAGTGACTTCCCAGGCTTTTTGTCTGTATGCTTTCTGCATGCTGGGCACAGGCTAAGTCTTCACCCACCCATTTCACAGATGAGAAACTGTCTCCGAAGTTAAACAACGTGTTCAAAGTCTGACTCATAAAGCAGAGCCCCTGGCTTTGTTTACGGTTGTTGTAAAAACTGCCTCATTATCACACCCACACAGTGCTCTCCACCTGCGGTGGGTTTTCCCAGCTCCGCCCACTGGCCTGCAGCAGCCGGGCCCTTCCTGGTTGAGGGGGCCGACCCAGTGCACCCGGCTTAAGAACAGTTTAGTGGTTTTGGCCTCTGACTGTGAACAGCAGTGCTTTGGGGGCAGTTTCTCCATCTGCCCCCAGCTTAGTGGTGGGTGCATGGCTTGAACCAGATGGAATGAGGGGGCGCCTTGGGCTTCCTTATCTCACTGGAAAGAACCGGAGCCTCTTCTACTCAGCTGGTCCAACAATACCTTAGGCCACCTGGTTCTGAAGCTCCTTTTGCCATTTACTGGAGCTCTAGATCTTTGCAATGGCCGGCTTTTACTTTCCCCCCCCCCCCCCCCTTAATTGTGAGAAAAAGCACTCCTGCCCTTGTGTGACACCAGCTTGGGCTGTGACCTAAGAGTCAGCGAATCTCAAATCTCACACTCGTAGGATTTTCTCTGGATAGGATCATGGAAAACAAAACAGAAGTAATAAACTTACCTCTCAACTCACCAAGACGCTGAAAGGAGAGGAATACATACTAGATACGCTAGGGACCATTTCCCTAAAGATAAACATGCTTGAAGTGGGGGAGTGGGGGCGGGGGTCTCCTGTCTGGGAGTTCACAAACCCTCCGGAGCATGCCCACCTTCCTTTTAGATTTTCTTCCGTTCCTTCCACAACTCCCCAGGCTACCGTAGCACATGCAGGAAGGGCATAGAGCAGGGATTCTCCTTCTTTCTTTCTTCTTCCTGCTTTCCCCCCTTTGTATTCCTCTTCCTGTTTCTTCCATCTCCTGCTAACCTTGTTCCTGATGAAGACAAAAACAAAACAAAACAAAGCAAAACAAAAACAAAATAAAACAAAACAGAAACAGGTAGGAGAAGATGGGGAATTTGAAGTGGTCACAAGTTCTTAGTCCAAATTCTTTTGTTTCCCCTTTCAGGCCTTGAAAACAAAGATGCTACTTCTCCACCCAAGTAAAAAGAAGTTCCAAACACCTGAGTGGGGCATGACCACCATGGACTATCAGCCCTGGCTCTGTGTGTGAGCCAGCAGCGTCTGCATCCTGCGTGTTTTATCCCGGATGCTCTGCTCCCGGGGAAGCCAAGGCATGGTGGTCCTGCCCTCGGAGAACCAGACAGCGCCAGTGGAATTCGTGCTCAGAGGATTTTCTTCCATCCGAGAGCTAAATATTTTCCTCTTCCTGATGTTCCTCGTTTTCTACATCTTAATTGTTTCTGGAAACATCCTCATTGTCCTGCTGGTTTTGTTCAGCCATCACCTCCACACCCCCATGTACTTCTTCCTGGTGAACTTGTCCTTTCTGGAGATCTGGTATACCTCCAACATTGTCCCCAAGATGTTGCTGATCATCATAGCTGAACAGAAGACCATCTCTGTGGCCGGATGCCTGGCACAGTTCTACTTCTTCGGGTCCCTGGCTGCCACTGAGTGTCTGCTGCTTGCTGTGATGTCCTATGACCGCTACCTGGCCATCTGTCAACCTCTCCACTACCCCATCCTCATGACTGGCCCCCTCTGTGTGCGGCTGGCTGCCGGCTCTTGGCTCTGCTGCTTCCTCCTGACAGCCATCACTATGGTCCTGCTGTCTAGACTAACCTTCTGTGGACCCAACGAAATCGATCACTTCTTCTGCGACTTCACTCCTCTGGTGCACCTCTCCTGCACGGACACCTCGCTGACCGAGACCATTGCTTATGCCACCTCTTCAGCAGTGACACTGGCCCCATTTCTTCTCATCACAGCTTCTTACTCCTGCATTCTTGCCACCATCCTGAGAATCCCATCTGGCACAGGCCGGCAAAAGGCCTTCTCCACCTGCTCCTCCCACCTCACCATGGTCGCAGTGTTTTATGGGACACTGATAGCCACGTACCTTGTACCCTCAGCCAATTCATCTCAGCTCTTGCGCAAAGGGTCCTCTCTGCTCTACACCATCATGACGCCCATGTTCAACCCCATCGTCTACAGCCTGAGAAACAGGGACATCCATGAAGCCGTGAAAAACTGCTTGAGGAAGAGGCCAGGTTTCCTCAGGTAAAGCAGAAGGGAAAGGGGCCATATTTGCCCAAGGCTTGATGAACTGGATTGAGGCGCTTAGATTCTTCCTAAAAGGCAACTACGTAAACCAGGAGCTACCAAAGCCAGGTGACCAGATGCCTCTGACTATGGTGAGGACACTGCCGAGTTCTGGCAGCTTCACGTGAACCGATGTCCCAGAAATGGTCTACGTAGGACAGATTCTGCTCCATCATCCTCGGTAGAGCTAGAGCCTTATGTTACAGCTCACACCCAGAATGAGCTGGTAAGGCTGGGTGCTCACTCATTCAAATCTTCATTCGAGGCAGTGGTTCTCAACCTTCCTAATGCCGCGACCCTTTAATACAGTTCCTCATGTTGTGGTGACCCCCAACCATAAAATTATTTTCGTTGCTACTTCATAACTGTAATTTTGCTACTGTTATGAATCGTCATGTAAATATCTGATATGCAGGATGTATTTTCAGGGGTCGCGACCCACAGGTTGAGAACCGCTGATTCAAGGTCTACTCTGTCCAGGGCATTGTACCACATCTAAGTCATAAAATACACAAAAACAGAGGCAGTCTTAGCTCTCACTGAACTCACAGTCAATAGAGAGAAGACGGACATACATCAAACAGCTAATGTGAAACTACATATATAAATACAAAATTACACTTGTAATTCAAAATTTAAAATAATAAGACGACCACTGCGCACTTATTAGAATGACCAGAATTCGGAACACTGACGCCACCAAATGCTGGCGAGGATGTGGAGCAACCGGAACTCTCATTCATTGCTGCTGGGAATGCAAGATGGTACAGACACTTTGGAAGACGGTTTGTAAGTTTCTTCCAAAGCGAAACATACTTTGACCATATGATTCAGCAACGACACTCCTTGGTATTTACCAAAATGAGCTAAAAACTTATGTCTACACAAAAACTACACATGGATGCTTATGACAACTTTATTCATAATGCCCAACGCTTGGAAGCAACCAAGAGGTTCCTCCGTAGATGAATGGAAAAGTAAACGGGTACATCCAGACAATGAAATATTATTCAGCGGTAAAAAGAAATGAGCTGTTAAGCCGTAAAAAGACATAGAGGAAACTTAAATGCATATAACTAAGTGAAAGGTCAGCCGATCTGTAAAGGCTGCACACTGTGATCACAACTACATGGCATTCTGGAAAAGGCCAAACTCTGGAGACGGTAAAAAGATCGGTGGTTGCCAGAGGTTAGGGTTTGGGGGAAGAGAACTGGGCAGAGCACAGAGGACTTTTAGGGCACAGAAACTCTGTATGATGTTATAATGGGGGATACGTGTCATTATATATTTGTCAAAACCTATGGAAGGCACCACACCAAGAGTGAGCCCTAGTGTAAACTATGGACTTCAGTGATTGTGCTGTGTCCATGTACATTCATTGGTTGTAACAAATGGGCCACTGTGGTGGGGGAGGCGATGCAAGTGCGGGTGCAGAGAGCCCATGGGAAATCTCTGTACTTTCCACTCAGTACTGTACTCTATACTTTCTCCTGCTGAGAACCTAAAACTGCTCTAAAAAATAAACTTGTTCAAACATATTAATAGTAATCATAATTATAAGGTGTTAATTATACATCAAGAATGCGGAGCCCGGCTGACATGGCTCAGTGGTTAAGCATCGACCTATGAACCAGGAGGTCATGGTTCGATTCCCGGTCAGGGCACATGCCCAGGTTTCGGGCCCCACCCCCTGTGTGGGACGTGCAAGAGGCAGCCAATCAATGATTCTCTCTTATCATTGATGTTTCTATCTCTCTCTCCCTCTCCCCTCTCCCTTCCTCTCTGAAATCAATAAAAAATACATTTAAAAAAAGAAGAAGGAGGAGGAGGAGGACAAGGACGAGGAGGAGAGGTCTTAGGGCTTCAACTTAAAAAAAAAGAAAAGAAAAATATCTGGAGCTTCAGTTCCTTCCACTGGAGTAGACTTGGCATGCTCTAATCCTTTGCTCTCTAGGACCTGGAAGTGGAAATGGAGATTTGGGGAAAGGAGGCGGGGCAAAGGGCCCACACCAACCTCTGCCTCCTCTGCTGCTGTGGGGGCAGACTCAGTTGGCAGTGGGGGGCAGGGGGTGGTGGGGGGGAGCGGCTCTTTTGCCAGGCTCTCTGCCAGGCTCTTGCTTGGACTCGCTCCCCGTGCTGCCGGCATCGGGCGTGGTGGGCGTGTGTTTGTTCTTGCTGCAACTCCGAAGAGCTGAGTCGACTTCAGAGTAGAGAAGCTGAGGTCAGCATCACACTCGCAGGGGAGCCTGCCTCCTTGTGTGGCTCCTACAGGAAGGGAGTACCTCTTGCCTAAATTTCCCTATTGAAGCTTTCTTCTTCTTTTGAGTTAAGCAGAAAGATGATGTTGGCCATTCATTCATTGGGGTTCCTCAGTGCCCAGGCTGGGAAATGACACACGCCGCCCTGGGTGTCTGCAAACACTCTCAGGCTTGGCCTTATGAAGAGACAACTGCCCTGTTCTTGCTCCTCTTGTAAAGTAGGAAAGTCAATGTCAGCTCTCAGTTGTCCGTCAGAGACTCTTCTGTGGCAGGTGTTCGTGTCCGATTAGCTCAGGGGGAGCCGGGGAGCTGGATAGCACAGCAGGCTTTTGTTCACGGGCAAGTGTAAAACCCAGGCGCGGCCACTTCCTTAGCTCACCGAGCCCAGCCTTTCTCCTCTACGAAGGACGAAAGGCCAGGCCTGTCTCATGGCCACCAAGCGAGAGCAAGGACAGCGCAGTCTGGCCCATAGGAAGAGCTCGGGAAAGAGTAGGTCTTGTGCAGGGCCGGCGTGGCTCAGTGGTTGAGCGTTGACCTATAAACCAGGAGGTCACAGTTTGATTCCCGGGCAGGGTGCAGGAGGCAGCCTATCAGTGATTCTCTCTCATCATGGATGTTTCTCTCTCTCGCTCCCTCTCCCTTCCTCTCTAAAATCAATAAAATATATTTTTCAAAAAAAGGTCTTGTAACTCTGCTTGAACTGTCCTGTAGCAAGAAGTCATGTTTTACATTATAAAGTAGTAAACCTTCAGACTGTTTAAGGCCCAGAGAGGATGTATGAATTAGTCAGTCTCCCTTCTCTCGCGGAGAGGGAAGTGGTCCCCTGGGGTGGACTTTCGCTGGTTAATTATAGAACAAAGACTAGAATCTGGCACTTCCGTTTCTGAGTCCAGGCCTCTCTCCCCTGCACCACACCACCTGCCAACTCGGTGGCTCTTCTCCTTGCCCGGTGAGCGTAAGGAACTCCCTGCATTCGCCAGGGCTCCTGGGGGATCCCTGTCTGGTTCTGTGTGGCCGGGAGGGAGGGTCGTGCATCAGGGCACATGCCAGAGCCCTTGACCCCCTGGCGGCCCCCAGTGCGATGTTGCACCTCCTACGAGCTCATGGACTCCCATCGGGTGGCGAAGGCTCAGGATGTTGGTGGCCAGCATGGTCGGCTGCAGCTTGGAAAGCACCTCCCCGCCTCCGTCTGTGGGAAGCCACCATGTCAGCCTCCCAAGTGGGAAGAGGCTCGCTGGGTGCAGAACTGGCTTCTTACTTCCGCTGAGACGTGGCAACAGAACACGGAGCCTGGGGCGTCTCGCAGCTGAAACGCAGCCCGGCCCCACAGCTGTCATTAAACCCCGACACCCGCAAAGAACCAGGGCTCTGGCCACCTGGCCCCCCGGTTTTCCATCCTTAGAGTTGGGCAAAGGTGACTAAGGAGCCAGCAAAGAGGGGAGGAGGGTGAGCAGCCTGAGCCCTGCCCCTGCGCTCCCCTCCCCGAGCAGTTCCGCTTTACCTATCTTATTTATTGCTGTTCTATTTACAACTTAATTTGAATAAAGACTTCTGCTGACAGACGTCTTTATTCAACATGCACATATATCTTATTTTAACTAGACCTTCGTTATAGCTTCCCTTATTTTTCTTTCTGGAAAAATATACAAAAACACAGAGGTCCTGTTTGGCCAAATGTGCGTCCTGTGGGTCAGGGAGAGCTGGTGTGCCCCAGGAGGGGGAGAAGGAGGGGACATTTAGGGAGGGCCACAGCTCCTGTGGATGACCTCCCTGCCCTGCATTTATTAAGCCTCTGAGTCTCTGTAACTGACTTCTCTTCTGTAAGTTGTGCCTCAAAGCAACATTTGCCAATGACTTCCCTGGGCTAGGAAGGGTGCCTGCGCTTGCCAGGCCCTGGACACCCCCTGTTAGCATGGCCACCCCCTGGCGTAAGGGGGGTCAGGAGGAGATCATAGCCACTTCTGTGGGTCAATTCCTGGTCAGGGCGCATGCCTAGGTTGCAGGTTCAATCCCTGGTTGGGGCATTGATGTTACTCTCTCACATCAATGTTTCTCTCTTCTCTCTCTCTCTCTCTCTCTCTCTCTCTCTCTCTCTCTTTCTCTCTCTCTCCAACAAAAGCATATCCTGAAAAACTACCAATCAGTGTTCTTGGAACAGCATTCGTTGTGACCTTGAGCTTGAGTCCCCAGCTCTGCCATTTCTTAGTTGTATCATCTTGAGGAGAGTAGCTACCTTCTTTGAGCCTCTATTTTTTCTTCTGTAAATGGGGTATAACGGGAACTATTCAGTAGGGTTATAATTAGATGTTACTGTTAACCTAAAAATAAAAGGCCAAGGTGAGCAGCAACAAGCGTTTATTTGAGATCCAATAGAACAGCTCTTCCGGGAGCACTGATTCAGGCAGAAACCCAGATAGGGTTCTGATTAGGAGGTAGAGGCGAAGGGTATTCATGAGAAACGGAAGGGGACCATGTACATCCATAAAAGGAAGGAATGTTTATAGGTGCAGATACGCCAACATACTGATGCTATTTTTTAATGTGTTTTTATTGATTATTTTGGAGAGAGAGGAAGGGAGAGAGAGAAACATTGATGTGAGAGAGAAGACTCCCCACGACTCCCATACACTCCCCCACCCTGACTGGGGACCGAATCTGCAACCTGGGCACGTGCCCTGACCCGGGAATCAAACCGGAGACCTTCTGGTGCGTGGACGAAGCTCAACCACTGAGCCACACGGGCCAGGATGCCGTGGTGCTGTTCGTAAAGAATGTCTTTAATTTTCAGTCAGTGTCAGGTTATCTTCCCTGTTATCGTCGCAGACAGTTGTTTGGAATACAATGCTGCTTTAGGCCCCGTCCTATCATTCCAAAGGTTTGAGGAGTAAGCTGTGCGAGGCAGTCCCTCGGGGATGGCAGCTCCGGCTCCAATTTAAAGTGGCTCCATTCCTGTTGTTATTATTGTTTTATATTAGAATTAATAACCCGAAGCTGAGAGGCTGAGGTCTGCTTGGTCTCGCTTGGTCTCGCACGGCTAACAGACAAAGCGGGGACTGAGACCCAGATCTTTGGGCTCTAAATCCGGGCTTCCCTCTGTGAACCCCATCATTTCTACCGTGTCCTTTGGATTGTGCCTGAGGGCTGACCTCCAGCCTGAGATGCAGAAGTCTGGGAATGGCGCCCCATCGACCTGGAGACTAGAGAGCTCCCGGAAGGCAGCCGGAGGGCGGGTGGGGAGAAGGCGGAGTGGCTTAACAGACATCCCTAAATCTCAGTCTTAGAAGACATTTTAAAGCGTTGATTTCTGGCCTGCGCTCTGATCTCCGTCTGCCTGAATGGAAACTGCTGGTGAGGCCAAACTCCTTCTCGAACAGATCCATGGGTAATTCTGAGCTGCCACCTTGACTGAGCTTTTCCAGACAAAAATAATAATGCCCACATCACCCAAGCAAGAGCCCACCGTGCTCGCGGATTCGTGCCTGAACCAGCCTGGTCTTGGCGTTTTCCTGTTTCCTAAAAGCCAGTGCAGGTATCTGGGCGGGTCAGGGGAGCAGATTTCTAAAAAGCCTCAGGGAAGGACTGCATCTCTGAGTCTCAAGGGGGGCGGGCCCCGCCTCACTTCCTCCCTCGCCTCCTCTGGGCTTCCTGTCCTTGCAGTGTGATGACATTTATTCCCCCTCCACTTCTCCTTTTACTCAGATAGCCCCGGACATCCTTGTCGCCAGCCTTGTCCCAGCGCCTCCAGGACAATCATCAAATCTGCCTCGGGGACTGAGGAGCAGCACCCGCAGAAGGTAAGACTGGGGACACTGCAGTCTGGGCTTGAGAACAGAGACCTGAACCAGGTAACATGGGGGAAGGTGTCTCCTCAGGAGCCGCCAGGCACCGCTCTAGTCACCCTACAATCGCCTCCTTCTGTTTCACGAATGTTGCACAGGAAGCAGAAAGATCGGCAAGATCCTAGTCCCTCAGAAGGCAAACCGGCCAGAAAGGCTTTTCAGGAACCCGGTTCCCAGGATCTGAGATCGCTTTGGGCCAGGTGTTCCTGACGCCTGGAGCCTCCTGTGCGAGATGGAGCTGGGCCGACTCCTACAGGCCCCTGGGGCAACCTCCTGCAGGCCCCAGTCGGTCGTTGGGAGATGGGTCTGGTGACTTTCAAGTGAGCAGAGAACCAACAGCCAGGGCCATTTGGAAAGGCAGCTGGGAGCGCAGGTCTTCTGCGCGAGAGAAATTTCCAAAGTGAAGTCAGTGGCTCCCGCTGTGAGGCCTCAGAGCCATCACTACAGACCCCAGCGCCCAGCTCGGTCGGGCCCACAGGACGCATTCAGCTCCTGTATCTCACAGGTGAAAGGTGACATCCCGAAGGGGCACTTAGATTGGTGGTTTTCAAAGGGCAGCAAGGGCACTGTGATCCTCAGTTCCCCCAGAGAAACTTCTCCGTGGTACAAAACGTGACTACGAATACATATGCCATGCGCCAACCGGTGGAACTTGGCATGGCAATGAGACGCCCCATAACTGAGGATGGGGTCTCCGGACTCAGAAAGGCCCAGCCAAGCTTCGATCTTGGCTTTCCGTGGCTACCATACCGGCTGGGGGTCAGGGCACCGTTGGAGCTCTCTCCCTCCGGGACCTGCAAAAGTGCCTCCTGGTGGGCAGAGCAGAGTCCCCGGGACCACCCACCTGACCGAGCTCGGTGGGCATTCGGCAGAGGGTTCGATTCCCAAAGCACCTCGGGGGCTATTGAACCTTGAATTTAAAAATAAACCCTGGACTGTTTAACAAAGTTACTTAATAATCAGGAGTTAGGAATGCCTGGGGCCAGGCACTGTGCTTCGGAAGATGCTGGGGGCGAGGGAGGGGCTGGGAAGGTGGGAGGGTGTTTGTCCAGCCAATCGCCCCGCCCTGAGGAACTCCCAGAGGAGATAAGAGACGTTCCATACGTTTGCAAGTGCTTTGGAAGCCAGTTGAGCAAAAGCAGAATCTTAGCTGCTGGCTACACAGAGAAGTTTTGCTTTCTCAATCGCCACCCGAATCTGCCCTGTTTTGAAACTGCGGTTGAATTGGCGCAGAGGCTGAGCTAAAACTTGATTTCCTGTGGGGTTTCCTGTGGGGGCCGGTTAACAATATTTAGCCTTAAAATGAAAGGATTGGGCTTTACACCCCAGGGAAGGATTCGAAGCCCATCTCTTCACACTCCCGCCACCTGAGGTGAACTCTGGGAACCCAGGAGACACCACCTGGGAAGGTCAAACTGTGGTCTTCGTTCCTTCCTTCCGTCCTCAGCTGCTGGCTGCTGGTTCTCTGAACCCTCTGACTGCTCAGAAGGTTCAGACCTCGGCCGCGGCCTGTTCCTCGCCTCACTCCCAGGGCCTAGGCCTTGTGCTCGGTGCTGGAGACACGGCTAACTAACGGGTGTGGTTCTCAAGTTCAAGGCGCTCGTAGAGTCTAGCACGGAGGACAGGCACAGATACAGCTCACACCACACAGTGTGATCTTTTCGACAATAAATGGGACAGTGTGCACAGAACGGAGGCGTTGGGGAGCGTGCCCAGGACTCCCTGGGAGAGGGGGGCCGCTCGGGATCCTTTTCAGAGAAGTCTGGGTCTGCTACGGAGACTGGGGTAATGGCATTCCAGACAGAACCCAGCAACGCAGCCCCAAGACCAGTGCGCCCCAGGCATGCGAGAACGGAGAGCAGGCCAGGCTGAGGTGTAACAAGCCACGGTTGCGGGGCCACGGGAAGTGGAAATCTCTTTGTCTTGCTTGGATTCTAGCATCCCAGTCCCTGAGTGGAAGGCAAGGTCAGTAGCCAGGCGGGTCCTCGGCCTCGGCCTGGGGATGGGGGGGAAGGGCTCCCCAGAGACAGCCACGTGGCAGCATGGATGAGACGGGGGCTGACGTGAGGGTGAAGAGGCAGATGCTTTCCTGCTTTCCTCCTCGACCTAGACTTGGCCTCTGTTAGAGCGAAGGGTGGAGCTGTGTGCGAGGTTACAGCCACTCTCTCCCTCCGCTTCTGCTCCAGGAAGCGCGGTGCTGGTTCAGTTTCGGTGGTTTGGTTCATGCTCCCACATTATTCAGTCCACGGCACTTCCTGTACCGAGCGGGCGTGTGATGCAGGCCCATCACCGGGGCCTAGACACTGGGCACTTGTCCTCGGGAAGCTCCGGGGCCCAGCTGCCCCTGCAGGTGCCGAGCGCCGAAGCCAAGTCACAGAGAAATGAGACAGCGGTGCCGTGCGGCCTTGGGTAGCACCCAACTCACCGTGAGAGCCCAGCACAGATTAGCCATTAGGACATTCCAATCGACTTACTTTTCAGTTAAGGTGACTTGTCCAAAGCCATAAACCCTCTTAACTATTTAGAATCTTCCCTGACTGTCCGTGGAATGCTCTTTCCTCCATACAACACGATACTCCCTTTTCTCGTAGGCTTCTCACTAAATAGGCATCATTGGACTGTGTTCCTTCCTTACATAAAGGCATTTCCAGCCGAAACCGGTTTGGCTCAGTGGATAGAGCGTCGGCCTGTGGACTGAAAGGTCCCAGGTTCGATTCCGGTCAAGGGAATGTACCTGGGTTGCAGGCACATCCCCAGTAGGAGATGTGCAGGAGGCAGCTAATCGATGTTTCTCTCTCATCGATGTTTCTAACTCTCTATCTCTCTCCCTTCCTCTCTGTAAAAAATCAATAAAATATATTTTTTTAAAAAAAGGCATTTCCAGTGCATTTTAACATAAGCAAAATAAAAATATAACAACTACAAATCCAGGTGATTTGAAATCAATATGTTTAATAATTTAAGATCATAGAGACTTGTCCAAAGCCATAAACCCTCTTAACTATTTAGATTACCTGCCTGTCCGTGGAATGCTCTTTCCTCCATACGACACGATACTCCCTTTTCTCGTAGGCTTCTCACTAAATAGGCATCATTGGACTGTGTTCAATGTAGGTTTAATTTGTCAAACTTTTGTTTGACATTTCCCATCTCAGAGCTAGTTGAGGAATGATTTTGACATCTCACATCTTTTGAAAGGTGTTCAAGTAAATTTGAACTCATGGCTCCATATTCACTCTGTATCACAAGCAAACAGAGGCATTAAAAATGATCCTATGGTTTGTTCTCCTAAAAGAAGATTCTGTGGTAGAATCTCAGTCTTTTAATCCCATTTACTTCCAAAATTATTTGTCCAGTCGATTCCTCTCGCTCCCTATTGATTGTTTGTGTTTGAGGAACTCCTATTAACATCTCATAAATGTCACAGTTGGTGTGACACCACGGCTGTCTTGCTATGACTCAAGACTGGTCTCTAAGATCAGATCAGATAAGGCTGGAGATCAAGGACGGATAGTTTCTCAAAACTTCCGTCCAACCTTAGCCACCGCTAAACTGGATTAAACTCAAAACCAGATTAGATGGAGCAGGTGTGGGTCAGAGAAAAGAGAGAGATTGAGCTAGAATCCACCAGACTCTACCTGCCCCAGCGCTCTGCTGGGAGGAAAGCAAGTGTAACTTCCTCTGTGGCCTCCACGTTGGGGCGTGGGAGGTGACCACAGCTGGCTGCAGTTCAATCACGGAGCTTTCCTGGAAACTGATGTCATAGAATTACTCTGCAGAGCCCTGGGTCATGGGGCTGGGTGTGGCGACCTTGACTGTGGAGGGTGTGGGGTCTCCCAGGCGGTGGGGTTGGCAGGAGTGAAGGGGCGGGAGCTCAATAACTGGCCCATCGCAGTGAAGGAAGGTGTGGGGGTGGGTGGCTCGGGCTCTGGGTTTCCGGGAGAGCTGGGGCCATCCATGCAAGTGATAACAGTAATGCTGATCTTACCAAATGGGCAGCTTTTCTCCCTCAGTTCAGGTGAGTGTGAGTAAGTGGGGAAACCAGAGAGGAGAAAGCAGAGGTCCTACCTCCCGTCTGCGAAGGAAAGAATCAGTGGGGAGATCCCCAGGTTTGTGGGCACCTTCTCAGTGGGTACTCTGTGGGCAAGGTGATGACAGGGACCTGAAGCAGTTGTCACAGGATCCCAGGTTGGTGGGGAGGAGGTGACTCCAGGGGGCATCTAGCCCCATCTCCTTGGGGTAAGCTATTTGCCGGTGCCCAAAAGATTAGTTTACTGGCAGAATAAATCTTAAGCCCAAGGCTCCTGACGCTGCAATGTCATGGTCATTCCACTCACTGGATTATTTAGGGTCAAGGAGGAAAATTCCAGTCCTTTGTTCATCCATCAATCTTAGTTATTTTTAAGAGTAATCAGGTTCTGTGCTGGGCCTTGAGGGTTCGAAGGTAAATAAACCAGCTCCTACGCTCAAGGAGCTCCCATTCTAGTGACGGGAGGGATCATTACAAAGCAAGGTGCTCAGGACAATACCGGAGCTGCACAGTGTCACCCTGTGGGAGCGGGGGTTGGGCACGAAGAATCAGAATCAGAGAAGTCTTCCTGGGAAAGTGACAACACGTGACCTGAGTCTCAGGGTGATTAACTGCTAACCAAATTGAGGGGTCAGAGAGAGAGAGAAAGGGGCAATTCCAGGAAACCACATGAGCCAAGTTAAGGAAGGAAGGGTAGTGACAAATAGTCAATGTCACTTGTTAAGTTTTTAAGTATAAGACAGGGACTGTTGCCACGAGTTTGGAGAGATGGGCAGGTGTAAATTAGGAAGGGCCTTTGACATATGTATATGTGCTGAAACCGTCCCTACCGTCAAGATGGCATGCATCACTCCCCAAGGAATATGTGTGGTCTTTTGCAACCCTTTCTCTTGCCCTTCCTTACTCCCCCTCTTCTTTACCTCCACCTCCCAAGCAATTCATCATCTGTTCTTTGTTGCTATAGGTTAGCTTTCATTTTCTAAAATTTGATGTAATTGGAATCATAGAGTATGTATTTTTTTATGTCAAGCTTCTTTCACTCACCATAATTATTTTTGAGTTTATCTATGCAGTAGCATGTGTTGGCAGTTCATTCTTTCTCATACCCGAGTAGTTTACCATGACATAGTTGTACCACAGTTTATTTATCCCCTCACCTATTGAAGGACCTTCGGATTGTTTCCAGATTTGGGCTATTACAAATAAAGCTGCTATAAACATTTCTGTACAAGTCTTTGTATGGGCGTATGTGTTCATTTGTCTTGGGTAAAGACCTTGGGTAGGATGGCTGGATCATTTGATAAGAGTTATGTTTCACTTTTTACTAAACTGGCCAACGGTTTTTCAAAGTGGATGTACCCTTTTCCATTCTCACCCACAGCCCGTGAGTCCCAGTTCCACCACATCCTCATCCACCCTTGGTAGGCTCGGCTGTTTTTCTTTTCTCTTCTCTTAGTCATTCTAGGAGGTGGACCCTGGTACCTCATTGTGGTTTGAATTTACATTTCCTGCATGACTACTGGAGTAGAGTGCTTTGTCATTTACTTATTTGCCATCTGCGTATCTTTGGTGAAGTATCTGTTCAGCTCTTTTGCCCATTTTTAAATGGCAGTGTTTGCTTTCTTGCCATTGAGGTTTTGTTTGTTTTATTTTTAATTTTGTTTCTTTATTGATTAAAGTATTACCTGTGGTTGCTGTTGAGTTCATCTATGCCCCATTATCACTGAGAGAAATTAAAAATTGTGTGTCTGGATCTCTAGAATTGAGGACTAGACTTTGAACACTGATGTCCTCATCAAGGGAAAAAAAACACATCTATTTTTTAAAAAAGTTTTTGCCCGGCCAGCGTGGCTCAGTGGTTGAACGTTGACCTATGAACCAGGAGGTCATGGTTCAATTCCCTGCTGGGGCATATGCCTGGGTTTTGGACTTGATCCCGGTAGGGGGCATGCAGGAGGCAGCCGATCAATGATTCTCTCTCATCATTGATGTTTCTCTCTTTCTCCCTCTCCCTTCTTCTGAAATCAATAAAAATACATATTTTTAAAAAAGTTTTCATTTTCATTTCTGTCTTCTTTCATTGTTCCACTGGACAGTTGTTGGCCAGTTTTAGCTCTGCTGTAAGATTGACAGCTCCTGGAGGGTAGCTACTGCTTGGTTACAGTTGCTTCTCCCACAGCATCTTAGAACAAAAAAACACTATCAGTGTCTTCAGCAAAAGAATAAATGAGGCATAAGTATGTTCCCCCACTTCCATGTGAAGAGGTATGTAGACTACATGTATTGTATAGGTGCAGCTCAGGGCACTTAAGGGACTGGCTGATCAAGGCACCAGCCATGTCCACAGCTAACTGACCAGCCTCGCCCTGAACTCGGCGCTGCCTTCTTGAGTAAGTACCCAGGCACTAGTCCCTGAGCACTGGGACACTGTGTCACTGTGACCTGCCCTTCTGGCTCTATTGCTTACTCCTACCGTGCTTAATTCAATGTTAAGCATCCTTGGCTTGATGAATTGAAGCAAAAGTGAGTGTCCGAGATGAGCCAATTGGTACCTCAGTTCAGAGACTAAGAGAGCAGGAAGTTTGGGGAAACTTTCCAGAGAAGAGTCACAGCTCAAACCCAAGGTAATGCTAGAGATCCTTGAACTGAATATTTGTGCCCGCTGATCTTTGGAACCAACTTGCAGAACCAGGTCACTTACATTGTCTTTATTGCCTTCTCTTTTTTAGTGCAAGAATATCCCAGGATGGGTATGAGCAGCTTGAAATTGCTGAAGTATGTCCTGTTTTTCTTCAACTTGCTCTTTTGGGTAAGTGAGCCTCTTCTGAGCATGGCTGAGCTCGCCTCCGCCCAGGTATGCTCGACTTCTTTCTCCTCTGCTGAAGAGCATTGTGTGGAGTGAATTCATGCACACCTGCGTCATGTGCAGTCTACCTAGCTTAAGAAGAAGGGAATGACACTTTCCTCCCCTCTCGGCATCCTGCCGCAGTATATAACCCAAAATTGAAAGGTATCAATATGAAGGGGATGCTGTTTCTCTGGGGACTTTAGGTTATTACCACTCACTGCTGACATCTATGGGTGAGAAACCAGAGACTCTAGTCTACACTGTGTATTGAGTGCCTCTTTTTTCCTAGATGTTATGTGCCCCCCTGGACATCTTAGAAGAGCTGATTGAAAGGAAAGCCACCTTTTCTGGGGAGGTTTCACTGTACCAAACTTAGCAAATGAATTTCAGATATGAGTTGGTACTCATGTTTCTATGAGAACATCCTTAGAAGTTGGCCTCTCCAGTTTTCTGCCTTGCAAGATGAACTTCTGAAACAGGGCCTCCACTCGACATGGTTGTGGTTTCCAAAGGGAAGACCACGTGTAAGCAGTTGAGGGGCAAGGAGTAGGAATCTGAAGCCTGAAAATACTGTGCTACTCACAGGAGTGAGCTTCCCCTGGTGTCTGATATGGGTAGGATGAGGCCTGGGTGGGACATGACAGGAAGAAGCTAGGACCACCCCTTTTCTAGGGGAAAGAGGTTATTCATCAGAGTCCTGATGAAGCCAATGGAAAAAGGTGATTCTAATCTCAAGTAAATGAGAATATGAGGAGATCCCCGAGGACCATGTTTTATCTCAGAATGCTGTGGCCTTCTTCCTTTCAGTTCTGCGGCTGCTGCATTTTGGGCTTTGGGATCTACTTCTTGGTCCACAACAACTTCGGGGCCCTCTTCCACAACCTCCCCTCCCTCACGCTGGGCAACGTGCTTGTCATCGTGGGCTCCATCATCATGGTGGTTGCTTTCCTGGGGTGCATGGGCTCCATCAAGGAGAACAAGTGCCTGCTTATGTCGGTGAGTCTCTCGCAGGAGAGGTGGTGCCCTAAGTGTGTGTGGTGGGGAGGGGGGACTTCATGACTTAAGGCCCAGGCAAGATGTTTTTTGGCAGCTCACCTATGGGCACAGGGAAATCAGAGGAGCAGGAGATTGGCATCTCAGAAGCATAAGGTTGGCACCTGCCTAAATCCTCCTGGCATCAGTCTATATTTTCGGAGTCACTAACTAATGGAAAATCTAGTCGCTAGATTCCTCTCAGTGCTGTGACCCTCCTAAAATGGCAGCGATGCTTCCCTATCTCCTGTCTGCACAGGATACGCCACAGTGAGAGTGACCTGGTTTAGACGAGGGCCTAGGCTGCAGCCACTGAGGTCTACTGTGAGGGATAGCAGAGCTTCCAGTTGGCCCCGGGCTGCTAACTATCCAGAGGAGCACCTTTAAGCTTAGGTCTAGCCTCTAAGCGCTCGGAAAGAAGAGCTCCCCGTTTCTCTTGTGTGCCCAGATCAGAGCTTGATCTGGTTCCCAGTCACTTAAAGAAATCTCCCCATCTGTACACATAGCCCTGCTCTTGCAGAAAGGACTAGGCCCCAGACTCTAAAGACAAGCTCCCCGTTTCTCTTGTGTGCCCAGATCAGAGCTTGGTCTGGTTCCCAGTAACTTAAAGAAGAATCACTTGGTTCTTCTTTAAGTCATTTGGTTCATCTTCTTTCCGTTATGGGTCAGGTCTGAAACTGGAGTCCAGAGAGAGAATAAGAAAGTCCCAGTTCTCAGATAGTTCCCGGACTAATGGCAAAAGGTGGAACATAACAGGCATGGGGAAAGGTTTTAAGTAGTCAAGATTCATGTTGGGGTAAAAAGATAAAGGAAAGGGAATAAGTGAAAGTGTGAATGTGATTAATACAAAGGGAATCGGCATCCAAAGTTGGAGATAAATACGAATTAGAACCATGATGGCAGGTTCTAATTCATATTCTCCCCATCTGTACACATAGCCCTGCTCTTGCAGAAGGGACCAGGCCCCAGACTCTAAAGACGCTGTGTGGATAGGCTAATGCCAAAATGGTTTCAGTGACTCAGCAAATGGTATTACATATACATTTTGCACATGGAGCTCGGTACGCACATGGGAAGGGAACAACAAAGAAGACAGCTGATCTGCCCTCTAGAGTCTTGGAATCTAGTTGTAGGAAAAGATTACATTTTCCTCACAAGACAAGAGGGGGTTTGTGAAGGCCCAACAGGCAGGAACAAGAACATGTGCAGAGACGTGACTGGATGCTCCCAGGATGCAGTGGGAATAGGGAAAGACCTGGGCTCTGTGCTATGAGCATGTCTCTGCTTTGCCCCAGTTCTTTGTCCTGCTGTTGATCATCCTCCTCGCTGAGGTGACCTTGGCCATCCTGCTCTTCGTGTATGAACAGAAGGTAAGTTATACAGAGCACAGCACCTTGTCCTATTGCAGAGCATGGGGAGTGGGCCGTGGAGAAGAAGGTGGCACAAAATAAGTCCTACAATTAGAGGTAGAAGAAAGTGGAAGGATGGAGGAAAGAGATTAATCATAATTGGGGAGATTAAAGAAATTCATGAAGGATATTGCATTTGTGTGGTTCTTTGAAGGATAAGAAGGAAGAAGAGTGGAAGTAAGTATCTTCCTCCAGCCTACTTTGCTCCATGGGTTGGCAATACAGAACGTGCCTGAGAGCCAAGGCTCTGACTGGCCCTTTCCTCCTTTAAAAGAGTTCTGGAAGCACAAGTGACCGCTGTGCGCTTCCTCCTTCAGTGCCATCTCACCCTCAGCACTTCTTCCCATGCAAAAAAAAAAAAAAAATACAGGACCTCTCCCCTCCCTTCCGTAGCTCTGAAGAGACCCTTTGGAAGGGAGGGGCAAATGGGACAGCTCAACTGTCCTAGAAATTCCTTGTTCCTTGAACTCACCTGCTTTTTACACTGTCTCCCTGCTGGCATGCGCCCTGTGCAGCTGAGCGATTCGGTGCGGGAAGGCCTGACTGACAGCATCCAGCGATATCACTCGGACAACAGCACCAGGGCGGCGTGGGACTCCATCCAGAAGTTTGTGAGTGCAGATGGGCCCCTCCGCAGCTCAACCCTGACTTCATTCTCCAACCTCGGTCCCTGGAGGCTAAAAGGCACTTCCTTTCTTGGGAGTTTCAGAATCTAAGGTCCATTGCCTCTAGGTCAGGTCCAGAATATGCTTGCCAAGAATCACCTTGGTTCTTCCTTAAGTCATTTGGGTAATCTTATTTACGTTGTGGGTCATAACATAAAGAAGATTAATCGGGTTGTCTACAGTCTCTCTCTCATTTTTCACCAACTCAGATAGGCTCATGGGTTAAGTTCTACTAAGGAAGACCCAAACGTGTCATACTAGATTAGTTTGCATCTTTTCCAAAATTTCCCTGAAAACAGAAATGATATAATACAAGAAATCTCTTTTGAATTCCTAAGTAGCCCAAATCCTGCTTGATACCTAGCCCATCAGCACACCATTCCTCATTCCCCCTCCCCATCCACGAATACCCACATTAACTCTGCATCCCTGCCTTGGTGTGTTGGGGGACACAGAAGGGTGAGGGAGCCAGCCTGGCACTGGCATAGTCTGTGTCGCAGACACCACCACTGTGGCCACATGGGGCCGTGGTCCTGCTGTGCCTGCTCAGTGTGGAGAAGCAGCAGCACAGGAAATAGAGCCAGACCAGGGCTGGTTGACCTTGAGGAAGTCATTTAACCTCTCTGAGTCCCCAGTTCTTTATTTTTCAATTTGCTTTAGAAGTCTCTTTATTAGAGAGTTCTCTGGAATATCTAAAAATAAACAGAAGAATAGCAAAATGGGTTTCTGGGTACAAATCACCCAGCTTCAGTAGTTAATATTTTGCCACTGTCTCAGCTAATCCCCTCTGCTTTTTTTGCTAGAATATATTAAAGCAAATACTAGATGTTACATCATCTTACCCACTCAATATAAAGATAATAGCCTCTTTTTTTAAGAACTTAAATTTTTAGAGCAGTTTTAGGTTTAAACAGAACAGAGAGAGGTACAGAGATTTCCCATATACCTTCAGTCCCCACACATGCATTTCTCCCATTATCAACAGAATAATTCTTTTTTTTTTAAACTAACGATCAATCTACATTTACACATCACTATCACCCATAGTCCATAGTCTACATTAGAATTCACTCTGTCTTGTACATTCTATGGATATGGACAAATGTATAATGACATATGCCCATCATTATAGTATCATACAGAGTAATTTCACTGCCCTGAAAATCCTCTGTGCTCCACCTGTTTATCTCTCCTCCTACTCCAGGGTGAGGAACCTTTTTTTCTGCCGAGGGCCATTGGATATTTATAACATCATTCATGGGCCATACAAAATTATCAACTGAAAAATTAGCTGCTATATGTAGTCCAACATTTAATAAACTCACCCCTAATGCCTTGGCAGGGCCAGACCAAATGATTTCACAGGCTTTATATGGCCCGCAGGCTGCACATTCCCCACCCGTCCTACTCCCATCCTTGGCAACCACTGATCTTTCTACTGTCTCCATAGTTTGGCCTTTTCCAGAATGTCATATAGTTGGAATCATACAGTAGATAGTCTTTTCAAATTGGCTTCTGTCACTCAGTCATATGCATTTCAGGGTCCTCCATGTCTTCCCATGGCTTGATAGTTCATTTCTTTTTAGTGCCGAATAATATTCCATTGTCTGGATATACCACAGCTTATTTATCCATTCCCCTACTAAAGGACATCTTCATTGCTTCCAATGTCTGATTGTCTTACTTTCTGTGATCTCAAGACGGGTTGGTGGGTGTAGGTAGATCAGCTTGATCCCTCCATTATAGAGTCCCCTGTGTGTCTCATTTTCGATCTGTAAAGTGTGAATAAAGTAAACGTGCCCTCTCAACTTCGAGGAGTCTATGTGAATGCAATGGTACGATGGATTTGAAAGCATTTTGTCTCAGGAGCTGTAGTAGTCAGGCCAATTCTGGATTTTCTGCTACACAGTCAGATATGAAGGGCCCACTTTTCTCCAAGGCCCACATTTTCATTCTGTTGACTTTCTAACAATCGTATCTTTGGCGGGGGGGCTTGGTTTTCAGCTGCAATGTTGTGGTGTAAATGGCACAAGTGATTGGACCGGCGGCCCACCAGCTACTTGCCCTAAAGATCCACAAGTTAAGGTAATTTGGGGCAATGTTTCTGTTATTGCCTCTTTAATAGAATGTTTAATTACCTTAGAAACTCCAGTCATATGGGACCTAGTCCTCCCAGCCAGAAACAGGGAACCTTGAACAAAATAGAGACCAGGGAGACAACCCAGGTAACCAGACAAATCAGAAAACAAAACAACAAAAAACAAGCTCATTCAGACTAGAGACATCATGGAGAATCGTGCTGCCCTATACTATTACATTAGAGGGCGAAGTGTATGTGCTAGTGGCAAAGGATCATGTCTCGATTTCTCCTGAGCAAGAAGTGGGTCTCCTTATGGCTGAAAGTGAAATCTGTAAGGTTGGGGTTGAAAAGCTTCTCCCTCTACCACTTTCTCTGCCCTCCTTCCTTGGAGATGGCAGCATCCAGCCCCTTAGTGAGATGAATCATAAGGGAAGGAGTGAGAAGTTGGGGG
Source organism: Myotis brandtii (assembly GCF_000412655.1). NCBI lineage: Eukaryota > Metazoa > Chordata > Mammalia > Chiroptera > Vespertilionidae > Myotis > Myotis brandtii. The sequence goes on along the minus strand of NW_005354632.1, from coordinate 3,964,107 downwards.
AGACAGGAGTTGGTGCAACTGTTGAAACAATCTTCCCACTTGATTCGGACCTCCAGACTAGGCCCAGAGAGGCAGCCGAAATCATCTTCCAGCTCAACCAAGTCCTTAAGGTCCTGTTACCCCATGTTACCCACTCTTGGGGTTGTTTGGAAATCTCTGGAATTTTTTAGGTGTCTGAAGAAAGACTGGGACACCTACCAACCAGCGACTGCCCTGGAGCTTGGTAGGACCCTGATAAGTTTACTGGCTTTTGAAGCAGAAGCTGAAACGCAACCAATCCTAGCATTGCATTGCCTACATTTCCGTTTGTTAATTTCAAGTCAGCAGTAAATGTTCAAAGAACATAAGGACATCTGTTGCTGACATACCTTTCAGGAGTTAGTTGAACTCATGTGTGAGGATTTAAGACTTCTACTTAAGGTATCATTGTAATAATAACACCACCAAAAAAATCTTCAGTTCAATATTCTCTACTTTATGACTGTATTTTTATATATAAAGAAAATAAAAATATGACACCTGGCTTAAGTCTCTTGCCATAAGGCAAAAGACAACTATCTTCCCAAATATGCCTCTTGATAAAGTTGAATAATACAGTGGTATCATTTGTGTTTGTAATTTTTTCTAGGGTTGCTACATAAAAGCAAAATCATGGTTTCAGTCCAACTTCCTGTATATCGGCATCATCACTATCTGTGTATGTGTGATCCAGGTAAGAGCTTAACCATAGGACTATTTTCAGGATTAAATGTGTTACGTCATATAAAGTTTTGAACAGTACCAGTTACATAGTATGTGCTCAATAAATGTGAGCTCCACAAGTCAAGTAGCAAATAATGTTATTAGCAATTTCAAGCAGACAGAAAATATGCTATAAGAGCTATCTGGTCAACTTATCCTTAAGAGGAAAGCTTGTGACAGACTTGAAAAAAATTGGCTTTATATGCTAAGCAGGAATTGATGATGAAAATTATAATTAATTTCCTTGTTGTTTCTCTGCTTAGTTTGACAAGGCAGGAATCAATTGGGGAGAGTTTTGTCTTCTTTTATATTATGTGATATTTCTACCATTTTTATACCCACGTGTTTTGGGTATGTCACAGATTAGCTAAGACTTAATCAAGGAGCTCAGAGAAAAACCAATTTTCTCTGCTTGGAAACCAAGGAGGATTAGCGCATAGGGCAGTGATGGTGAACCTTTTGAGCTCGGCGTGTCAGCATTTTGAAAAACCCTAACTTAATTCTGGTGCCGTGTCACATATAGAAATTTTTTGATATTTGCAACCATAGTAAAACAAGCAGAGCTCCAGGGCCATGGGTGGGATTTTTTTTTTTTAATATATATATTTTATTGATTTTTTACAGAGAGGAAGGGAGAGGGATAGAGAGTTAGAAACATCGATGAGAGAGAAATATCGACCAGCTGCCTCCTGCACACCCCCTACTGGGGATGTGCCCACAACCAAGGTACATGCCTTTGACTGGAATCGAACCTGGGACCTTTCAGTCCCCAGGCCGACGACGCTCTATCCACTGAGCCAAACCGGTCAGGGGTTTTTTTTTTGTTTTTTTTTAAGGGGCTTCTTAAGGTTTCTTAAAGACTTAAGGAGACAAGAGATGTCCCCAGACTCCAGGGAGAGATGACTCGTTGCATGAGGCGCTGACTTGTGCAGAACATGCCTGTTCCAGCAGCAGGGCTTCTTAAGGTTTCTTAAAGACGTAAGGAGACAAGAGATGTCCCCAGACTCTATACTCGTCTTGCCAGCATCAGGCTCACTAGTCTCCCCACCGCCATTCTAAAGCTAAAGGAGACAACACCTGAGAAGGAATTTAAAGTGATAGCAGGAAAGATGGTCTCAGTATAACGGATACTTTCTTTTACTTTGGGGCTGATGCCAGAGGTTGTGGGAGAGATGGCCTCTTCTGTTAAAGATCTCCTATTTTCCCAACTCTTCTTAGGTGTTGGGGATGTCCTTTGCGCTGACTCTGAACTGCCAGATTGATAAAACCAGCCAGGCCCTAGGGCTGTGACCTGCTACTGCCTTTGCCGAAAAGACTCGTTTCATCTCTGGAAATCCAAAACCACCTACAGCATGAAGGCCTAAATGATCACCTCTCGGACTGGCATCATTGTCCCGCTCTCATCTCTTCCCTGTTTTGACCCCTTTCTCACACAACCTGAGAAGAGGGTGTTGGACAGGCATTTCCCATCTCTGGAAGCAGGATATCACTCACCCACTCATGGTGGCAGCCATGCCACTCGACGTGGTGACACTAATACCTGAGCATTTTTCAGACATGAGAGACCAAGAACCTGTGGCACTAATGGCTCAAGATCAAAGGATGGGTCTAGGACTCGAATTTTTGCATCTTCTCATTGTCAGGTCTCTAGTCTCTAAATCATGCCCAGTTCACTCCAAAGTCAAGAAAGACAGAAGCTGAAGGGACGTCTGGGGCCAGACTTACTGGATCATTGTCTGTGGGCCTTGGCTACGGGAATGACAGAGTATTCTCTCTTCACAAATAGTGGGGTTTCATTTCAATTTCCTATTCATTCATTCTGTCCTTCCAGAAGAAACTATGCAGTTATTCATATCCCGACTTCAGCCAATCTCTTAGCCTTTGATTTACATAACTGTGGAAGAACTCACCAGGACCAGTATCTCTGGTGGTTCAGGTGATACTCACATTCAGAAGAGTTCTGATATTTTTTCTTTATCACATAAGGTTTTGTTGATGCGCTATTTTAACTCTTTAATAAATAAAATAGCATATGATCTCAATCACTACGTTCCCATTCCTATCTCTCAAATGCATGTTCCGTGAATCATACTGATTGCCTTGCCAGCAAGCCAGGAATACTAGTTATCTATTGCTGCATAACAAATGCCTACCTTCCCCTTTATCTAAGGAAAGTTTCCCTAGTACTATAAAGTTTAATATCTATTGAGGTCTTTCCAAGTATGAGACAATGTGCTGACAACTTTACATACATGTGCCCGTTTAAATATTGACAAAATGTCTCCTGTGTTCACCTCCATAACTAACACACTCATAGAAACTTCATAGATCTTATCACGTTTTATTTTAATAATCTATATATTTTCCTTTATTAACCTTTGGCCTGATCAAGTCAGAAAAAGAGAGAAAAAAATGTACAAATTAACTATAAATAAAAATTGGGCCATAACCTCAGATACACAGTTAAGATTTTAAAGCCTGCAACAGAATATGATTTTTAAAATTTAGGCCAATCACTTTTTTAAATGTAAGTGCTATAGACAATTTTCTAAAATAATAAATATACAAATAGATTAAGAAAGAAAAGGAGTTCTATTTCTGGTAAGACTACAGACAATATTACTAGACTAAACTTCCCATTATAAACAACTAAAATGCTAGATTAAAGCTTTGAAACATTTTATGAGGACCACTGTTGTGCTAGAAATAAAATAAGGAATACACAAGCCAGAGACCTGCTGATGGTGTGAACCAGAGAGGTAAAAGAAATTTGCGGGCGTTTGCCAAACTAGGTCAACTTGGCTATCAGTTTTCATGGCTCATAGCACATAAAGTGCAAGAGGCAAATTTCAGTGTCCACTTAAGGTGGGGAGTTTAAGTAGAAATCTTTTTTCTTTTAAGTCAGAGACCCCCAAAGGCCTCTACTTTAGTGTAAGAGTGAACTATAAATACCACTCCTTTTCACCAAAGATTACATAAAATTTTGTTTAAAGCTTGGCAAATTAGCAGAGGAAGGCAACATCTTAAGAAGTTGAATCCATAATCTGGCTATCATGTTGATGTAAAGTGTAAATGAAGAGTGTCTGCATCATCCTCAAACTTTCAAACTAAAAATTTAAAGCACCCCAAACCAGAAGTTATCCCAGGCTCTGGCAAAAACAAAATTCACACATTTTCTGAAGGAACCAACTTAATACCAAGTTTCCATGAACCTCAAAAAAGCAAATTTTTTCATTTCATTAAAAAAAATAAACTACTCAGTCAAATTCACTAAACACACAAGAAAATAAGACACGATGAGCAGTATGCGGGGGTTCCCTTTTCTCCATGGTAAAAAATCAATAAAATATATTAAAAAAAAAATGAAACTACTCAGTCAAATTCACTAAACACCCAAGAAAATAAGACACGATGAGCAGTATGCAGGGGTTCCCTTTTCTCCATATCCTCTCCAACATTTGTCACTTCTTGTTTTATTGATAATAACCATTTTAACAGGTATGAGGTGGTATCTCATTGTAGTTTTGGTTTGCATTCCCCTTATAGCTAGTGAAGTTGAGTGTCTTTTCATATGTCTGTTGGTCATTTGTATGTCTTCTTGGAAAAAGTGTCTGTTCAGGCCCTCTGTTCATTTTTAAAATAGATTCTTTGGTTTTTGTTGTTGCTGCTGAACTGTACGAGATCTTTATATATTTTGGATACTAGCTCCTTATCAGAGCATCTTTTGTAAAGAGAATCCTTGTACACTGCTGATAGAAATGTAAATTGGTACAGGCTCTATGGAAAACAATATAAAAATTCCTCAAAAAGTTAAGAATAGAGCTACCATATGCCCAGCAATCTGGGTATCTACCAAAAAATTTGAAAACACTCATGTACCCGTAGGTTTATTGCAGCATTATTCACAATAGCCAAGATGTGAAAATAACCTAAGTGTCCTTTGACCCATGATTGGATAAATAAAATGTGGTACATATATATACAATGGAATACTACACAGCCATAAAAAAGATGAAATATTGTCATTTGTGACAACATGGATGGATCTTGAGAGTATCATGCTAAGTGAAATAAGTCATATGAAAAAGTACAAGAACTATATAATTTTACCCATGTGTGAGATATAAAACAAAAAGCAACAAATGAACAAACAAAACAAACTCATAGACACAGACAACAGTATGGTGGTTACTATAGGGGAAAGTGGTGGGGGTTGATAAAGAAGTTAATACATATGGTGACAAAAGAAGACTAGACTTTGGGTGACTAGCACACAATGTAATATACAGATGAGGTATTATAAAGTTGTTCAGCTGAAACTTATGTTATTAAACAATGTTACTCCAATCTATCATAATAAAAGCATAATATGCTAATTAGACCAGACGGCCAAACAGCAGAATGACCGTCCAGACAACCTTCAGGATGCCCTTCCAGACGAAGCCAGGGCCGCAAGGGCCAAGCCCCTTGCACAAATTTCGTGCATCAAACCTCTAGTAAATTTAAATAAAAATGGGAAAATAAGGCACTATGAACCAAGTGAAACAACAAATGATAGAAAAGGACCCACAAAATATAACAGCCATATTTTTCTATTTACAAAAATAAATAACAGCCTTAAAATATGTGCACAGAAGAAACTAAAGACTAAACATTTTGAAAACTGAAAATATTATAAAAATTTAGAAATTTAAATGAATATGTTAAGTAGATTTGATACAACTAGAGAGAGATTAATAAAGAGGAACATTTGTATGAGGAAATTAATCAGAATGTAGCTGAAGTGTTTGAAGTTATGTCCTCAAAAAGATATGTCCAAACGTACAACCAAGACAACTTGACCCAGCAAGGCTATCATTTAAAATTGAAGGAGAAATAAAGAGCTTCCCAGACAAGAAAAAACTAATGGAATTTATGACCACCAAATCAGTATTACAAGGAATGTTAAAGGGCCTGGTTTAAGAAGAAAGAGAAGGGAAGAAAAATAAAACAGAATAACATAGTTAAAAAAATAAAATGGCAATAAATATGTACCTATCAATACACTTTAAATGTAAATGACTTAAATGCTCCAATCAAAAGACATAGTATAGCTGAAGGAATATGAAAAAAAGACCCATATTTTGCTGTCTACAAGAGAGCCACCTCATAACAAAAGATACACAGAGGCTAAGAGTAAATAGATGGAAAAAGATATTTCATGCAAGTGGAAATGGGGAAGAAAGCTGGGATAGCAATAATTATATCAGACAAAATAGGCTTCAAAACAAAGGGCATAACAAGAGACAATGAAGGACATTACACCTGTGGCCAATGTGACATAGTGGTTAGAGCATCAGCCTGCACATTGAAGGGTCACAGGTTCAACTCATGGTCAAGGGCATGTGTATGGGTTGCAGGTTCAATCCCCGGCCCCAGTCTGGGAGTGTGCAGGTGACAACCAATTGATGTGTCTCTCTTGCATCAATGTTTCTCTCCCTTTCTCCCTCCCTCTCTACCATCACTCTCTCTAGAAATCAATGGAAAAACTGTCCTTGGGTGGGGGTTAACAACAACAACAACCACAACAAAAATATATATATATATATTTAGCCCAGTGCACGAAATTCGTGCACTCAGGTGGGGAGGGGTCCCTCAGCCCGGCCTGCACCCTCTCGCAGCCTGGGAGCCCTCGGGGGATGTCCCCTTGGGGGAGTGGGCCTAAGCTGGCAGTTGGACATCTTTAGCGCTGCCATGGAGGCAGGAAAGGCTCCCCCACCACAGCCGCTGCGCTTGCCAGCCATGAGCCTGGCTTCTGGCTGAGCGGCGCTCCCCCTGTGGGAGTGCATTGACCACCAGGGGGCAGCTCCTGCTTTGAGCATCTGCCCCCTAGTGGTCAGTGCGCATCATAGCAACTGTTTGGTCGATTTGCATATTAGCCTTTTATTATATAGGATAATCTGGCTGGTGTGGCTCAGTAGTTGAGGTTCTATTTATGAACCAGGAATCTGGCCATCTCACCTCCTTGTAAGGAGCTATTTTCTTTCGATCTGATTCTGGAACTTGAAGTCCACAAGGCAGAAAGTCAAGAAGGAAAAATGAATGTAGCATGAGGGAGAGCAAGAACAATCTGGGTCACACTGGGACAAACTGAAGGCCATGGGGCAGATTGATATCTGTGTTAGTTCTTGGTATCTATGACCTAGATGGTAGGCATGTCCTTCAGAAGACTGGATTCTTTGTTACAGAGATAAACACAGTCACCTGACCAAGACGTAAGAGAGGCTAAAGATTCAGGAGATGTCCTTTCAGACTTGGTCATGCCTCAGGCCTATAAGATGAGCTAGTAGATCAGAGACAATGTGTGTGAGCTACAAAATGCTGCTTCATTTTGCCCTTCAAGTCTTCCACAAGTGTCTCTAACTAGAAATATATGCAAAGGGAAATTCTTGGAAATGTAGTTCAACCTAGCCAAGCTGACAACACAAAGATTCCCAGAGGTAGGAATATTTTTCTTAAAGAAGACATAATGAGCAGTTGTATAGTAATAGTACATGTTTAAGTCATTTTATTCAAGAAAATAGGTAAGCATATCTCCAAGGCTCTTGAATATTTGACAATATCTTTTTCTTTCTTTTTCTTCAATCCTTACCCAAGGTTATTTTTTTCCATTGCTTTTTAGAGAGAGTAAGGTAGAAAGGGAGGGAGGAAGAGAAAGAGAGACAGAGACAGAGACAGAGAGAATGAGAAACATTGATGTGAGAGAGGGAAACAGATTGGTTGCCTCCCACATAAGCCCCCACTGGGGCCAGGGATTGAACCTGCAACCCTTGACCAGGAATGGAACCTGATACCATTCAGTACGCAGGCTGACGCTCTAACCACTGATCCACACTGGCCAGAATGAGAATATCTTTTAATATCATATATTATTCAAAACTTAGATATTTAGAAAAGTCTCTATTTACATTTTACCTCAGAACTCTGTAAAAGTTGTTTTTTCCCCCTAGTGTTACTGAAACAAAAGTAGAAACTCAAGAATGATTCTTACTCCCTTTTAGATAACATTAATTATTTTTGTCTGAATAGTTCATAGTTATTCATTCTTTGTTCTTATAGCCTAAACCTTTCATCAAAACATGGTAGATATGGTTTTTGTGACAGACATTATTAGCTGATACCCAGTATCAGTTCCCTTTCTTCTTCAACAGAAATATTGTTCCTAACCAAAATTTATCAGCTTTTACTGCAGTTTGCCCAGTAATCCAATAATACATAAGAGAGGTTCTGCTTTCCTAATATTTCACCTCCTTATTCTTTTTTCCTGATCCTGAAACTAGAATGAGACATTTGGAAGTAAAGCACCTTCATATGACTATATTGTTGTCAATCTCTCCCTTAAAGTCCTCTAGAAGTTTTTTTTATATATTTAGGTGCTCCTATATTGGGGGCATATATGTTTACCAGGGTTATATCCTGTTGCATCAATCCCTTTAGTATTATGTAGTGATCTTTATTGTCTCTTGTTATAGCCTTCATTTTGGAGTCTATTTTTCAGATACAAGTATTGCTACCCCAGCTTTTTTTTTATTTCCATGGAAAAAAATTTGCCATCCATTCACTCTTATCCCTGAGGTGGGTCTTTCGTAGACAGTCTATATATGGGTAATGTTTTCTTATCCATTCAGCTACCCTATGTCTTTTGATTGGAGCATTTACATTTAAGTACTAGAGGCTCGGTGCATGAATTTGTGCAACAGTGGGGTCCCTTGGCCTTGCCTGCGGGATCGGGCCAAAACCGGCTCTCCGACATCCCCTGAGGGGTCCCAGATTGCAAGAGGGTGCAGGCTAGGCTGAGGGACCCCACTGGTGCATGATCAGGGCCTGGGAGGGACACAGGAGGTTGGCCAGCCAGGGAGGGACTGCGGGAAGGCTCCAAGGTGTGTCTGGCCCGTCTCGCTCAGTCCTGATTGGCTGGATCCCAGCAGCAAGCTAACCTACCAATTGGAGCACCTGCCTCCTGGTGGTCAGTGCACATCATAGTGAGCAGTTGAGCGGCCTTAGCATATCATTGGCATATTACACTTTGATTGAATGGATGACTGGACTGGACATTTAGCATATTAGGCTTTTATTGTATTTATAAAAGGTTAATATGCAAATCGACCCAATGGCGGAACGACCAGTAGCTATGACGCTCACTGACCACCAGGGGGCAGACGCTCAGTGCAGGAGCTACCCCCTGGTGGTCAGTGCGCTCCCACAGGGGGAGCACCACTCAGCCAGAGGCTGGGCTCACGGCTGGAGAGCACAGTGGTGGTGGTGGGAGCCTCTCCTGCCTCCGAGGCAGCGTTAAGGACCCCTTGGGGGATTCCAGACTGCGAGAGGGTACAGACCAAGCTGAGGGACACCCCCACCCCGCAGTGCACGAATGTCATGCACCAGGATTCTAGTATACATATACATATATATATACATATATATACACATACATATACATATATATGTATGTATATGTATATTACAGCAGTCCTTTTAACATTTCTTGCAATGCTCATTTGGTGGTAATAAACTCCTTTGGCATTGTTTTTGTCTGGGAAGCTCTTTATTTCACTATTTTTGAATGATAGCCTTTCTGAATAGTCTTAGTTTCAAATCCTTGCTTTTCATTACCTTGAATACTTCATACCATTCCCGCTGACCTGTAGTTTCTGATGAGAAGTCAGATGACAGCCATATGGGAGCTCCTTTCTGTGTTCTCTCCTCATATGACCTTTCTTCAGTGAGAACATGCTAGTTCCTCAGTGCATTCATGATGATGGTGGTTGATAGTAGAGGCACTCTAATATCTCATCTTATAAGGACACTAACCCTATTTCATCAGGGCCCCATCCTTCTGATCTCATTTAACCTCTACTGCATTAGAGGCCACATCTCCAAGTACATTTGTTAGTATCTGCATTCCAGTTTGGGTTCCCTCCATGTCCTAGTTGGTTTTAATAATTTGCTTGGGGATATGGGAAGGGTATGCAAGACATTACTGTGATTTTTATGAGTCAGAGCTATAGAAAAAGTTTAGAGAAATGTTACTCTACATAATCCCTGCTAACCTATTCCCCACCCCTTCTTCTCTTTTCCTTAGTCAGTCTCATTAGTTTTTGGTTTATCCTTTCTGTATTTCTTTCACATAAATGAACAGATGTACTTTTTTATATCTTTTTTCTTATATAAAGGGCAGCATGCTGTAGACTCTTTGTACTTTGTTTTCATTTTACAGTATATCTTGGAGAATTATTACATATTAGTTCATAGAGCTCTTCCTCATTCTTACAGCTTAGTATTCTGTGTGACATACCATGGATTTTTCAACCACTCTCCTATTAATGGGCATTAAAGTTGTTTTCAACACTTTGCAATTAAAAACAAAATTGTAATTAATAAACTTATATATATATATACTAGAGGCCCGATGCACAAAATTCGTGCAAAAGTAGGCCTTCCTTACCCTGGCTGCCAGCACCGGCTTCCCTCTGGCACCCAGGACCTGGGCTTCCCTTCGGCACCCAGGACCCAGGCTTCCCTCTGGCACCCAGGACCCGGGCTTCCCTCTGGCACCCGGGACCCGGGCTTCCCTTGCAACCCCGGCTTCTTCCAGAAGGACATCTGGTCTAATGAGCATATTACGCTTTTATTATTATAGATTTTCATATTGTTGGAGGCACGTCTTAAAAATACAATTGCTAGTCTTATTGGTTGAAAGGTAAATACGTTGCTTTGTTAGACATTGCCAAATTTCCTTCCAAAAGAATTGTACCAAATTGTATTCCCATAGCAGTGTCCTCACAGCCTTGCAAACAGAATGTGTTGTCATATTCTTAAATCTTTTCCAGCTGACCGAGAAATGGTATCTGAATGAATACCATTTATCTAATTTTTAACTTGCATCTATCCAATTTTGAATTCATTTTTAGACATTTTCATGTTTGAAGACCATTTCTATACCTTTTATGGTGAATTATCTGTTCATGTATTTTTCTCATTTTTCTGTTGGGTTTTCGGTCCTTTTCCCTTCCGTATACTTTTAACAAAATCACTTGGCTATCTTGGTTGAGGCTAATTTTGGGTGTGGATGATAATCGGAAGCTGGACTTGGTCTGTGTTAACTTTGAGATACCCAATAGACTTTTAAGTGGAAATGTCAAGAAGGCTGTTGGAGATACAATGTTGGAAGTTCCCAGATATAGATGGCATTTTGATCCATGAGAACCAGATGAGATCATCACATGAGTGAGTGCAGACGTAAAATAAATTCCAACATTACCAAGATCATGGAGAAGGGAAGGAACCAGCCAGAGATTGAGAAGGACCAATATGGTAGAAGGAAAACAAGATTGGTGACACGGAAACAAAGCAAAGAACAAATTTCAAAGACAGTCTGAGAAAGTGTCAACTGACCATACAATAGCAATTGTTAGAGACTTTGAGGGGGAAAAAAGCTTTAGTAGAGTGGTAAAGATAAAACCCCAATTTAAGTGAATTTCAGAATGAGGAGCAGGAGTTTGAGACCATCAGCATATTTAGGGAATTTTGTGAAGTATTCAAGCCACATATTGTATCATAAAGTACAATGGAAAGAATTATGGGTGCTTGAGGATTTCATGAGCAGCAAAACCTTAATAATAAAGAAGCAGAAAACCCAAAAGAAAGTAGGCTAAAACAAATGAGTTAAATAAAAAGAAGAAATGAACTGGAAAGTGGATGCAATGTCCTTACGATAATTTTAGTTGAATTTATTTAACGAATACTGATATATTAGTCAGGAACGATTCAAGATATAATTCATTTAATATTCTCTTCTTCTAATCCTCAAAATTCATTTCATTGGTTTTTTTCAATTTTTAAATGTACTCAGACATTAGATGAGCCCACAGATTTATTGTATTTATATTATCCTCCTAAGGGATGTTTATCCAGATCTATGACTTTAATTAATATCTATTTACTGATAGCCTTTAATATCTATTTTTAGTTTAGTGGGAATATGAAGTTTCAACTTTTAATACTTTAGCTTATTGTATTTTCTATAACATACATGTATTGCTTCTTTAATAAAAAAACAACACTTAAGCCCTAACCGATTTTGCTCAGTGGATAGAGCGTCGGCCTGCAGACTGAAGGGTCCCAGGTTCGATTCCAGTCAAGGGCATGTACCTTGGTTGCAGGCACCTCCCCAGTAGGGAGTGTGCAGGAAGCAGCTGAGTCGGTTTCTCTCTCATCGATGTTTCTAACTCTCTCTCCCTCTCCCTTCCTCTCTGTAAAAAATCAATGAAATATATTTTTTTAAAAAACAAAAAACACAAGTATTTTTTTCAAAGGAAGTAATGACTCATGAAACTATGTTCTCGCTGATGGATAAATTAAGAAGATAAATTAAAAAGACTAACAACTGATCACTGGATCTAGCTACATGGAAGTCACTGGTGTCCTTGACAAGATCCATTTTGGTAAAGTAGGGGGAACACAACCTGACTGGAATAGTTTGGCGGTTCCTCAAAATGTCAAACAAAAAGTTAGGATATGATCTAGCAATTACACTCTTAGATACCCGAGATAATTGAAAATGTATGTCCACATAAAAACTTCTACCCAAACTTTCATAGCAACGTAACATCCTAGTAGCTAAAAGTGTAAACAATCCAAATATTCATAAATAAGTAAACAAAGTGTGGTATATATCCATACAATGAAATATTATTAAGCAATTTAAAAAATTAAGTACTGCTCTAGCTGGGTGGCCCGATTGGCTGGAGTGACATTCTGTACACCAAAAGGTTGCAGGTTCGATTCTCAGTCAGGGCACATAACTAGATTGTGGGTTCAATCCCCAGTCGGGGCATGTACAGGACGCAATCAATGTTTATCTTTCACATCGATGTTTCTCTCTCTCATCCTCTCTCTAAAATCAGTACATATATCCTTGGGTGAGGGTTTTTTTTTTAATCTAAATACATAATTTTAAAAATTAAGTATTAAAGCATGCTAAAGAATGGACGAACCTTGACATTAGCTAAGAGAGAGAAATAAACTAGTCACTAAATAAAATATTTTGAATGATTCATTCCATGCTTATGAAATGTCCACAACAGGCAAATCTATAGAGATAAGAAAGTGTATTCATTGTTGCTAAGGCTGGAGGAAGGAGGTTCTGGGGAGTGATTGCTAATTCTTATGAGGTTTAGCTAAAGAATGGACGAACCTTGACATTAGCTAAGAGAGAGAAATAAACTAGTCACTAAATAAAATATTTTGAATGATTCATTCCATGCTTATGAAATGTCCACAACAGGCAAATCTATAGAGATAAGAAAGTGTATTCATTGTTGCTAAGGCTGGAGGAAGGAGGTTCTGGGGAGTGATTGCTAATTCTTATGAGCATTGTGGGGGGTGGCAGTGATGAAAATATTCTAAAATTAGATGTCTATGTTGCAAACTGTGAATATAGTAAAAGCCACTGAAGCATATACTTTAAAAGAGTGAATTTTATGATACACAAATTATCCCAATAAAACTGTTACAAAAAACAAAAGGCAGGAGAATCTAGTTGATCACTTTGTATTTGTTCTGATCTACCACCAAAATATAACAGCCATTTGTGAAGAACCTGAGAACTGAACTCACAACCTAGTTATGTGCCCTGACTGAGAATATTAGAAAATATTAAATGAATTATAATTATATCTTGAATAGTTCCTGACTAATATATCAGTATTTTCTGTTTTCTATTTTGTCAATGTACAGGTTTTTATTTGACCTTACTTCTAGGGATTTGTTAATCATTTTTTTAAATAACCTTTTCTTCCTTCTCCCCTATCCCTCCCACCTTTCCAAACTCTCCAAAACAAAGATAACCAGATAGAAAATTGTTTGACTCTTTTAAGAAAAACCACATTTTACATTTTTAAAAAGTATTCAATGTGGCCATTGTTCACATTTACTTTTCACACAGTCCAAGTTACATATTTCGAAAAAGCAGCATTTGCCTAGAAATAGTAACATATCATGTTAAGCAAACAATACATTATATAGCCTGAATTCTAAAACTCATTTTAGATTATATGAAACTATTTTTGTAAAAGATACAAAACAGGTATCCCTCAGTCTTAAAAAAAATGTTTGAATTTTTAAATAATGCTGCTATATTTTTTTCATGATATTAAACAAATTTACAGTGGTGAGCAGAAGGTATCATCATTTCATGGGCAAAGAGACTAAGTGAGTATATATACAAGCCCAGTGGCAAAACTAAGTAAGTTTGGACTGATTTCCTCTCTTGGTTTGTATAATTTCAATAGTATTCCTGAGCAATTTAGCTAAAGATACAAACAATAATAAAAATCCTGCACAAATATTCAAACTTGGGGGATTCTAGTTAAAAATAATGAAACAAAAACATTACGCAAATTTTCCTTCCAAAAAAAGGATAAAAAAAGATTTAGATAGCCCATGTACATTATTGAAGTTATATGTGAATCAACCTTTTCTGCATTCCTTAAATAAAATTTTATAATCAACTGATGAAAAACCAAACTTCATATTCAATGACACTTTCAGAATGCATCTATAGTTAACTTAATGCAAAAACATCTGGTAAAAACAGAGCTAATTCACTGAAGTCTTTAAGTATGGCAACATTTTATTATTTTTGGTGCATCTTCTTACGCATTTCTTCAAGGGCTGCTTCTTTCTCTCTCAGCATTTGTTTAAGTCTTCGTATTTTTTCATCTCGAATGGTTTCTTCTAACTCTGGTGGTGTCATGGGAAAAATATCTTCAGTATAATTTCTGGTAAAGGAATGACTTTGTCCAAAATCTGCATTTGAACTCAAAGCGACTTTCTCCTGATTTTCACGGGTACAGTGTTCTACCTCAGTTCTTTCTTCTCTGGTTTTATTGCAGCTTGTAACAATGTTATGGTGTGATACATCTGAAGTTGGTAAAATACAGCTAATTCCTCCATTTAAAGCTGTGTTATAAGCACTCTCGGTTTTTCTCTTCTTTGCGTGATCCATCTTCTTAACGGTTTTTGCTTTTCTTTTCTTATCAAAACCCTGTTGCAATGTTGAGTACAATTCCAATGGAAAAGCAAATTATTAGTGCCATGTATAGAGTGTGTGCTCTGAAATTTAACAAGTTTAAAGATACAAATATACAGCAATTAAATTCAACTCAACAAAATATATTGAGAACAACTACCGCAAGAGATTAATATTTATGGTACCAACCAGCAATATCGTAATGATTTTCATTGAGAATAAATTGCTGAATTCACATTTTCCTGCTTATGTTAAGTATTAGAATCTATACTGATCTACCACCAAAATTTAACAGCCATTTGTGAAGAACCTGAGAATTGATTTACTTTTTTTTTTCCATTTGCATGGTAGGCACATATTAAAGATTTTCATTGGAAAACATAGACTGATCTCTGATCTTATAAGTAGAATGACAGTAGACAAAGTTACAGGGATGCTTCTTTTCATCATTATTGACCATGTAGATTTCTTAAGATGTTAGTAGTAAGAGTAATGTTGCAATAAACATCTGCATGCTTATATTTTTCCCTACACTTGAATTATTTATTTTAGATAGGGTCTTCAAAGTAGTATAATTAAAAAGCTATGGCCATTTTCTTATAATTTTATGATGAAAAAATAAACAGTAGGTGAATAAAAACACTTGAAACACCACCATTAACTAACCATGGATGCATTTTTACCTATGCATATATAGTTCTTTTTAACACCATTTTGGTATAATACATATATATGCAAAGTTGGTAACTAATTTATATTAAGACATAAAAAAATTAATACACTCATGTCTCTTTGGAGTACCTACAAAGAATACTTTAAAATCTATTACCTGTTTTCTCTCTTCCTCCTTCACTGTAAACTTTGTCTCATTGTCACTCTTCACCAAACTCTTAAAGGAATCAAAATCTCCAGCACCCAAATGGTCAGGAATCCGAGTAAGTCTTATTCTCAAATCTTTAGTAAGACCAAATAGCTTTTTAAATTCAGCATCAGTCTTCAGATACGCCTTATTGCTTCTTCCTTGAGAATTGTTGTCATTTCTTTCTTGAGCACCTTTTTGTAATGTTGATGCCATCTCATTCTGGATCTGAAATTAGGAAAAGAAAACACACAAACAATACTACCCATTACTTAAGCTATTTTATCAGACTGGTAACTAAATGATTTCCTCATCTTACTTCAAGCATGCTTTAAAGTCCTAAATGGTTGGTTTGCATTACCCTTGCCTTACCACCATACTCGAAAAACTGAACTGAGTCAAATAAATAAGAAATGTTTCCACGCAATTTCTTATTTATTTCACTTTCTTGCACTAGAAAGGTTACAGTTACTCAATTCTCAAACAACTGAAATGAGAACACACACTAATGACAAGTTAAAAATAATCTAAGTGACATTAATTAGAAATTGTAGTCGTCTGAAAAAGTCTTATGCCTTTAACCAATCTTATAGTCAAATCAGAATTTACTTCCTTATATCTCTGGAGTTCAATAAATTCTGTACTGGAAGAAAAGAAACACTGACATTAAATAGACCTCTAAGTAAGAAAAAGGTGGGTACAAATATTTAGTGAGCACAGAAACACATATCTTAAGTAGAACAGAAAGATTCCTATGTGGACATGTTGGATAATTGGATGCAGAGGCAGAAAGTAGGGCTAAAAAAAGGGGGGAAATTTATCTACTAAAAAAATAATTCAATCAAAGATGTTGATAAATCCTATTTCCACAAATGACTTAAAAGGTACTGTATGGCCCTGTCCTACCCCTTCCACCATCTACCTTTAAAAAAATTGACATATATACCACCACAAAACAAACCCCCTAGCTCTTCTATATGCATAATATTGATCTCTTCATTACTAAAAAGTAGGCTATTAAATATATATGTATACATGTACATGTATGCATGTGTACAAATGTATGCATGCATGCACACATAATTTTACTCAGCTTTTAATTCACATTATCCTTTCCCAACTCTTCTAAACCCTGTTGCTCTGTGATCTTGTTGGACTTTGTTTTAAAGATTTGGCATGCCAAATGACAAGACAAAGATACAGCTTGGTCTCTCTCAATTATATTCCTCCTCAAACATTTCCTTCAGATAAAAGCTTTGACTTAGCATTCACATGTGTATGGTGTGTGTGATGGAGGATGGGAGAAGAGGGGAGAAAGGTATGCCAGATAACTTTGAGAATTAAAAAAGAACACTTTTCTATACAGATAAAAAGAACACCCTGACATGGGAAAATTACCTTTGGTTCTTGGTCTCTGAAAACACACTGTTGTGAAGTAATACTTGTTGCATCAATAGAGGAACTTATTTTCTCTATGCTCTGGATGATATTTTCTTTTGGGGGGGCATTTTGTCCTGTACTAGATCCATTTGGAAAGTCTGCCTTTAGGAATAAAGTCTTACTCTGTTTTAAGTAGTTAATGGGTGGGTTCAGATTATTTGGGTGTAGGATAGAAAGAGATGGTGTCTCCACTTTTTTATTCTTCTCTGCCCTTAGATTGGCCATGGAAGCAAGCTGGGTGTTTGAAAATGATTTTGTCTCCATCTGGGAAGATTTATTTTTTGCCAAAACAAAGTTTACAACCTCTCTGGATAGTTCTGTTACTGGACTTGGGCTCACTATCTGTGATATATCTTTTCTTGGTGGAATATCAGGAGAAACAGAATTCTGTTGATCAATTTGTGATGACAAAACATCTGTCCCCTTTTTAGCCAACAGATAGATTTTCCCATTACACATAACCAACGCATTATCTTTAATAGGCATACTTTTGGATTGTGCCCCACTAGGACTGCTGGTACTCAATGGTGGCATCTTTATAGTATTACCTCCCACACTTTTCTTTTCTACAAAACTTTTTAAAATCTGTGAAGCCACATTATTTGAAGACTTAACAGGAACAAGAGATGGAGTACAAGGTTGTCGATTTTCTTGAAAAATCCATTTCACTGGAGCAGCTTGAGAATGCTGACCACCTTTTAATTGTGTCTCTTTTGCAACATTCATTGGAATTTGTGTGGCATTTAGTATCACTGGCTTTGCTATTTCTGTAACAGGTTTTGGATAAATGTGTTGAAAGTTCTTGGTAGCTACATTTTTCACTGTTTTTACAGGAGATACATAAATAACAGAAGGTATTTGGGAGGCCTCAACTGTTCCTGAGGTGCTTGTGGTTGCAGTTGCAAGTATCTTTTGCTGAATTGAAGGAGGCAATGATGTCGCTGGTACAGATTTCACTTCAGCATGGGCTGGAATCTGTAAATGATGCCCAGAAGGCAAAACTGGAGGTTTCAAAGTCATTGGTAGGCTCTGAGTATTTACTAAAATATAAGATGAATCATTTTGTGTTGAGGAGGAAGAAACAGGCAATGTTTGCATGGTGAGTCCATCAATTTTTACACCATGACTCTGAACTTTAGAAACTGATGAGGTAAAAGTTTCAGTTCCCACAGTAGTAACTCTAACTTTTTCTGCTGTATCTACTGTTCTTGTAAATAAATAGTTTGAAGAACTGGCTGGCTGAAAAATGGGCAATTGAGTTGTTGTTGAACTTGTGGAAGAGCTGGAAATCTGAGTCTGAAAAGTAACTTGAACTGGGCTTCCTGTATTCCCTTTCAAAGCATCAGACACAACTGAAGATTGAACTAGTGGTATAAGATTTCCAGAGAAATTAGGAATTGGAAGTAATTGCAGAAGATTTTTTCCATCCGAGCCAATCGTCTGAACTACTTGGTACATGCAGCCTGAAACACTTAAAAGAACATGAGTAAATAAATACAACATACTACAATGACACATACATTTTATTTAAAACCAAATTATTTTCAAATATTTAAAAATATTTATATATAAAATATAATAAAGTATATCATTTGTCACTTGGATTTTTCAAAGTGAAATATTACAAAGTAAAAGTTTTGAAGAAAAAAATAGTCAAAGAAATGATCATAACCTTTAGATTTCACATGATTAGACAATACATATAAGATAGGAACATTTACCCTAAAACTGTGTTTCCTACTGTTTTATCCTATATAAAATTATGTCTACTAGAATATGCGCCTCTTAAACTATTAGCATCCCTCCTCCTTTTCCTTGAATTCTTTCCTCTTGACCGCCTCCTTTACTTTTATTGACTAGAATTCTCATTTCACTTCCATTTATGCTTATTCTATTTCCCTCACTCTTCCCAACCCAATCTGTTGTGTTCTTCCCACTGACAATGACTTCCAAGTTCGACTGTTAGCCGTTTTTCTTATGCTAAGGCATCTCTTATGGTAATACCTTGGTGTGCCACATTTTCAGAGACTAAGCTGAGTTACTCTTGTGGGAACCATTTTCTTCTTTGATTTATTGTCTCAGCACATCTGAAGTTTGGTGCTAAACAGTCCTTGGTATGGCAATTACTCATATTAGTTCCGACTGCCTACCAATTCATATATAACTGCAATGTCATTTTAGCTCAATGGTTTTCAATGAACATGGAACACATTTCAAAGTAACTTTTTACAAATTTTTTATTTACTTATTTTAGTAATATTTTTTCATCTAACCAATTTTGATCGGATATTTATGAGCTATTTTTTAGTACAGATTATAAGATTTTTTTAAAATCCCATATCAATCACTGTATAATCAATTATTTGTAAATTTCTTGAATGCAGGCACCTCAACCTATTTATACCTAAAACTACCTTTCAGTTCCTGAAAATACCAAGACCTCATGGAACTCAAGGCCATCACACATACTGTTTCTCTACCTAGGTACTCCTCTCCCACCCACATTAACTCAAGTCTCAGCATAAATGATACTTCCCAAGTATCTGCTCACCTTAATTACCCTTCCCCTCCTTTATAGTCTAAAATACTACACCTGCTGATTTCCTTCATGGTACATATCACAAGTTGTCATCAAGTTTTAATTAATCTCATGCTCAATTCTAGCAACATGAGTACAGAGTCCATGTCCTATAAAACCAGTGTGCCCTTATATGACTAGGATCAAATAAAGAAAAAAATGTAAGGGCAAAGGAGTTCTCAAAAGTGTAAAGCTGTGTATTACTGCATATACTAGTATGTGTTTTTAAACCTCAGGTATTAATAAAAAGCAAAGCCAAAAATTCTATGCATCCTAGAAAGCACTGGAACTCAGTTTTACCTTTCTCTAACCCAAAATAACATTAACGGCAGCTTACAAATATTTAAAACAGATTTCTGGTTACTTGATATCGCTTCAATAGGTTATATTTACTTTTAGTAAGTGAAAAGTTAATCTCTAAAGAGAAGCACAAACATAAAGTATAAATTCTTGCATTCAGGGCTTGAAGAGGAAAACCAACCTCATCACCTTCCCACCCCCAAAAGTACATATAAACTGGATCAGAACTTAATGTCTGCTATGGTTCAGGCACCAGCCTCAGTTATAGGGAAAGAGTCAATAAAGTAGCCTCTGGACCTCCCTGATTTTATATAGTCCACAAGCTAAGAATGGTTTTTAAATTATAAATGATTTCTTTTAAAAACTCACAATATTTTTGTGATGTGAACATTTTATGAGATTCAAATTTCAGTGCCTGTAAAGTTTTATTAGTACGCAGATGCACTCATTTTTTTCCATGTCCTGTATGTATATGGCTGCATTCCTGCTGCAACAATAGAATAGAGTGTGCAGGAGGTAGCCAATCAATGATTCTTTCCCATCATGGATGTTTCTATCTCTCTCTCCCTCTCCCTTCCTCTCTGAAATCAATAAAAATATATTTTTTAAAAAAGTTTCTGTTTTCTTAAAGAACATATTCTGCTAGCTAAAGTCAGAACTAAAACTAGAATCTGATTCTGCATCCCATGCTCTAGTTTGGTCACTTAAAAAGAAAAATCAACAGGCTAATTATCTTAAACCAGCTGGGTTTGAACTGGGAAAATAATACAGTTTACGGCTTTAAAAGAGAAAACAGGAATAATCTTAGAAAGATTATGGGCTTCTAACCTTGGCTCTTCCAATTACTAGTTGATTGGTAAATTTACTTAACCTCTTTGAATCTCTGTCTCATCATCTGTAAAATGGAAAAAATGGGTTTGCTATGAAAAGTAAATGAAGGAACTGGCTGGGATTATAAGCACCCAATATATGCTAGTTATCATCCTCCATTAAAATATATAATTGGTGCCCAAGAATAAGCAAATGAATCAGATAGTTTTGAAAATGTGAGAAATTTAATAAAAAGGTATGAGAACTTTAATAAAAGGTATACTAAACATATTTACAATATTATGTATCTGACATTTTTATAATTCTAATACTGATGTGAAGCATTTACATATTAGAAATGGAATGATAATAATTTTGCAGGCTAATGAACATTTTGCAAAATATATTTTTTCAACTGTTAGGAGACCTTTTTGCATCTTACTATCTATGATTTAACTTTAATATACATATATAATATACATAAATACATAATGTAATAACATATATGATTATATGTATACATACATATATACATATATATATTAGAATCTATTATAAATAGCCCAGCAAGGTGGGTATTGCTGTTCCTATTTATAGTTGAAAAAAATAGAGGTTTAATAATATTAAGTAATTTATTCAGAAATACATGCTCTCTTGGGAAACTCCATCCATTTTTTGTTTACTTTAGCATAATCCCAACATAACAGGGCTCAAAAATTCAACTGTATTAAATTGTTTTAAATTGAGAAATTAATGAAAAATTAACTGCTCCAGATATCCTGCAATGGTATGTCTGTCTGTCTACCTGTCTCTCTCTCTCTCACACACACACACAATCACAAAAGAAAACATAATAATACCTACACTGTATAAAACAAAATACACACTGAACTCACAATGGAGCATTATCTAACCAAAGAAAGCCACCTGCTAAGGACACTCATTTTAACTTCCCATTTAAGAACAAAGGGTTAAGGGCGGATAGAAGCCAATTGACAATCACATGACATCCTAATTCCTATTATTATAGGATGCATTATCATAGGCTTTTATTATAATACCTCTAAGCTGATGATTCACATCTTTATTTTCAGCTCTGAGCCTGAGTTTCAGATTCAAATATCTCTCAGATGGCTTTCCTGGTGTGTTCATCTCAATTTACCAATATCTACCCAGAAAACTGGCATCATAATTGATGGTCTTTTCTTCGTGTCAATTCACTGACAAGGTCTGACTATTTTCCCTTCTATATTCTTTGAATCCAACCCTTACTTTACATCAGGCAATTCAAGCCCAAGCATCTCTGAAAGGACAACTAATATAGAATCTCTAGATGCCTGATCCCTCGCCCCCAAATCCATACTAACATTGTTTATCTAAAATGTACAGGTGACCATGACAGTCCTTTTCTTAAATCCTCTAATCTCCAAGAGATAGTCTATTCTCTTCAGCAGGGCAAACAGAATCAAACAATAAATGCCAATTGTTAGTAATAAGACATACTGGTACTTTATTTTACCAATTCTCTCTGCCTAGACATAGCCTGCATTCTTTTAATTTGTTGAACCTCACCCGAGGATATTTTTTTCCCCATTGATTTTTTTTTAGAGAGGGAGGGAGGAAAGGAGGGAGGGAGGGAGAAGGGAAGAGAGACAGATAAAAACATCAATGTGAGAGAGTCACATCCATGGGTTGCCTCCCACACACACCCCAATCGAACCTGCATCCCAGGTACAATGCACTTGATGAGGAATGGAATCCCAGACTCACAGCCTTTCAATGTGCAGCCAAAGCTATAACCACTGAACACACTTGCCAGGGCACCTGCATTCATCTTTAATTTAATAGCTGATACTTACATTCCCCAACTCAACTGCTCCAGAAACCTTTCCTACAATTCCTATTCTCTATGCCCTCACAATATTCTGTGCACAACACTTAAAAAATGTAACACATTATCTCCCTTCTAGACTGTAAAGTTTTTCACAATCATGGCCCATATCCTATTTTTTAGTTGGTCTCTCCATTTTGCACAGTCTATCAGAGTAGGCACTCATTGAATGCTACCAGATGTTTGAACTATACTGAGAGTAAGTATTGAAGTAGGATATAAACCTAGGTCTTGATAACTCCACAGCTTACTTTCTTTCCACTATACTTTTCTGACTCCTGATTTGCTCTTTGTTAATAAAGCCTAAGTCAAAATAAACTTAATACCTACTATCACAAATATCTTCCAGATTTTTCCATTGTATACAATTAAATGTGAGTTTTACATTTTAAGCACTGATGAATTAGAAATATTTTAAACAATAAACTTTTTGTATCACATTAGTAAAAACATTATAAAAGGAAAGCAGCAACTCAAGAAAATTCACGTAACTATAGAAAAAAATCATAGCAATTTAAAGTTTACGAAAAAAATAAGTGATTTAGTACCATAAAAAATATTATCAGAAAAACAAAAACACTAAGTTCCCAATAAAGAACTAACATTAATCAAATGTCTTACAAAATTCTATTTGGAATGCAGATTGTTACAAAACAGAATAGAAACTAATATGCAACCAATAACCAAAGGGAATGGTTTGAGGAAAAAATGCATTTGAAGATGATGAAAGAATGCATAAATCAATGAGTTAATGAACGCCAAATGATTTATGAATGTAATAAAAACGTGATTCAATCGGTAATGTGTTATAAAATGCCAAAAATAGATAGCCAACAGGTTAGAAACAGGATTAAAAAGTTAAAGTACACAAAAAATGCAAAGTTCTTACTCTATCTTATTTCTGATATTAAAAACAAATGCAATCCTGAAACAAACTGAGTTAAGTTAGGTTAAGTCAGATGTCATCAATATTCAGATACTAAAACAAGGTAGAAGACAGTTATTAAAAAATAATCCTACTTCTGCATATCCATACAGAGCACTGCCTCTGCCACTCTATCCAACTTTCACCAAAAATAACCCAATAAGCAACATACATATACAAAAGCTGACTCTTCTGATGATTTGAAATACAATGCAATAGTTATCTCTTGGCAGTTCTTCAAAATTATATTGTTTCAGCTCACCCCGTTTAGTGGCGGTCTCATTTTAGAATATTACGCATGTCTTTTAAAAGTCTTTATTACAATTTAGGTTTTGAATCTACTTATAATGAAAGGAAACCTACTTCGTGGGCCAGAATTTGTACAAAAGTTATATTCTTATAACATTTTAACAGTGCTTTTCTATTTTTCCGGTTTTACGTATATTCACTTTTAATCCTTAACCTATCTCTAGGTGGTCATATTTAAATAATGAAAACTGAGGTGCTTAGCCTCATGAAGCTAGCATTACACCTAGGCAGTTTGACTTTCTTCATAAATCCTCTTCCATGAATTTTACATCTTAACTTCCATGCTTCCTTCTTCACATTTTCCTTCTGCAGAGACCCATTAACTTTTTCTCACCACTCATTCATTATACGTCCACTAACCATGGCGTGAACAACTTCAAATATTCTACCGGAGCTAACAGTTTTGTTTCCGTTTCATTTGTCGATTAACAGAAGCTTCAAAAAAACAAAAACAAAAAAAAACACCCTACTGAGTCAGGAATAAACAATTTTCTAAATTTACGAACAAGTATGTCTTTAATACTGGAATCTCCCTATATCAAATATAGTTTTTACACAGACATCCAGTTAGAGATGGCATTCGCACTACCCCTGCTTCAAATACGCTCTTCCAAAAGATTGATTTTACAGGAGCATTTCCAGGTTTTCCTTTTTTTCTTTCTCTCCAAATAAAGCTGTTATTTGAAAATTTAAAATATTCGATTCCCTTATTCTAGAAAAAATTTGCGGTTCTGAATTTATATACTCTTATCAATGACACAAATATATCCTCTCCTCACTCTTAAAATTATGGCTATTTTCACTGAAGGTCCAGCGCCACCTGGGTTGCACTTGCTAATCCGCGCAGATCGCTGCTTTTTTTTTTTCTTTTTTTTTTTTTTTCTCCTGCGTGTGCGCGAGAACCTTCCAGAAGGGTTTGGTCACACAGGAGCGTCGGCCATGTTGGTTTTCCTCTCCCGTGGAGCTCTATTCTTTCCGCCTATGAAATCGGAGAAGCCGGCCGGGGCGGAAGCTGCCTGCGAGAGGCTCTGAGGAGGATTTAGGTTCCGAGAAGGACGCGCTCTAAGGGCTCTGACCGCCAGGGAGCCGGCGCGTCGGGAGCTGCTCCCCCTGCGGGGCGCGCCCCTCGGAGCCGCGGTGACAGGAAACGACGGCCGACTCGACATCCTGCTAAGAGACGGGCGCGGGGCGGGCGTGTCCCGGGAGACTGGCAACCTGTACTTACCAGGGCGAGGCGCTGCCTGACTTTTCCTCGGCGGCTTTCAAGAAGACTCCCTGTAGGTTATTGGACATTTTAGAGGGGAGGGAGGGACCAGCGCATCCAAGAGAGTGGGCAGTGTGGGGCCTGGGTCCTCCCAGGGGCGAGAATCAGAGCGACAAAATGCGGGGCGGCAGTTGCCCCGGAGCAACTCTGAAGGGGTTCGAAGCTGAGAGGACGACAACGGCGAATTCTCCACAGGGCGTAGCTCCGAGCCTCGGAGGGAGGCGGCGCGGCCACCGGAAACAGGAAGAATGGACGCCGAGGACAGCGACGGCCGAGCCCCAAGCTCAGAGAGAACCAGCCCGAGTCCCCGCCCCCCAAAGCTTACCGCTTCGCTCCGGAGCCTCTCGGAGTCGGCGCAGGAGGTGTGGCCTGAATAGCACCGCCCCCAGCAGTGCCGGGTCGCCGCGAAGACCGAAGCCGCCAGCCGTGGTACAGATCGGCCAGCGTCTCCCGGATCGTCATATCCGGTCGCCAAAGCGATTGGCTGGCTGAAGCCCCGCCTTTATAACGCGATCCAATCGCAAGTGACGTTTGGTATCTCTTCTTCCGGATCAAGGAACGAGTCACCAAAGAAATTTCTCCAGTTACCTACGCAAATAAAATGTTTCCGGGGTCAATTGTAAATTTTCTGCCTTGGTGTTCGCCGCTAGTGTAACTTTTCCTCGCCGGCCAGACATCGGAGGGCTCTGGGAATCCGCCCGCGCTGGCGGCGTGAGGACATTGTAGCCGCATGACTGCAGCCAGCGCCGTGTTACTGCTACTTTCGGAGCATTGATCAGTTATTTCCTCTGTCCTGAAGCTTTGCGTCTAGACTTAACCTCTTTGTGCACGCTCATGCCTTGGTCAGAATTATTTGTCATATAGTTAATTCATTCTCTGAAACTTTCATTCCCCATATAGTTGGGGTTTTTTTGTTTTGTGTTGTGGGTTTTTTGCATCTTTATTTGGATCTCCATAGAAAAGCTTTTCAGAAGTCTCTCGATTCCTGTCATTTGATCACATATCCAAGAAAGACTCATTCCTTGGTTTAAGGGGTAGACCGTGTGCTTCAGCTGGGGCTGGAAGGAGGGTGTGGGAGAGTGGTTTAAAGACCCAGTTTTATTAGGTGCAGACTGTACCTATATAAACTGACTCACTATTTAAATTCAGGAGACTGACAGAAGGCAGCCAATTTTAAAGTTTATGTCGATCTTTTAAACATATTGGCTACTCATTACCGTAACTCCTTAGCGAGCTAATACTGATTAGAGAACTTTGTGTCCTGATACATTAGCACGTTAAGCGCCAAGCCTGTTTGTCTTCCTTTCCATTCAGCCCTCAATATCCAATTTCACCGATATGCTGGCGGCTGGAGGCTGCAGGGGTCCAAACGGAAAGTACAGTATCAGTCACCGGTGACTGACATGGCGCTTACCCTGTTAACAGAAAGCACACCCTAGCCCGTTTGTCTCAGTGGATAGAGCATCTGCTGCTGGCAGACGGAAGGGTCCCGGGTTCGATGCCGATCAAGGGCAGATAGGTTGGTTGCAGGCCTGATCCCCAACCCTGGTGGGGGTGTGCGGAAGGCAACCAGTCGATGTGCCTCTCTCACTTGATGTTTCTCTCTCTCCCTGCCTTCCACTCTCTAAAAATCAATGGAAAAATATCCTGCCCTAGCCAGTGTGGCTCAGTGGATAGAGCGTTGGCCTGTGGACTGAAGGGTCCCAGGTTCAATTCTAGTCAAGGGCATGTGCCGGCTCCATCCCCAGTGATGTTTCTGTCACTCTCTTCCTCTCTAAAATCAATAAAATATATCTATATGATGAAAAATATCCTTGGGTGAGGATTAACAACAACAACAAAAACATACCAGAAAGTAATACTTTCTAACTAGTCTTCACTCCTTGTTACCCTTTTCGGTCCAACATGGAGGCTGACTCGACAGACCAGGTGCTAGGAGCAGGTCCAACGTAGAGGCTGAGGTCGACACCGCAAACCGGTTCAACATTCAATCCCGTCAATTAATTTGGACCAGACTGTTTGAACTCCAAAAATAAAATTGGATTAAAGGTTAATATCAATGATATAGAATCCTGTGTGTGTAACTGGCATTTATCTATCAAATAGCTCCTGTACTAAAGAGAGAGTGGGTGGTGAGCCCTAATACTCTCTTGGTTCTGATCATGCTCTTATCTGTGAAAGCAAAATTAAAAGTTAACCCATTTTTGCTTGTTCCATTCATCTTACCATTTATTTCTTTTTAAAAAGAATGTTTTTATTGATTTTTTTTAGAGAGAGAGAAAGGAAGGGGAACAGAGATAGAAACATCGATGAGAACAAAACCTCATCAATCAACTACCTCTTGCATGCCCCCTACTGGGGATTGAGCCCAAAACTCGGGAATGGAAGCAGCCACCTCTGGATTCATGGGTGGATGCTCAACCACTGAGCCACACCAGCCAGGCTTACCATTTATTTCTTACCTTTTGCAGTTTGGCTTCTCATGTCCCTCATCACTTCCTATAAATCAAACTCACTGTCACAGATTGGGTTCTCTGGGAAACAAACTCTTGCAATGGACTTTAGTATGCAGGAAGTTTATTAGGGATCAGAATCTGTGGAAGGAAAGGAGAGGAGGCAAAAATGGGCAGAGGGATAAGTTAGGTCGTGATGCCCAGTTTTAACAATGCCATAGCTCCGTGGTCGGCAAACCACGGCTCGGGAGCTACATGGGGCTCTTTGGCCTCTTCAGTGTAGCTCTTCCACAAAATACCACGTGCGGGCGCACACATACAGTGCAATTGAAACTTCATGGCCCATGCGCAGAAGTCGGTATTTTGTGGAAGAGCCAGTATTTTGTGGAAGAGCCACACTGAAGGGGCCAAAGAGCCACATGTGGCTCGTGAGCCGCGGTTTGCCGAGCCGCAGTTTACCGACCACTGCGTAGCCTAACCCACATTTCTAAAACTGGAGTAAACTTTCTTTTTTTTTATTTCTTTTTTTGAGAGAGAGGAAGGGAAAGACAGAAATATTGATGTGAGAAACATCAATCAGTTATCTTCCTAGAATGCATCCTGACCCAGGGATCAAACCCACAACCTAGGTATGTGCCCTGACCAGGACCAAACCCGCCAGCTTTTGGTGTATGGGATGATGCTCCAACCAACTAAGCCTGAAGTAAACTTTCAAAGTTTTTCCCAGTGGGGATTCGGGTTTTTCCAGGGAAGGTTGTAGGAGCTTAGGCACTGAGCATCTCTTTAACCAAGGCAACTACTCAAGGAGGCTGATAACTGAGGCAAGTCTGCTGGCAGCACTCCAGCAAATGGTGGAATAAGACCTTCATTCCTAAAGGGAGGTCAGGGAGATGCATCACAGCATCCACTGTACTCATTAAGTCACTCATTCCAGCGGTTGCAATTAATGTTTATCTTCCATTCATTCAAATCTTCCCTCAGTAGCATTTTTAATTATTCTTTTACTCTTTTTTCTAAATATATTTCTTTATTGATTTCAGAGAGGAAGGGAGAGGGAGAGAGAGAGAGAGAGAAACATCAATGATGAGAATCAGTGATCGACTGCCTCCAACATGCCCCCGACTGGGGATCGAGCCCGCAACCCAGGCATGTGCCCTTGGCCAGAATCGAACCTGGGACCCTCAGTCCGCAGGCCAACGCTCTATCCACTGAGCCAAACCAGCTAGGGCTATTCTTTTACTCTTGATGCTGTTGGCAATATACTTTCTTGGTTTTCCTCCTACTTTTAAAAAATATATATATTTATTGATTTCAGAGAGAGGAAGGGAGAGGAAGAGAAAAATAGAAACATCAATGATGAAAGAGAATCATTGATCAGCTGCCTCCTACACGCCCCCTACTGGACATGTGCCCTGACCAGGAATTGAACCATGACCTCCTGGTTCATGGGTTAACACTCAACCACTGAGCCACACTGACTGGGCTCCTCTTATCTTTTTGTCTATTCCTAATCAGTCTCTTTCGAGGATTATCCCTCCCTCCTCAGCCATTAAATAAGAAAGTTCCTTAAATCTTGGTTTTTGATCCTAGTATTTTTCTTCAAGTGTCTTGGGTTTTTTTTTTCAAGTTATTTTAAACATTTCCATGGTTTCAATTACCATTTCTACCTATTATATACTAGCCAACACTTACATAATAATATGTGCAAGTACTATTCTAAGTGCTTTGCAAATATTAACTCATTTACTCTTGACAACTATAAAAGTTATTTATTACACACAGATGAAGAAAGCAAGGCACAGAGAATAACATAACAGCGTGGTTGAAGGGATGAGAGTGAGACCAAAAAGAAATTAAAGCATATTAAAATACAGAGCTAAAAATAAAGTGAAAAATTTAAGCAACAACTGGCAGGAGTGAGTAGATTGATAAGTCAACAAATGTAGATATGTAGATGATGATTTTATACATACAGCTGTGAGAAATTAATAGTTTAAGCAGACAAAAATAAGCATAGTTATCAAATTCCTAAATAATACAACAAACCAGTTCAAGCTATTAGATATGTAAATAACTCTCCACTCATCAGATAGTTGAGATTCTTTTTGAGTGCATAGATTATGTATAAAAATAAACTGTATATTAGCTAGAGCTCTAATAGTACCAAAGGAGAAATACTATACAGACTGTTTTTCCAACCATAAATTGATTAAATTAGATGATATAAGGAATGTCTTTAAGACATTTAGAAACTAAATAACCTATTACTACAATACCCTTGGATTGAAGATGAAATCATAATGGAAATTAAGTGTCTTGAATTTGTCATAAAGTAAGGTTAAAAACAGATGAGGTAAGCATTTAATTCAAGACGTATTGAAAAAAGTGGTGCTTGCGAATTGCTTATTGGTATCAAGAAGCTTGCACACACACATTGGGATCGGGTCCTGGAACCTAATTTAGTAGGTGTCAGTGAAGTGAGATTTGCTATAATGGCCCTGGCTCATGAAAATATGATTTTTGAAGAGAAAGGATACAAAGAGGGAGAGGGAAGAATGATGAACCTTTGATCCCTGAATGGCCACCCAGTCACCCATGATATGAAACCCAGTCACCCATGATATGCAACTACACCTGCACTGAAATCAGTTACTAAAGCTAAAAGTTACCAATGGAATTTAGAAATGGTAGTAGTCCCAACTCCCAAGGCTATAGAAAGAAATACAAAATAATAAGAAGCATACTAAATATACAATTCCCTGGTTATTATCTGTAATAGCCAAGAAGAAAAGAAAAGAGGGATTCCAAGATGGCTGTGGCATAGATGGAAGCTACACTTACCTGCTCCTGGTTCCAAACCAGATTTACAGCTAAATTACAGAGCAATCAGCCTGAATAACCAAATAAACCTAAAATATTATAACTAAGGATTTACAAAAGAAGTCACATGGGTACCGGTAAGAAGGGGACATGGGAAGGGATGGTCCCACACCCACATGTGGTGGCTGAGAAGCCAGAGTGACATCTCCACTGCAAAACTCCCTGCCCCTCCGAAGGGTGGGGTCTCCACGCCCTGCAGGGGAACCAACCGAGAGCAACAGATGAGAAGAGGAACCCGCATAGCATCTGGTGGTAAAAATCCGTGGGGATTCAGTCTGCCCGGAAAAGAAGGGAATCTGCTACAGACCCAGATACCAAGGACCAAGGTCAAGCACTCCTGTTGTTACAGTACTAGCCTGGGAAGTGCACTGCCCAGTCCTCCAACTACTGGTGACACCATTCTGTTGTGCTCTGGTCCTGCGGAGGGGTCTGCAGGTGGCACCCAGCAGGGACCTCTGGGGTGCACTTTTTCTGGAGAAGCTCTTGGTGGAGACTCAGGCAGTGATTGAACTGGGTAGCTTTGGAAAGGGGACCATTCTCCCCCACCTGGAGTGCACAGCTGCCCCCCTCCCCCCACCTGCTGAATCACTTGGCCTGACCTACTCCCTGTGGCCCCACCCTGCTGAGTCCAGTCACACAGGGGGGTGGTTAGAGAGCTGTGCAGAGCTAGGAGTTTCAAAGCATCATCTCCCATGGAGGCTTTTGTCCTGAATCAGATGGGTGGATGCTGGGTTGTATGACTACATCACAGGGGCCACTCCTGTCTTCCCTGCAAGCTCAGCCCAAGCTACCCTGGAAGGGGAAGAAGTGTCTGCCCCCCTCCTACACACTATTAGGATCTGCCTTCCCAAGTCCTGTTAGCCCCACCCTGCTGAGCTCAGTTCCTAGAAGGGAAGGGAGAACTGCTCAGAGCTGAGGCATGTGGAGTATGTCTCCCTAAGAAGCTATTGTCTGGGACTGGGATGAACCCCCAACAGGAGACTCCTTTGATCTGTCCCCCAATCCTCTGTGGCTCCAACCTACTGAGCTTGCTCCTGCAGAGGGGTTGGCTGGCTGCATTCAGCCTGAACATGCAGTGGACGCCTCCCCTGCCACCCTACCCACTATGGGAGGGAGTGGACTGCGGAGAGGCACTTGGTAGACTAGTATTGCTGCCAGCAATATGGACCAGCACAGTGGCCAAATCTAAGGTCCCTTCAAGAGAAGGTAGAAATAATAGCTGAGGGTAAGGGGATGCATAAGTGGGTAAAGCATGAGGGAAATCCAACATTTTATTAATACCTCGGGAGAGGTTGAAAGCAAAATAATATTGTATCTTAGCTCAACTAGACCAGATGCCTGAGAGGGTGAGGCCATGGATGCTGAGACCACCCCTGCTTTTGGAACCTGACAGGGCTGAATGGCAGCCAGCAGACTGTTGGGGTCCAGCCCCAGCAGGTCCAGGGGTTCCCAAAGGTGTGGACGGAGTTGGCGAAGAATGAAGGACATGGAGACAGCATTCAGTTGATCATCATAGCGAGGTTCTCTCTTTATTGTCCTATTACATCTATATTTATACTATTTGATCCCATAAGCATGCCTCTATAATTACATCATGGTATGTTTTGGGTAACGTTCTACAGTTCCTTGTTTCTTATCTGACCTTTGCCAAAAATCCTGTCTCTATCTAGTTCTGTTGATTTTAATCTTGTCTAGGTTAATCTCTGTGTTCCATTATAAGGGCTATTCCAAGGTCACTATTCTACTGCTCTACTGATAAGCTACAAGGAAGTGACTGAAGGAGATTATCCTACCCAGTAAAGGTTATGTCCTCCCAGCCTTGCTGCTTGCCTTCCCTGGGACTGCCCTGTGTCAGTGGGTCTCCAGGGGTATAGGCTTTGGTGCTTTCCCTGGTGGGCAGACCCCTGGGGATGCGGGCCCAACAAGTCCCAAATTTATTGCCAACAGTCTTAGTCCAAGTTCTTCATAAGTAGTACATGGTATTTCTGTAACACTAGGGGGATTTACTGATTTATTCTCTTCCTTAGTCCTGTTAACCCCTAACCTGGGGGAACAACCTTTCTCGGGGAGGTGGTCCTGGTTAAAACACATAGCGCTTAAGAGGGGGAGCAAACATATGTCATATATGCCAGGTCCCTTGAAACATAAGCTGTGCAGATGTTTCTTCCCTGCAATGACTGCGTCAAGCAGCAAGGGTGGATCGGCCTCCAGCAGCAAACGTGCGTGATCTCATCCTGGGAGACATTTTCATAGGATGTGATGATTGACTGGAGAGGTATTAATGACTAAGTGAGGTTCTAGTGATGTGCCAGTATCTTTTGACTCATATAATTGTTTTGCTGTGAAAGATCTATGTTTGCAGACCAGGGGGTGGACTGCAATATTATAAGATATTTGGTTTTTAGCTACAGTTCTTGGCTCACAAGAATTTTCTAGGTGTCAAGAACTTTTTGTTAATAGAGTGATATTTGAGCCCCACCCCAGGGTGAGGGCTGGTTGTCAGGAGAACCAAGCATGTGACTAGAGGTTTGGAAATTTCAGTTCCCCACTCTCCAACCTCTAGGATGACAAGAGGAGCTGGAAATTGAGCTCAGTTGCCAATGGCCAACGACTTAGTCAACCACGACTCTGTAATGAAGCCTCCATAAAAACCCAAAAGGACAGCTCACGGGTCCCTTTTTTTGGAGACCTTCCCCTTTGGGAAAACATGTGCCACCAGGCTGGTCTCCGCACCACACAAGGACAGATGCTCCTTTGCTTAGAGCAGTGGTTCTCAACCTTCTGGCCCTTTAAATACAGTTCTTCATGTTGTGACCCAACCATAAAATTATTTTCGTTGCTACTTCATAAATGTAATGTTGCTACTGTTATGAATCGTAATGTAAATATCTGATATGCAGGATGGTCTTAGGCAACCCCTGTGAAAGGGTCGTTCGACCGCCAAGGGGGTTGCGACCCACAGGTTGAGAACCGCTGGCTTAGAGCCTGTTGTATGATGTAATTTCAGATCCTCTTGTTTACGACTTAAGTGGAGTGTTTTCATCCACTTGTTTATGACAGAGAAGAAACAAAAGTTGCTTTTGATATAAGTATAAAGTAAGTTGTGCCAGGATGCCATCAGTCTACATCTGTTGTCACTGAGAAGCAGCCAGCAGCCCAGATGCTGAGGGGCTCTGCTGGGAGCGTATTGATAAGAACTCCTGGAGAAGCAACTATGGCAAGGGGATATTTACACTATAAATACTGAGAATTCCTGAGGGCTATTTGAGGGTTCTGGTTTGGGTAAGGTGACTCTTCGCTAACCTAAACACTCTCCAAAGACCCTTGGGGCATTCATTCCTGTGTTGCCTAGGCATTCCTCCTGGACAGTGGTGATAAATCAAGCAGTGGCCCTGTGACGAGATCATCCCGCCTTACCAACACTGGCTTCTTCATTCCCTAGTAACCCACTCTAGCAACAGGGGACTTGTTTTATGTTGGCAGCTGGAAAGCAGCTCTTTGGTTGTTTTCAAACTCTCTGAAGGGCCTACTCACATAAAAAGGTATACCTGGCCTGGCCGGCATGGCTCAGTGGTTGAGTGTGGACCTATGAACCAGGAAGTTACGGTTGGATTCCTGTCAGGACATATGCCTGGGTTGTGGGCTCCATCCCCAGTGTAGGGTGTGCAGGAGGCAGCTGATCAGTGATTCTCTCTCATCATTGATGTTTCTATCTCTCACTTCCTCTCTGATATCAATTAAAAAATTTTTTTTAAATAAAAAGGTACACCTCTATTAAATTTGGACATTAATCCTTTCACCTTCCCTGGCCTGGAACAATAGTATGATTATTCTTTCTTTTGTTTGGAATATGTTATCACTTCACTGGGCTTATTAAGAGATATTATTCTGTATGCTATTGACTTGTGAAATTATTATAATTCTCATAGCAAACCTGTGCTAAATAAATTGTTGGCAAAGACAAAATCAGTCTCTGAGCATTATTTTTACTGCCTCCCCAAACAACACATAAACAAAGCAGGACCTCACCCCACGTATCCCATCTGTCTGTTGATTCATATCCTTTAATATCTTGTGTAACAAATTGGTAATCTAGTGAGGAAATGAGTTTTCTTGAATTCTGTAAGCTGTTCTAGCAAATTAATCAAACCCAAGGAGGGGATTGTGAGGACCTATCATGTGTAGCCAGTTGGTTAGTGCAGGCAATACCCTGGACTTGTGATCGCCATCCTGCAATGGAGGGGGTTGTTGGAACCTCCAATCTGTACTGGTCGGTCAGAAGCATAGGTAACAACCTGGGCTTGCAACTGGCATCTGAAGTGGGGAGCAATCTGGTGGGACTGAGCCCTTTACCTGTATAACATGATTCTATCTCCAGGTAGACAGTGTCAAAATTGAGTTGAATTCTCTGACAACAGCATGTCTGAGAATTGCTTATTGGCCTACACACACACATTGGAATTGGGTCTGGGAACCTAATTTACACACACATGGATACATATATGTATATTCATATGAAATAGGGTTAGTAAAATATAAGCTACTCTATCCTTGTCAGAACAAGTTTTCTCAAGAGAACCTATTAATTCATTAATTTCAATATTTATAATTTTCCTTCCTAGGGTATCTAGTTCCTTTTCAATGTTTGTCAATGGCATTTTGATACATATTTGTTTTTAACTAATTTTCTGTAATCATATTTCTTTTATAGCTTGACTCTATATCTAAATGATCTGAGAAACTTATTCCACTATCCATTGATTCTAATTATGATTTCTGAATGTGAGATGTTTCTTGAAACTTTATGCTAATTTTGAGTCCTTTTAGGTTGCATTTGTGTTTAGAGAACTTTCATTTGATTTGTGAATTTAAGTATTTTTAATAAAATTATTACTTACATATAATAAACTATAGAAATCTTAAGTACACAACTCAGAGTTTTTAATTATGCATGCATGCGTATAGCACATTTTCCATACCTTAGTAAGCTCCCTGCTGTATCTTACCACTCAATATCCCACCACTAAGGATAAGCACTATTCAGACTTTTATTGCTATGGATTAGTTTTGCTGGCTCTTAACTTTTATCTAAAGAAAATTTAAAAGAATATGCAGTCTTCTTTGCTCAACATTATGTCTGTGATATTTTTCCACGTTGTTGCATGTAGCAAGTTCATTTCTTTTTGCTATGTAATATCCCAATATATAACACCATAATTTATCTAGTCTAATATGGATAAACGTGTTTTTCTAGCTATTTGCAGTTCCTTTTGCCATTGTTTTAGGGAAGCTGTCCATGTCAGAGTACTTTAACATCTTTGCTTGAATATTTTAAGACCATGTAGGTACTGTAACTTTAAATTTCCCTTCACTTTCATTCTTTTTTTAAAAAAATATATTTGATTGATTTTTTACAGAGAGGGAGAGGGATAGAGAGTTAGAATCATCGATGAGTGAGAAACACCGATCAGCTGCCTCCTGCACACCCCCTACTGGGGATGTGCCCGCAACCAAGGTACATGCCCTTGACTGGAATCGAACCTAGGACCCTTTAGTCTGCAGGCTGACGCTCTATCCACTGAGTCAAACCGGTCAGGGCCCTTCACTTTCATTCTATGTCTATCTAAAGTGAGTCTCTTGTAGGCAGCATGTAGATGGATCTGTTGTGTGTTTTTTTTTAAAAAATCCATTCTGACACCCTCTGTTGTTTTTTCTCAATTAGAGTCGATATGTCCATGTTTGTTTTTTAAAATGTTTTTATTGATTTCAGAGGAAGAGAGTTAGAGAGATAGAAACATCAATGATGAGAGAGAATCAATTGGCTACCTCCTGCACACCCCCTACTGTGGATCAAGCCCACAACCTGGGCATGTGCACTGACTAGGAATCAAACTGTGATCTCCAGCCGGGCATACCCTATATCTTTTGATTGGAACATTTAATCCATTTACATGTAATTATTGATAGGTATGTGTATCTTGCCATTTTGTTACTTGTTTTTGAGGGTTTTTTATTTTCTCCATTCCTTTCTTCTCTTGAGCTCTTTTGACTTGCTGGTTTTCTTTAGCATTTTGATTGGGTTTCTTGTCTTCATCTTTTTCATATTTTTTGGTTTGTGGTTACCATGAGGTTCATATATATCCATCTATATCTATAATCTATTTTAAAATTATTGGAATTTAAGTTCAAATGCATCCTAAAAGCATTACATTTTTACTCTACACTTCAATTTTGTTTTTGACGTTTTGTATCTGTTTTGTGTAGTTCTAGCTATTCTTGCTACTTTTGTCTTTTAACCTTCAGATTAGTTTTTTAAATGGTTGACTCATGGTAGTTTATTATGTATTTGCCTTTACCAGTGGGATTTTTTTCTTATAGGAATTTTCTTATTTTTAGTTATAGCCTTTTCTATATAAAGTAGTCCAGTTAACATTTTTTGTAAAGCTGGTTTAGTAGTGGTAAACTCCTTTCGTTTTTGCTTGACTGAGGAACTCTTTATTTCTCCTTCAATTCTAAATGATAACCTTGCTGGATATAGTATTTCAGGTTGTAGGTTCCCTTTGTTCAGCACTTTAAATATTTCCTTTCACTCCTATCTGGTCTGTAAAGTTGCTGCTGAGAAATAAGCTGATAGCCTTATTGGGTTTCGCTTGTATGTGACTTTTTTCCTACTGATTCAAGATGGTCTCTATCCTTAACTTTTGCCATTTTAATTACAATATGTCTTTCATCTTCTTTGGAATTCTCTGTGGTTCCTGGACCTGTATGTCCATTTCCTTCCCCGGATTGGGAAAGCTTTCAGTCATTATTTCTTCAAAATACTTCTGGGCTTTTTCTCTTTTTTTCTGTAATCCCTATAATACCAATGTTAGAGTGCTTGATGTTGTCAAAGAGGTCCCTTAGACTATCCTATTTTTAAATTTTTTAAATTTTTCTGTTCTTATTGGGTGACTTCCAAACCACTTATTCTGTCTTCAAAATCATTAATCTGTTCTTTGGTATTATCTAATGTTCATTCTTTCTAATGTATACTTCATTTCAGTTATTGTGTTCATCATGGATTATTTATTACATTTTCTAACGCTTTGTTAATGTTTTCTCTGAGTCCCTCTATTCTAAAGATTTGAATTCTGTAACAGGCAAATTACTTATCTTTGTTTCTTTAAAATTTTTCTCTGAATTTTTTTTCTTGTTCCTTCATTTTAGCACTTTGAATACACCATCCCATTGACTTCTGACTTCAAGGGTTTGACTGGAAAATTAGCTAACAGCCTTATTGAGAATCCTTGTATGTAATGAGTTGTTTCCCTCCTGCTGCTTTCAACATTCTCCCTTTGCATGTCTTTTAACATCTTGAGTATAATGTGCCTCAATGTAGTTTCTTTGGGTTTATTGCTCAAGACTGCTTCGGCTTTCAGGGTTTTTGGTGATTCTATAACAATTTTAGGATTAAATTTTCTGTTAAAAATGCCAAATCTGTACATTTCTTTGGGTAGTATGGCCATTTTAACAATATAAAAACTTCCAATCAAAAAACACAATATATCTTTCCATTTATTTATGCCTTCAATTTCTTTCATCAACATCTTATAGTTTTAAATGTACAGATTTTGTATTTTATTGTTTTTTGTAGCTACTGTACATGGTATTACTTTCTTAATTTCTCCTTTAGATAGCTCATTGGTAGTGTATAAATGTTTGAGATGGTACCTCATTGTTGTTTTGATTTGCATCTCTCGGATGATTAGTGACTTTGAGCATGTTTTCATATGTCTCTTGGCTTTCTGAATGTCCTCTTTTGAAAGGTGTCTATTTAGGTCCTTTGCCCATTTTTTGATTGGATTGTTTATCTTCCTTTTGTTAAGTTGTATGAGTTCCCTATAAATGTTGGAGATTAGGCCCTTATCAGATATAATGTTGGCAAATATGTTCTCCCATGTAGTGGGCTTTCTTGTTGTTTTGTTGATGTAACTGATTTTTAAATGTTGAATTTTTATCCTATAATTTTCTGAATTTGTTGATTAGTTCTAGCAGTTCCTTGAAGTTCAGGGTTTTCCATATATAATATCATGTCATTTGCAACATGTGATTTCACTTATATAGGGAATCTAAAAAACAAAATAAATAAACAAACCAAACATAAACACACTTATGGTTGCAGAGAATGAAGTGATGGTTGCCGGATGGTAGGGAAGTTAGAGGAATAGATGAAAATGGGGGAGGATTAAGATGTGCAAATGGCCAGTTATAAAAACAGTCACAGGAATGCAAAGTACAGCATAGGGAATACAGTCAGTAACAGTACAATAACTATGTAACTTTATCTTTGATTTTTTTGAGAGTTGCTTGTAATGTATCTTGAAGATCTCTTTGTTTGGGGACCTTTCGAATTCATGTATCTGGATGCCAATATCTCACCCAATTTGGGAAGTTTTCAGTGATTGTTTTGTTAAATGAGCATCCTGCATCTTGCTCTTTCATCTTCTCCTGGGACTCCCATAATGAGTGATTTGCTCTCATGATGGTATCCCATAATATGGTAGACTTTCTTCTGATTAACTCTGCTGTTGAAGCTCTCTATAGTAATTTTCATTGAATTCTTCAGCTTCAGCATTTTTGTTTGGTTCTTTTAAAAATAATTTCTTCGTTGAACTTCATTTTGTTTATGTATTACTTCCTAAGTTTATCGAGCTGTTTGTGTTAACCCAAAAGTCCCTGTACCACTTTAAAATTATTTTTAATTCTTTTACAGGTAACTGGTAGATCTGCTTGGAAGTGGGGGGGGGGGGGGGGGGGGGGGGGGGGGTGTCAGACATTAGATAATTATTTTGTTCCTTTGGTTTTGTCATGTCTCTTTACTTTTTCAAGTTTCTTATGCTCACTTATTAGCCCAAAATTAGTTTTTAAACTTCATAGGATTTTTGTAAACACACATTTTTTTCCTCCCCCCCCCTCTTTATTATACTGACTAGTTCTATTGCAATATTGAATAGAAGGCAAGGATTATCTTTGCCTTTCTTTAAAATTAGAGGGGAAATGGATTTAATATTAAACCATTAAACATAGCGATTAGTTTTTTATAGTTGCCCATTATAAAGTGGTGGGATTCTCTTTTGTTTCTGGTTTGGTGGGAGTTTTTATCATGAGTGTTCACTTTTGTAATTTTTTTTGTTCTGATTTTCCTCCTTTATGGTAAGCTGAATTATATTGCTAAGATAAATTCCACCTGGTTTCACTATATCATTTTTTCATTGCTAAGCTCTATTTCCTACTATTTTGTTAAGTAATTTTGCATTGGTGTTCATGTGGGACATGAATCTTTTTCTTTTCTCATAATATATTTGTCAAGTTGTGCTACTGGTGTTGTGCTAGACTCATAAAACAAGTTGAGAAGTTCTCATCTTTATTTCTTGAAAGAATTTGTGTAGAACTTGGTATAATTTCTAACTTAAATATTTGACAGAATTCACCTGTGAGGTAATGAGGACTTAAGAGCCTTCCTTCCTTTCTTCTGTCCTGTGTGTGATTACAAATTTAATACTGTAATATGGAGCTATTTTTAGACTTTTTCTTTGTGAATGACTTCACGTTATATTTCAAAAGACATTTGTCCGTTTGATCTGAATTGTTGAATTTATTGGCATAAAGTTGTCCATAACATGCTCTTATTATCTTTAATGTCAAAAGGCCAAGTAATGATGTCCCTCTTTTCATTCCTGGTAATAGTAACTTGTATTTTGTCTTTTCTACTTGATCAGCTTTTTAAGTTTCCTAGACTGTCATAATACATTATCATAAACTGGGTGGCCTGAAACAACGCAAAGTTATTCTCACATTTCTGTAAGATAGAAATTCAAAATCAAGGCTACCTCTATAGGCTATTGGAGAGACTCCTTCCTAGCTTCTGGTTGCTGGCAATCTTTGGCATTCTTTAGCTTGAGGATATATTCTCCAATCTCTGCCTGTCTTCACTTTGCCTTCTCTATTTGTGTCACATGTGGTCTTTTTATAAGGACATCAGTCATTGAATTTAAGGCTAATCCTAATCTAGTATGAGCTCATCATAACTAATTCCATCAGCAAATACTCTATTTCCAAATACAATCACATCCTGAATGTCTATCAGTGGTTCTCAACCTTCCTAATGCCGCTACCCTTTAATACAGTTCCTCATGTTGTGGTGACCCCCAATCATAAAGTTATTTCGTTGCTACTTCATAACTGTAATTTTGCTGTCATGAATCGTAATGTAAATATCTGATATGCTATATGTGTTTTACGATGGTCGCGACCCACAAGTTGAGAACCGCTGACTCTGGATGAACATGAGTTTTGGTGGAATACTATTAATCCTATGTACTAGTCTTGCTAGGTGTTCATCAATTTTAATCATTTAAAAATCTCACTTGAATTTCTCTTCATTGATTACCATCAATTTTGCAAGTTTTCAGTCAATATCCCTTCAAACATTACTTCTGTACCATTCTCTTTATCCTCTCCTGAAACTCAATTATAAAATGTAAGGCCATTTGAGTTTGCCTTCAAAACTCATATATTGGATTTTAATTTGCATTCTTTTCTCCTCAAATTTCAGTTTTTAAATTTTTTCTTATTGAATTTATTGAGTGACATTGGTTAATCAGTTTTTATACTTTCAAATGCCGTCTTCAAGTTTATTGGTCCTTTTTTCTATGTGTAACTGTCATATCCAGTTGTAGAACTTTTTCTTGTGTTTTTCAAAGTTCTCAGTCTGCTGAAAGTCCTCATCTTTTCATGCATGTTTTCCACCCTTTTTATTAGATCCTTCAGCACTTTTATCAGAGTTATCTACATTTGATATTTGCAACATCTAGGAAATCTCTGAGTTTGCTTTCATTGACTGTTCCTCTCTGGATCAAATTGTCCTGCTTCCTTACATGTCTTCTAATTTCTTACTCTATGCTGGATATTTTTTATAAAAGAAGAGTAAGTGTGAAAATAAATGTTATCTCCAGAAAAGGGCTGCCATTCCTTTTTCATACTCCTAGAGTGGAGGCTGAGTTAATTGGATCTATATTTTTTCTAAGAGTAAAAGTTAAAGAATTAAAACACCATCAAACTAATATTTTTATTTTACAATAATTTAATGTGTTATGTATATCTCTAAGCCTGATATTCCAGTATGGACGTACAAGTGCACATTCTCCCCTGTGCCATCTTATCCACACATAATTTATAATTTTATTAACTTTGATTCGATCAATTTCCCCCTCACCATACTGTGGTCTTCATAACTGAATTATAGTTTTCTTGATATAGAACAATCAGGACTGGATGCTGTATTCCAGGTGTGGTCGCACTATGATTTGCAGAAATATAATAAAAAAAATTTTATGCTTTGTACCCATATTTTTTTCACATGATGCCAATCAATGTTTACTGAAATGCCCCCCCCCTTACACTGCTGCTTAATATACATAAACAGTATTTTATTTTTAGTCAAAAAGTCTTCAGAAATATTATTTAGTCCCATTCTAGCAACTTACTCATGATCAAGCTCTGTTTCCACCAAATAACCATTTTCCCTTAAATTGCTTTCTCTGACACTTTAAATTTGTTCTCACCATCTTTTATTCTGGCAGTGGGCCCATTTCTTCTAAAAAGATAAAGCTTGTTCATCTTCTTCAAGGATTCTTTTGCAAATCAGTTTGTCATGGTCATCTTCCCGATGAGCATTTTCTCCTTCTAAATTTTATCTGGAATCTGTATATCATTCTTTTTTACTTTTAAATATATTTTTATTGATTTCAGAGAGGAAGGGAGAGGGAGCAGGAGAGATAGAAACATCAGTGATGAGAATCATTGATTGGCTGCCTCCTGCACGCCTCACACTGAGGATCAAGCCTGCAACCTGTGCATGTGCCCTGACCAGGAATCGAACCAGGACTAGAACTGGGACCTCCTGGTTCATAGGTCGACCC
Organism: Myotis brandtii; assembly: GCF_000412655.1. Classification (NCBI taxonomy): domain Eukaryota; kingdom Metazoa; phylum Chordata; class Mammalia; order Chiroptera; family Vespertilionidae; genus Myotis; species Myotis brandtii. Next base: position 3,921,626 of record NW_005354632.1, on the reverse strand, counting down.
TCAACCACTGAGCTACGCCGGCTGGGCTGTAAATCATTCTTTATCTACATAGGTAGCAATTTTGGTACAAGCTATCCAATCACGTGCCATGACCAGAGAGATGTATGTATCACAATTATTTTGTACCTAGTTTTTTCAAGTTGCTCATTTTGTCCTTTAGAATCTGACTTCTACAAACATCACATCCCAGTAAAAAGGTTCAATATTTGCCTGCTCAAGGCTACTTTTACAAGTAATCATAATTTGCTAAAAAGAAAAATCTAAACAGTTCTTGACTGTAGTTTAAGGTAACTATTAATGATATCTGCTGTTATTCACAAAGTCCTCAGATTCATGAATGAACACTAACCTTCGTTTTATGCAAAACATGATTGGCATAAATTTAACTATAGCTGCTTCTCTCAGTTTTAATTAAAATCTCTTATCAGAGACCAAGTTTCATGAAATTATTATAACCATGTGTGACAGACCAGTTAGCATAATATCTGGCCTTGTGGCAGGAATCAATTCAATACCACTAAAACCAACCACAGATGGTATATGAATTCAGGTCTGCTTCCCTTTATTGGTGAATTCCAGAAAAAAATTTTTTAAAAGACTATAAGAAATGTATTAATATGGTAAAACTATTACTGCAAAACCCAATTTGAAAGGAGCTGCTGAGCAATGCTGATTACTTGGTGTCCTGGAAAATGACTTGCATAAGTGCTCCAAACAAAACATGCTTTACAATAATTTCTAAAACATGAAATGCCGGATTTTGCAGACGGTTCAGTGCACTTCTGGTGTTTCACTTCAATAAAGTAGAAAAAAAATCTAGTGCTATTGTCCTTTGGTTTTATTTCCTGCGAGTAAAAAAAGTATAGGCAGAAATGGTTTTACATGATCCACTTGAATATATCCCTTGAAATAATTTATAAATTGGCTTACTTCATGATTCTTGGTTATCAGGACCCGTCAATGTCACTGTCAGCCTTGATTAATTGGTGGAAAATTTCAGATCAGTAGTAGTAACTTATGAACGTTTTCCCAATCCCTGAGAATCATAATCGTCGCATAAATGTTTCATCTTTTCATCATATATCTCTGGAAAGTAGGTGTGATTGCTCGTTGTTAATAGGACAAGGAACAGTGTCATAGAGGGTTAATCCATGTAAATTGGTTTCCACTCGCAAAGAAATTTTCTGGAACAAAAAAAGGGAAAAATATATACAGAAGTTTGCTCCTTAATGACAGGTCACATCCTCAATATGTTCAGAGGGATATCTTTTGGGATTAGGACTATAAATCAATTATAATGAGTAATAAGAATGAGACAGCTATTGAATTGCCAAAGATATCGGTAGTATTGAGAGCTGGGAAAACCAAGTTTCTCTATTTGGATCTTTATTTTTCTTTCATTTCTATGAAGAATCAGTAAAACTAAATGTTGAGGATGGCCAACGTACATGGAAGCAGAGTGGATGAAAATTCTGTCAAAGAATTTCTCAAATGTGATTGCTTTACAACCCCATTTCAAAGCTGAATCTTGCTAGTAATACACTACTTCTGCAAACACAGAAACGATTCATGTGAAAAGTTCCTCTTCTGCCATCACTGCTTATGAAGTTAATGTTCGAAAGGTTAGAGACTTGCCTTCAGAAAGTTCTCGTACCCCACCTGAAGGAAGTTTGACCACATAAATCTAATTCTGTGTTTCCTTACCTGAAAATCACGGATATAAGTCAGGAAAAAACCAAAGAAGGAAAATGACATAGACCATTCTGCTGCGGTAGTAATCATGTGAAGCACATAGCCCTTGAGTGACAATGAAAAAAAAAAGAATAATTCTGTGAAATTTCGGGCAAATGGTCTATAATTTCTCTCAAATAAAAAACCTGTAATACTTATAAACCCTCAATTTTTTTTTTTTTTACGTATCTTGAGCATTCAAGGCAGGCATTGGAAAAGTCCTCTTAAATGATCTAGCTATCATCACAGTTTTATCTAGAGCACATAAAGTTCCATTTGAATAACTAAGACAGGAGAACTTCTACTTGAATCAAGAACTTACTGCCTTTCCCAAAGCCAAAGATTAAAAAAAAAACAAAAAACACCCTTAAGTAAACAAGGCTCACGATAAACTTAGTGCTATTTTAAAGCATTAAGTAGTGTATGGATTATACTTCAGAAAATCTAGCAAATTATTTTACTCATTCATTTCCACAAATATGTTCTAATAAGACTGATATTTGATAAATAATTTAAAGTAAAATGCCACTGAGAGGTTCGTGAAAACAGATAAACTCATTTTATTATCTATGTAGTATGTCCCTCCTCCATTTTTCTCAGGATCAAAGCTCAGATATCCACTATATTTGAATCCAAATGCAGAGTCCATAATAATACACTTCCAGGCAACAAAAGATGGGCAAAGACATGTTTTCAATTCAGAAAACAAGTATTCTAATAATAAAAGATCTCAGCTGGGTACACTGTATACTATATCCTGATCGTGAGGAGTCCATTTCTGAGAAAACTCTTTGCCATCACAATTTCCTTCATATCTTGAAAATGCCCACAGACCACAGGTGACAGGAGAATACAGAGGATGCCACATAAACCCTTTCATATATAGAAAATAACCTTAATACATAACTGATTATGCTACTGAAAATGTCTCATCGTTAGTGATGAAATGAAAAACACTATCAAAATACTCATCTTTAATACAAAACTATGTTTTTTAAGACTCTACGTTCTTACTTTATCCTCGGGGTTCCAGTGGAGTTTCTGTACTATATCTGAGCCAAAATGGCCACTGTACAGGAGTGAGGAGCAAGTCAGCACTATGAGAAAGGCCGGTCAAGGAAGATTCTCAGAGAGGAGCTGTAAGTTTAAGTTAGATTCAAAACCAAAATTGCTTTAAAGGTCCAAGAGGACCACGCATATATTTGTTTCCAAGGTCCAAACCCATCTTCTTAAAGACTTCATGGTACACGGCAGAAGGAAACTTCTCAATGTGCCCAGAGGGTCACTATGAAGTGGCTCACATCGTCAACCGCCTCTGTCAGTAACTCAGCACTTCCATCACCAGCTTCTGCTACATAATTAACTCATCATAACATCTTTGAAGTGAGCATGATTAGTTTACACATTATCTTTGTTCCTAGCTCAGTTACTGGGTTCCTATGTAAAAACTGAATTACATGTTTAAAATCCTTGAATTCGGAGTTACTGTTCCAAGAATCTCACTGTCCACAAAAGGACTGCTTACAATATGCCAACAGCGTTCACTTAAATTTTGTTATTCAATTCCCTTCCGAGTGTAGCCACATTTTAGAGCAAAGGATACTGCTAAATGCGCTCACTCCACACCAGATGACCAGCAGCAGTCTGACCCAGAAGATCTGTTTGCCATGAATTTTGGGCTGCATTAGGTAAGAAAGGGCGGTCTGGACAAACATATACAATGAGCCCATACCAAAGGTGAGAACAGCTCCACATATATGCACGGCAAAAAAGGTTGTTTTCTGAGGCAGAAAGAAGAAATAAAATAAAAGAAACTGAACACATATTGCCAATAACAGTATTTAAAACACAAGCGAGCAATTTTAATAGGACATTCACAGAGTAGAAAACCCCTGCAGATTGTACAAATTACTTCCTGAGGCAATTTTCTTTCATAATGTTCAGCATAAACCTGTGGATTATAATAATTCAAATTTGATCTCAGGCCACTACTAAAAATATGAAAGTAATTATTTATCCATTTAATATGTTTATTTATTTAGGTGCCTCTTCTATGTCAGCACTGTTTAGTACTCAGATATATTAGTAAAAAAAAGAAAAAATAACAAAAATTGGCCCTCACAGTTTACACTCAAGTGAAGCAGCACAAACAACAAATAATAAACTTTAGAAATGAGTATGCCCCCTACCAAGGATGGAGCCTGCAACCCAGGCATGTGTCCTGGCGAGGAACTGAACCGAACTGGCAGCAACCTTTTGGTGCAGGAGACAACACTCAACCAACTGAGCCACACCACCCAGGGCTGCCTTATTCTTGTTACCAGTATCTACTTACATTTTACCTTTTACTGTAATACACTCTGCTTAAAACGTGATGACAACAGCTCTCTAAAAATTCTACAATCAAAAGTCCTCCTTTAAGCCAGTCTGTTTTTCTAAACAGATGCTGTTTCATCTGGTTGAGAAGGTGCAGCGCGTGGCACAGAGGGTCTGACTGAGGGAACAACAGAGAGGTCAGGGCTTGGTTCCCTCACTTTCCAATCAAAGTGCTAATTCACAAACACAGAGGCCAATGCTCTTGGTTGAAGATATAGAAAGTTTCTAGAATAAAGAAATAAAATATAACAACTTATTTGCCAAAGTCATTGGTTTCCTTTTGGAGAGAGAAAGGGTGACTTCAGTGTGGTTTTGGGTGTTAAAATTGGCAATAAGTTATGCACACTAAGGAGAGAAAAAAATGTATTGTCATTACCACTTTGTGTAACAAAGATAAAAACAACATTCAGCGCCCACAGAATGTAATACAAAATGGTAATATTTTCTTAGTTCATAATTAGGTGGATTTATTCTATACATATGGCTAAAGGCTGGAAAAATGTAGGCAAAAATGAAATTAATTATTTTAGGGCTAAGAACAGTAGAATGGATAAATTTTTCCCCTTAAAAATATTCTCACTATACTGATGAAGCTAAATACACTCAGCCTGATCACTGCCCACTGTGGTCAGTACACAATCCTATCAACAAAATCCTGTGAATTAAAAAGCAAAAGTAAAGAATGGAGCGTGTTCTATTTCCAATTAGAAGAGAAGTATATAAAACTGGTTTGTGGTGTTTTGTTGGGGTAGCTCTAGGAAATTAATGTAGATTTCTGCCTACTTATCCCTTCTAAGTTCCCTTGAGGATAAACTTCCTAGAGAGAAAAATTCCTTTAAGTTGGCACTGAGTACACTTACCATATGTTTTGTTGATTATTAAACACTAGAGGACCAATACATGAATCCATGCACCGGTGGGGTCCCTCAGCCTGGCCTGTGCCCTCTCGCAATCCAGGAACCCCCTTGGGGGACATTGGACTGCCAGTTTTGGCCTGATCCCCGCAGGCCAGGCCAACACCCCCCGGAACCGGCAGTCCGACATCCTTCGAGGGTGTAGTAGTGCACAAAGTGGCAGGTGGCTGGGGAGGAGGCGGAGCCTGGGCCGGGTGCTGCTCCTGCTCATCCCGACCCCGTTGCACCTGCTGCTGCCCCTCAGTAGCTCAGTAGCTGCCAAGGAAGCGGGAGAGGCTCATGCCACTGCAGCTGCACTCGCCAACCATGAGCTGGGCGTCTGGCACCCGTCAGTCAGCTGAGCGGCACTCCCGCTGTGGGAGCACACTAACCACCAGGGGGCAGCTCCTGTGTTGAGTGTCTGCCCCCTGGTGGTCACTGTGCGTCATAGCAACCGGTCAAACAGTTGTTCGGTCGCTTAGGCTTTTATATATAGAGATATATAGATACTTGCTTTCAAAGAAATTATATTTGTATTTTTAAGTCAGATTTTTCAAATGCCCTATTTTAATTATTAGGTCTCTTTAAATGCTGCTAACTATAGTAATAGCAGAATTTTTTATCCATTCTGCTTAGTCCCTTTAGCCTCTCTCAATCAGCTAATTAGTAAATATTTAATGACAGCCTGTTTGTGCTAAGTACTATGTTAGGTGTTGAATATACAATGGTGAACAAAACCATTGTACTTGTAATTAATGGAGAAATATATTGACTAAAATTTTTTAAAATAAAATTTAAAAAACACAGATCAATATATAGGAGCAAGTCTCTCAACAGAAAAGACTTTCCCAAGAAGGGCAGTGTGTAGTGAGATCTGAAAGATGCCTCAATCTATTCAAGCTTGGGGTCGTGGTGTGTCCAACAGAGGAAACAACATATGACATGGAGTTAATAAACTTGTCTTATTTAAGAAACAAAGAAAGGCCAGTGTTTGCACAATGGAGACATTAGGAAGGGGAATGAGGCTGTCCCCCTGCTCCAAGGACTACAGGTCCAAAGCTGCATGAAAAGAGACAATCATGGGACTCTTCCCCCTCCCCACATGGGAGTCTGTGCTGTGGGACTCTTTCCCCCGCCCACACGGGAGTCTGTCTGTGCTTGTTTCTCAGTAAATTTCCACCTTTGCTGTCAAAAGAAAAAAAAGAAAAAGACAACCAAGAGAAAAGAAAGCAATTTGATAAACTGCCGAACTGCTTCATTAACTCAAAGGTATTGTATGATAGGTTGCTATCAACCTCTTGGCCTCATTCGGCATCACTCCCCTTCTTAATGTCCCTGTTGTCCAGACCCTGTAGGCATGTATGTATGAAATAACCTTCTGTGTTGAGATAGTGCAATTCTGGGCTTTGTTACAGCAGCAAGCACTACTCTAATATCCACTTGGATTTTACTTATGGAGGTTACTAGTATTAACCATTACTAAAACACTGAGTAACAGAAACCAATCAGCCCGACTGGAGTGGTTCAGTGGTTGAGCATTGACCTATGAACCAGGAGGTTGCGGTTTGATTCCCAGTCAGGGCATATGCCTGGGTTGCGGGCTTAATCCCCAGAAATCATGATTTCTCTCATCATTGATGTTTCTATCTCTCTCTCCCTTTCCCTTCCTCTCTGAATCAATAAAAACATATTTTTAAAAAAATAACAGAAACCAATAAGAAGCATTATAGGAATGGAGAAGTTTGAATAAGAAAGACAGAATATGCCTCTAATACATGTAGTTGTATGATGTGTGTATTGTTTTTTTTAATCCACACCTGAGGACATTTTCATTGACTTTGAGAAAGAGCGCGAGAGAAAGAGGTATCTATCGATTGCCTCCCACATGTGCCCCAACTGACTGGGGATTGAACCTGCAACTGAGGTATATGCCCTGATTGACCTTTCAGTGTAGGAAATGACTCTCCTACCAACTGAGCTACAATGTGTGTTTTTATGTCTGGCTAGTTATTAAATGTCTAACTAGGTTACCAAATGTCTAAATGGAAACTTTAAAGGCTGTAGAGAGATTAATCAAAAAGCACCACAGGCCCAGGATGCAACTGGTAGTACCAAAGCCTTATCTGAGAGAACATCGGCAGAAAGAAACGTGGAGAGCTTGCAAATGCTTGGTGACAGCTGACTGGCACTTTAACATTAAGAATTCCTGAGAAGCCCTAACCCGTTTTGCTTAGTGGATAGAGCGTCGGCCTGCGGACTCAAGGGTCCCGGGTTCAATTCCGGTCAAGGGCATGTACCTTGGTTGCGGGCACATTCCCAGTAGGGGGTGTGCGGGAGGCAGCTGATCGATGTTTCTCTCTCATCGATGTTTCTAACTCTCCATCCCTCTCCCTTCCTCTCTGTAAAAAAATCAATAAAATATATTTTTTTAAAAAAAGAATTCCTGAGAAAACACTGAAAGAGCTACAGATCCTTCCTCAACCTCCTCACCTAAGGGCTGGGTACCTAGGAATGTAGGTGATCAATGGAAGCATCTAAATAAGAATACAAAATAAGTAAATGAGTATAACTTGTCAGGCATATTTTTAAAAAAGTTTAAATATGTAATTCTCACTTATAATGTATATCAATTCTCCCTGGTCTTGGAGTAATCTCCAATTAAATAGTAATAAAGAGTCTAATAAGTCAAGTCCTGTAGATCCTTAAAATGACAGAATAATTTCGATTTAGTCAACAGATTAACGAGAATGAAATTTTCTAAGTGTAAATGTAGCTATTTCTAAAAGGGTCAAATAATTCCAAAGCCGTGGATTCTATTTTGTGAGGGCAAAGAAACAACAGCAGCATGTAACTGGGTGCTCCAGGTGCTCTTGGTCACACGTACATTCAGGTACCTCAGGGAAATACCTGTGCTGGGTTAAAACACAAACCTGGAAATTTGCCACAAAAGAAAGTCCTAAACAACTCAGCAATCCAAGTACGAAGCCAGCCTTGTTTAACTTGGAGATATATTTCCCTTCGGGATTCAGAGCCTGAACTTGCTTATAACGAACATAAATGGTAGCAACGCCTGGGAAAGAGAAAATCCAAAAAACAAGTAATAAATAACCAAGAAATAAAGTTGCCAACAAAGAGTTCGCGAAGGTCACTGCTATCCAGAAACAGAGATTTTCCTTTTTTTCTCAGTAGTCAAGAAAGGGCTAAATCAAACTTTCCCTTGCAAAAACATTGCCAAAGAACACGAAAGTACAGAAAACATAGCAGAGCTATGCTTTTGTAGATATGTGCTTGAAAACTTTAGTCATACACTGAAACATTTACTTGACTTTAATTTCTGACTTCCTATAAAAGAATGCAAATAGTTACAATTGGTGGAAAAAGCAATACTCTAGCAAACCATTAATAACAATTTGGTTCAAAAAACAAGTGATTAATAGGAATGTAAAATACTGTAGCAGAACTCCATTCCTTTGGCATTAGAATATCGTTCAAAAATCAAACCATGCTATCCTCAAACTCCGAAATTACTTACCCTGAAGGGATGTAGTTGGTGTTAGTTGTGGTCAGTGTGTTGACAGCTCTTTGTCCTCTACTAGTTGCTTAAGAAATCCACTTAAGGCCTCAAGGAATATTTGGTAATACTTTACAACTTGTATTTGAATGAGTAGTCAAATAGCTCTATACGTTTTTTTAAAGATTTATTTCCATAATTTAGCATTTCTAGAAACTGCTTTTCTTTTAAAAGGAACATATCTCTGATCAATAATTTAGTGAGAACATTCCCTCAAGTATAGTAACTAAAAAGTAAAACAAGTAACACAATATTGTCTAAAGAAGAAAGGGGTGATTTGGCTATTAATTTTCATCATTAAGACCATTCTCATTACTTACATAAAACTGCGGCGAAATTTAACATTGCCCCAAACAGGCACTTTTCTGGAGCGATGGTACCAGTGTCACTGAAAGAAAAAAATGGTGTGGATTTCTAACACTGAATTTACACGTGTATTTCTTCTAAGGGATAAGAAACAACAGGGGTTACTTCAAGTCCTTTATCTTTTCATAAATCTATGGGTTCAACTCTTAAAATTGCATAAGGACATGACAATTTGAGCTCACAATATTTGCCCAGTTCACTTTTTATCATATCACTTAGATTATTTTTTCACATACTAGAAATCAATGTAAATTAATGAAAAAGCATGTTAAGGATGTTGTTACTGACTTACATCACTCAGGCAGTATGTTCATCTGTCTCTGAATATTCTCTAACATCACAGATCCTTTAAAAAATCTGTCTTTTGTTATTACGTTCTTTTTTAAAAAAAAACACAAAAATGTGCTTATTGATTTCAGAGAATGGAAGGGTGAGGGAGAGAGAGATAGAAACATCAATAATGAGAGAGAATCATTGATCAGCTGCCTCCTGCATGCCCCCTACTGGGGAACGAGCCTGCAACCTGGGCATGTGCCCTGACAGGGAATCAAACTCTGACCTCCTGGTTCATAGGTCAACACTCAACTACTGAGCCACACTGGCTGGGTTGTTATTGCTCTTGACTCTGCCTATAACTCAATTTACAGCCAATCATTTCATGATTAATCAAAAAAATATTTATCAAGAACCTACCCTGTGCCAGACAGCGTTTTAGGGACAGAAATATGGTGGTAAGTAAAAGAGACAAAGCCACTGACTTCCTGGAGCTTCCATTCCAGACCAGTTTTGAGCCCCCACCTCCCTATGTCCATGACCAATCCGCTAGCAGAATGCTGACTCACAGCATTCCGTCCAGACCTCTATCACCACCAGCTGCCACATGCACTGCAATGCCCGTCGGTCAGGGCAGTGTGGTGTACACGGACCCAGATGAACTACCACCACGTACTAACTGTGGAACCGTGGGCGTGTTCTTCTGTCTCCCTAAGTCAGACTATCTGCAAAATGGAGCTATTACCCTCCTCCCTGCCTCACCGGATGGCCACGAGGAACTGAAAGTGGGGTAGTGCATGTGAAATATCTACCAGAGTAGCAGGCACAGAGGAGACCCATTAAATGTTACTTCCTTTCTCCTCCCTCTAACTACTGTAAAGATTAAAGAGACAAACTCTTTGGTCTCAAATTGAAGTACGTAGAAAAGAGAATAAAGATCTCAACTAAGACAATGTAATGGGAAGAAAAAAGGAATGGAGCCCGGCCGGTGTGGCTCAGTGGTTCATGTGGCTAACAAACCCATGAACCAGGAAGTTAGGGTTTGTTTCAGGTCAGGGCACATGCCCTGGTTGTGGGCTCAACCCCCAACAGGGGGCGTGCAAGAGGCAACCGACTGATGATTCTTTCTCATCATTGAAATTTCTATCTCTCCCTCTCACTTCCTCTCTGAAATCAGTAAAAACATATTTTTTAAAAAGTACTATTCTAAAAAAAGAGAAAAAAAAGGAATGGAAAGTCATTTCTGGTAAGGAATCAGGAAGACTCGGTGAGCATCTGGATTACGTTTATGAAAAGTAAAGTATCCAATATGAATCGGAAGGCCTGCTCCTTCCTACTCTAAAACGCATCTTCAGATACAAAAGCTTCTGTTCCTCTCTGATCACGATCAGGGAGTGGGGATCATGTTGTTTTGTTGCTGTTGTCCCTTCTACCTTTCAAGTTTTCAAGAATAATGTATACGTATTATTCTTATAATCAGAAAAAATACACACAATTTTAAGTTGAGTTCCAAATGATGCTCTTGTTTTGAATTATCCCAAAAGTAACCCAAAGCATCCATGTCCAAGCCGCTGGCTGCGCGGGCTCCTTCCCTGGCTCTGCAACACGCTGACACACACTGGCCTCCAAATGAAAAGAGCCCTGCCCATCGCCTCGGCAGCAGGCCCTTCAGCCCAGCGGTCTGCACACCATTTTGATTACACACCATAAAAAAGTGTAACCATGTAACTTCAAAATATATGTATTATTATTACACATATATTACATTTCAGCTTAAAGATTTTGAGATTTTAAAATATGCATATAAGTTCTAATAGTTTCTTCTCGGACCCCAGTGGCTAGTCTCACGGACCCCACTTAGGCCTACACTACTCGAACCTAGACAGCACCTGAAACGAGCTTGTAAACTGTCTTTGAGGTGAACTTTACTTTCGGTTATGCCCTTTGCTGCTGTAACAACTAGGCCTTTTAGTTAGGGTTTATGAACAGAAAGGAACTAGTTTAACAATCATTTTTCAGATGAAAGGAAAGGAGCTTAAGGGAAGTAAAAGTAAGTACCATTGAGTTTAAATATGTCATAATGTCGGGAAAAGATCCTAGGGCAATATACGAAGTTCGTTAGCAGAAAAAGACAGAAGGGCAGGGAAAGGAGAGGAAGTGCCTAGCGGACTCTGGGTCAGAAAATCACATGCCAGACCATCAGAGAACTGAAACCGAGAAAGAACTCACGTGGCCTCTAACTTACTTAAAGCTCCTTCAAATGAAAGCAGACAAGTTTTCGAAGGAGCCATAAAAACGCTGAAGGACCCTCATCAATTTTTTATGTGTGTCTTCTCTTGAAGTTACTAAAGTGTGAACTGGCTTCTTAAACCAGCGGTCGCCCAACCTTTCGGACCTTGAGGACCACCAGTTGGTGACCGCTGCCTTAAACTACACGTGCCCCTAGCAGAGTAGTAAACATTGGTGATGATCAGATTCCTAGAACTGGAACCTTAAATAAAAAATATCTTTTTGTTTTATAAATCTTCCCCACGTGCACCCAATTTGTTGATATTCTTTGGGTCATACTATTTATAAAAAAATACATTTAGCCTTTCAGTTTATCATCCTTTAAAAGGTTAGTTTTTCAGAAGGTAAACAAATTAATAAATGAAACAACTCCAACACCAAACACGCCAAACTCTGGAAGGCAATCCACCAAACCCATTAATCACGTGTGTGGAGGCAGGAACTAAAGGGAGGTTAGAAGAGAGAGGTCAACTTTTTGTTTTTATAATCACTCTGGTATTGTTTAAAATGTGTTAGGATAAGCACACATTACCTTTATAATTGAAGAGAAGGGTTATGGACATACAAGAAATTGAGTACTTCATTAGCAATTTTGAAATTTCAAAAATATTTGCTTAATGTGCCAGAAAGATCTAGGCAGCATGTCCTGAGAAGTAAGCGCGTGGCCTCCAGAGCCAAACTGCCCAGTGAAATTGATTCTCGGTTCCGTCATTTACTGTCTTGTGCCTCTGGACAGGAACTTGATCTTCCTGGACCCCATTTCCTCACGTGGGGGTCGCAGTTCCCACCTCAAAGGGTGGCTGTAAGGACCCAATTATTTAAGACTGAAGAATGCTTAGGACATTACCTTGCACATAAGTAGATCAACAAATGTTTGTCATTACTATGATCTTTCAATATTATTATTGTTGTCTGCAGCATTTTTTTTTTTTTAAGGGGAGAGTAACTCCAATTCTATCTCCTGAGACAGCGTCAAATACTGATTTGGAGAACAAGGCACTGAAGTGTCACAATTCACTAAGCAAGTCCCAAATGAATCTCAGCCCTCTGTCTCCACATTTCTCCATCACATAGAAGGAGCCAAGAATCCTTCCCTGTTATGTTCCTCTTGTCGTTGTAAAGCCAAACATAACATTTGAATTTCAAAATGCTAACGTTACCTCTTGGCTTCGATGTTAAAATATGAATGAGAAATAACCTATAGGGTACATTTCACTGACCTGATATAAGGCAACGCAGGGTCAACATGGTGGAGAATGATGGCAGTAATGTACGAAAATATGAAAGCAGCAGCCGTCCAAATGACAAGGGCTGAGGGCAGGAAACTGAGGCCTTGCTGAAACCACCACATCTCAGACAGGTCTTCTGAAGCAGAAAACAAGTCAGACAAGATTATCCACACGTATTTCATCTTTTCTGCTTTAGCCGTCCACTCCCCCAACCTTGGACTTAGCACCCTGAGCTGGTCCACTTCTGAAACCACCCCCCTCACCACCTGCTAACACCCGCTCTCCTTCGACGTCTCAGGAAATGAAACCAAGATTCTCCCACTCAGATCCAGTCCCGTCCTTCCACACAACATCGAGTACCAAGTGCCGCTTATTCCACCTCCGAAATGTCCTTAAAATCTAGCTCTCCTCTCCATCTGCACTGCACTGCCCCACCGAAACCACCCTCTCTTCTTGGCCAGCTTATTATTATAACCTACTAACTGGTCCTCCTCTAGACTGGACCACAACCAATCTAGACTCCACCCTAAAGCCGGAGTGACCCTTCTAATTCTACAATACCAACCCGAGCACCTTCTCCCCCCACAGCGAGTCTTTCAGGTCTCCCCTACGCCCTTGTAAACACCCTCTCCTCCTGAGCATGGTCTGTGAGGCCCTTGCACTGCCTGGTCTCTGTTTACTTTTTATATTCCTCTCTGGCTACTCTCTTTGCTCCCAGTTTCTTGCTCATCACCTTCATCATCATGTCAAAAGCAAACACAGTGTTTACTGTGTCAGCAATGTTATGAAGCACTTTCCATTAAGACATGATCTCATTGACTCCTCACAGCAGACTTATAGAGGTTAAGAGAATTGCCCAAGGTCATGGGGAGGTAGAGGCAGGAGTCAAACTCAGGCAGTTCCATTCTGCCACCAATCGCTGTGCTGTACGCCACCACAAACTGCTTTCAGATCTTCGGATGTGGCATGCTCTCTTGGGCCCCTCAGACCTTCATGCGCACGGTACTGTCTGGATGAGTGGACTACAGTGCTCTCCCCGCTCCCTCCCACTACCACCAGTCAACACCTACTCACCCATCTTCAAGTCTCGACTCCAGTCCTTCAGCTGACTGTCC
>NW_005354632.1:3901439-3907760 GCF_000412655.1 Myotis brandtii | reverse complement strand
GCACCCCCCGCTCCCCCAAGGCACTCACACCACTTACCTGTTACTTGCTTGTTTGGTTTTATCTTCCTCACTAAACCTTAAGTTCTGTGAGAACAGGAACCAACTGTTTTGTTCACCATTATATTTTCAGCTCCTACATGACGGGGGGCGGGGAAAAAAGAGAGAACCTAAATATACAAAGACCACACATCACCACTTTCTCCCTTACCTTCCAGACTGAGGACGCTGGTAAATAATAATGAGTCAATAATGTGAATCAGAAAACATGACTGTCTCTTCTTGCATTTAATTTTAAAAAATAAATATATAAGTACTTTCAAATTATAAGAAATGACTCATATGCATGTGAAAGTAACTGCATGTTTGGAGGAGTAGCTTCTCATAGTTTAATGGACTGAAATTCAGGATTTCCCATGAACTTTGCAAAAACTTACAACGCTTCTCTCCACCCATCCTCCAATGTGCTCAGCTTTCTCATCTCAGACTTTCCAAATAATGAAATCTCAGCTATTTTTGACTTGTACTTGTCACTTACTCTGTCATCTGACTTATTGCTAAATACGTGTATTTAAATCTTGCCCAGTAAGTTTCTTTTCCTTTGTTCCTAAAGCTACCATTATAGACTTGAGTAATTTCCTGTCTGAATTACCATAATCTCCTCCTTTCCTGTCCTTTTCCATTGTCAGTCCTTACCACTCCCACCAATTTTCTTCATCTATTCAGTTAATCATGACAATTCCTCCCTAAATTCCCCAACATAAGTTTCTGGGACAATAATTCTCAATTTCTATAAATTTTGAACTACAGTACTTCTAAAATCTTTCACTTTTCTCCTTCTATCTCTTTAAATGTTATTTGAATTTGTTTCTGATCATTCCAATCTAAAATCCTTAGGAGTCTGGTACCATATGTGTTGGCTCTGCCGACCCTTGCACAGGAGTTTCATGGTTTCTGACGATGAGCTCAATTGGGAGTGTCCCAAAGGATGAGATGAAGGGTGACCCATTCCGGGAGGGCCTGTATTTATTTTTGCTGGGCGCTCTGACATATAACCAACCCAGGCCAACTTTAATTTCTTGGCTTCAGGTTTGCCAGCGCATGTAGATATGTCAATTTGAATCCTGAATCTGGGCGATGCAGACCCTGTAGCTTGATATAGTAGGCAGCCAGGCAGAATGGACAGAGCAGGAGCCATAAGCCCTGCTACAAAAGGTCACCAGGTGGAAAGCTCTGGAGATCTAGCAACAGGCAGAACTGGGAGGACAAGTATTGCAGGGTGGGACCTCGCCCCCAGGGTGGCCTTTTCTCCCCTAACACGACACTGGTCATGCACTTTAGACCCCCTGACCTTTCATATCGCAGGTCATGGTCAGACCCTCCCCTGACATGTCGCTAGTCATGCCGTAGACCCCCTAGAGGAGGAACGGGGGCCGGAGAAAAGCCTCATAGGACTCCCAGACAAGCCCTTGCACAACCACTCCCATAAGCATGAAGCCTTCAAGACAACGAGGTTCTGGCCCGCATCAAATAATCTTAGGAACAAAGCCCCAGGTCCGCTGACCACAGAGACAGTTTTGGTTTAACGAGAGATAATATCTAGGCCTCAGTTGTGTATCAGCTCCAGGCCCAGAAAGTATCAAGGCCAGGCAGGGCAACATGGGCCATGGCCATGGACCAGCTGTGGTGACTAAAGCCCCCCTGCCCTGGGGGCGACCAATCAGTGCAGACCACAACCCTCAGGAGACACACCTGGAAAGCTGAAGAATATTCTATTGAGGTCCTCCCCTGAGTCCTCCAGAGACAAGCCCTTAAGATAAAGGACCAGCAGGCGTAGACTTTCCCTCTCTGCAGAACTTTCCCCTCTCCGTCCCCAGGCGCGTTTCCTTTGCCTTTCTGTCTCCTAAGTTTCCTGAGTTCATGCAGCTCACTGCTTCCTCGCTCACTTTTGCGGCCTGTGCTTTTCCAAATAAACGTTCACTTGTATTTGAGTTGCTTGGCTCTGAATTCTTTTCTTAGCTGAACTCAAGAACCAAGATCTGACACCTGGTGCTGTTCCCTGTTACAGTTTCTGTCCTCCAGGAACAGTTTGTTCGGAGACGGTACCTTTATTTCCACCACCTGGAGCTACGTGAAAACATTTCTTTGTGATCTCCCTTTGTCAAGGAGGTATTTTTCCTAGCCCACCTTTCACTAAGTTTGTAGAGACTTTTGAGGGTTCTAGCTAAATTTGGGGGGAGGGGCTTGTCCAAGGCCGTGAGTTGTACAATTTCAAGTAGAAACATTTACATTTTACTTTTTATGGAAAAGTCATCCCTTGAAACACAGGTACCGTTTAGGTGAATAAACACAGGTACTACCACGTGAATGGTGCCTCCAGAAGTTGTACCCCTGGGAGGTCAAAGGGAGATGACTTTCTCTCTCTACTTGGGGGGGCCGGGGGGAGGCTATCACCTATCTCCAGCTGTGCTTCCTTTCTGCTATCAGCCAAATGCCCCCAAAGGAGACACATTGCTAGTTTACTACTCTGGTCTCAGCTCTCTCTTTGACTTTTTAGCCCTGAGGATTTCCCTTTCTTTCCCGCAAGACCTGCTATGCATTTAAAAGGCTAATATAATTTATTCAGCATTTAGGTGTTTTGGCAAAATGGATTTTCAAAACATTTTGTCCACCCCATTGCTAGAAGCATAACCTCCTCCTCATTTGATCCTTTGTGCATGTCCAAATCCTTCCTAGTCTTCAAACCTGAGCTTGAAAACCACTTTTCACTCGCAACACCTTCCCTAATCCCTCTGCACCTGGAAATAAGCACCCGGGGCCTCAGAGAACACTGAGCATTTGCACGTCTCTTACAGCGCACTATCCTCCACAGGAGGAAACTGTAGGAGGGCGTTTTAAGTGGATAAAATCGTTAATGGGGACTCCACTTCTCCACCTGAGCACTGCAGAGGGCTTTGCTCAATAAATATTTTATGAATGAACAAACAGCCCAAACCAAATCCTCTTAAACCCCAAAAAGGTTCGTAATTTTTCTGTTTCAGTAAACAGTATCACCATTTTCCCAGATTATCCAGATTCCAAGATCTCAAAGTAACCTCACATGCTGTCACTGAACGATGGCAATTCTACCTCCGGTCATTTGCAGCCATTCTTCCTCCCAGTTCTCAAGTCAGAGTTTCAACTCTATCTGCGGAACTACTTTTCTCCTTCCCCTCCGTCCATTCCGCATGCACTGCCAAATTAACATTGCTACAACATTCTTCTGTTCAAAAACTTGTTTTTATAAAATTGGACAAACTTGGACAAGCTTCTTTAACTTCCCTGAACCAGTTTTTCCTTTGAAAAATGGCATAATATTATTGGCAAAGGCTGCATTGTCCATCACAGTAATCAGAAGCCACAGGTGGTTATTTAAAATTTCAATTGACTGAAATAAAGTAAAATTTTAAATTTTAGTTCCTTAGTCACGTTAATGACATTTCAAGTACTCAAAAGCCGCCCGTGTCTAGTGACTACTGTATAGGACAGTGAAAATAGTATATTTTCATTCTTGTGGAAAAGTTCTATTGGACTGTGCTAGAAGGTTATTACTGGGAGTGCACTGACATAGCACAAGTAAAGAACTTAACACATTGCTGACATAAACAGTAGCTTTTAGAATTAACTGTTAAATGTTCTAATACTCGCTTCATAGAGGTTTATTGAAGAATTAAATGAGATAATATACGTAATAGGTGATATGGATAATATACTGTCATAGGGGTCAATAAGTTTGTTCCTCTTTTAGAATATAAAAGATGAATTACCTGTTTTAGTATCAGTCTTCAAATCTGCCCAAACCTGCCCCTTTTGAAGAGCCTGAAAACCACATACAAAGAAAATCAGAGATTGTTCAACCCACATGCTTTTAAACACATACAATTTCAAGTCAACACACCAATATTGTTCATGGGCAGAACACTATGCTATAGGATTATTAATAGGTTATTTTCCCAATAGAGGTGATACTTGTGTGTTTCATAATGATGTTGTACCATCTAGAAACAAGTATTTTAAGTCTAGGATATCAATTCTCTGATCCTTTTTTATATTAGACACCTTTCACTGACCTCAGAAAGGATAAAAGAAAATACAAAAACAACAAGTTTCCCCTACAGGATAAACAAAAATGCAAAAAGAATAATGGCCTATTAAGCAAGATAAAGCACTATTTTTTGTGATGCAATGGAAAGAATGCAGCTATGTTATCAGATTTATCTAAGTGCAAATCTTAGCTTTATCATGTTCCAGCTGTATAATTTCAGGCAAGTTACTTAGCTTCTCTGAGTTCCAGTATTCTGACTTGTAAAGCAGCAATCTAAAAGGGTTTTTCCTTAGAGTTGAACCCAGTAAACATAAATATAATAATGACAGATGACATCAATTTTGTACAGCATAACTAGCCACAAGGATGGGAAATGACAACACTTAATTCTCTGTATACATGAGTCACCTTGGATTTGTCGCTCCTTAGGTTTTGAGAGTTCTAGCTGTTTCCACTGACAATTTAGAGAAGCAGGGCTTGAAATGTTGCCCAGTTTGCTGACAACTGAGAAATTTCAGCGTACCAATTAGGGGAGGAAGATGAGTATTGCCCCGTATTTTCACACTAGAAAAATGGAAGCATGGCTGCCAATCAAGCAAAGTAAGAATTTTAATGGTTAAGAATTTAAGAAACCTGCTCAGCTGGTGTGGCTCAGTGGTTGAGTGTCCACCTATGAATCAGGTCACGGTTCAATTCACAGTCAGGGCACATGCCTGGGTTTCGGGCTCAGTCCCCAGTGTGGGGTGTGCAGGAGGCAGCCGATCAATGATTCTCTCTCATCATTGGTGTTTCCATCTCTCTTTGTCTCTCTTCCTTCCTCTCTGAAATCAATAAAAATATATTTAAAAAATAATAATTTAAGAAACCTTTTAAAATCCTCCAAAATATGCAGGAATAACCTTCACATGGCACGATGAGTTTAAGAAAATGTTCTTGCATCTCTCACCTATGTTCTCTGCTTTCTTTGACGATCGATGAATCAGAACTGCAGCTAAAATTTTCAAATTTCATAAATATTGAAATGCCACTGGAAATAAGATGAATTCCTTATGCTGTCTCCTTTAAGTGGTGACTGAGAAATGATAAAAATAATTCTATTTTTTTAATAAATCTTTTTTTTTTAAATTCTCCCAAGGATATTTTTCCATTGATTTTAGAAAGAGTGGGAGAGAGAGGAAAAGACAGAAATATCGACGTGAGAGAAACACATCGATTGGTTGCCTCCTGCACGGGCTCGGCTTGGAAGGAACCTGCAACCGAAGTAAATGCCCTTGACTGGACTCGAACCCAGGACCCTTCCGTCTGCAGGTCGACGCTCCATCCACTGAGCCAATCTGGCTAGGGCAAGAAAGAAAATTCTAGGTGTTCCAAGTGAAGACAGAAAGCCCTGGGGGTACACAGAACCATCAGGTGCAAAGCATAATAGAAAATGATTATTTTTCTAAACATTCTAAGTTGGACTTCTGACAAATGAAATGTTCTTGTAATGATTAAATCCTAGATGTCTAGGAGGCCACGCAAGTTTTAAAATAAGTTGGATCAAATATCACAGGTAATTGGGGGAGAATCTGGTGCACTGCAAATTACAACACTGCATCTGGGAGATCTGGAAAAAAAATCATTTGCGTTTTCACATGTGCCTTACAGTAAAGCCTGTTGTGGATACAAAGACTTGCCATTTAGCCCTAACTGGTTTGGCTCAGTGGATAGAGCGTCGGCCTACGGAGTCCCAGGTTCGATTCCGGTCAAGGGCATGTACCTTGGTTGTGGGCATATCCCCAGTAGGGAGTGTGCAGGAGGCAGCTGATCGATGTTTCTCTCTCATCGATGTTTCTAACTCTCTGTCCCTCTCCCTTCCTCTCTGTAAAAAAAAAAAAAAAAATCAATAAAATATATTAAAAAAAAGGACTTGCCATTTACCTGTCAGTATTGGGCTGCCCCGCCCCCCAGGACAGAACTTCGGGTAGCAGCCCCGAGCGCCGCGTAAACACAGCGGGTCACCACAGGTCTCCATTCCACCCCCTCCCCGCGCCCACACCTCCCCGCCTGGAATCCGAGCCCAGGAGCGACGACGGGAACGCAAACTCCACCAGTTTTTCGCGGGACGGAGGCAAAGGTTCCCGGTCACCGCAGGAAACAAACGAAACCGGGGAACTGCACGTTTCGACAACGGCCGCCTTCCGGAGCCGCGGGCACTTGGATGCCGACCAGGGCTGGGCTTCGCCTGGGGCCGGGAAAGG
>NW_005354632.1:3864955-3900511 GCF_000412655.1 Myotis brandtii | reverse complement strand
CCTGTTGGGTCGACACCGAACCGCGGTGCGCCCTGAGCCGGGCGGGGCTGCCTTCCCTTTGGAACGTGATACCGGTGCTTCGTGGATGGGCCACGCTTCTGGGTCGGCAACTTCTGGAGGAGCGTCCGAGGGCAGTGACCGGCCCCGAGGTCGCCCGCCGGGGTCGCTGGGGCGCTGGGCTCGGCAGGATGGGTTCGCCTGGCTTCCCAGGGGCGCTGGGTGAATGGGATCTTTCCGTGTAGCCGCCTTCACTCTTCTCCCCTTCGGGGCTTGGCGTGTTGGCCCCTTTGCATCATTGGGATCGAACGTATCATTTTGCTTGAAGTCACAGTTCATGAATGAATGCCTATTAAGACGGCAGGCAAGGTCTTAGTTACCTTTCAACCACGATTCTCGTCTCATCTCGGCGGGGAACAGAAACGGTTCCGTTCCTGCTCTAAAACGAGTAGGAATGTGTTGAGTGTGTGTATGGAATGGACTGACCGCACCGGTCAGGCTGTGGTGAGGACATTTCCAGCATTTTATGCCGTTCACATAAAATTCCAGAGAGGGAGGTTCTATGTAAAGCCTTTTGCTGCACTTGTGGTCTGTGCTGAGGAACATGAGCCACAGCCCCCTGTGCAGCTGGTCTCTACGATCCTTCCAGGTAAGAAATAAGTTAGATAAATCTGCCTCTTGTATGAACCTGCTCCGACAGAGGCGTCTTTATGTGTTGTCCACTTAATAGATTATTACTGAATATTTACAACGATCGTTTTATAAATGTATTCTCCTTCCTCGCCCACAACCAATCTCTCTTAAAGTTTACATTATAAACACCATTAAGTGTTTGATATGTAACTCTAAACTTTTTTACAACCCCAATTACATTTTATTGCATTGGCCATGTGTTTTCTAGGCAGCAGTGGACTCCTTCAAGCCGGCTAAAAGTGCTGGTGGTGCTCTTTCCGAGGGTCATGCGGTGCTGTGGTTTTTAAGGGAATAGGAAAATCTATAAAATGCTAGGTTGTTGCTTCCCCTCCTGTCCCCCCTTCTCGGAGGAAGTTGTTTCCTGGTTTTAAGGAATGCAAGATTTCACTTCAGCAAAACAGTCGATCTAAATTGTATCACACAGTACTGTTTCTGCTTCCAAGTCTACTGAAAAGGCTTTTGTTTTTGCTAGCTTGTTTTGTGTATCACTTGTTAAATAATGCTGAATGATATCCACTGATCTTGTTGGCGCTCGCTCTCTCTCTCTCTCTCTCTCTCTCTCTCTCTCTCTCTCTCTCTCTCTCTCTCTCTCTCTCTCTCTCTCTCTCTCTCTCTCTCTCTCTCTCTCTCTCTCTCTCTCTCTCTCTCTCTCTCTTGCTTTTTAAATCTGCTCTGCCTCCCAAATTGTGTTGGCCATGAGAATTTTCCTTTAGGAGTGCCATAAAGGTTGGAAAGAGCTGTGTAGTCACCAGTATCTGTGAAAGGTTGTACTAGTAAACATATTGCTGAATCAGTGCAGCTCAAAACTTGGCACACTTAGGCATGGGAGCAGGGAATTCTGGACTCTCCCACTGCAGGTTGGGTATTGTGTAAGCTTACCTTATGCTCTGCTGAGCAATGGAGATTCCTTTTCTCGTGTGATGCGTGTCAGATGTTCCCCAGTGCTGAGCACAGGAATAATGTAGGCTGCATGCCATTATCCTCAGTTGCTATAAGCACAGATGTTTTGCATCATAGATTTAAGGTCCACAAATTGTGTGTAATTTTAGTGAAGGTATTCATTAAATATCTCAGATTTTTGTACCTTTGTTGGGTTTTTCCCATTGATTTTGAGAGAGTGGAAAGGAAGGAGGGAGAGAGAGAGCGATAGAGAGAAAACACTGATATGAGAGAAATACGTCAATTGGTTGCCTCGCATGCACCCCAGCCCTGGGCGGGAAGGAACCTGCAACCCAGATACGTGTGCCCTTGACCAGAAATCGAACCCACCACCCTTCAATGCATGGACTGGCGCTCTAACCGCTGAGCACACCAGCCAGGGCCCTTTGTTGGACTTTTCACATAAAAATACTCATGCCTGCCCAAAGAAAACTTACTGTTAGACCATCTGGGCCCCCTCCTCTGGACTCCCACAGCAGTTTGTTCACAGCATGTTATAACTCAGCTGGTTGGGCATGATGGCATATTTTAATCTTTCTGTTTCCTCAAGGTCTAGAACCACTAAGTGATCATTAAATACTAGATGAATCACATTTGCTCATTGTTCCACAAATGAGAACTAATGGCCTACTTAACGTTAGGTATGCTATGAGATCTTGGAGGGAAAAAAAGTTAAGACAGATATGGCCCCTGCACTCCAAGGGCTTACAGCCCTGGTAGGGAAAGACCAGAACACCATCACCACCACCAGTAACAACAACCAAAAAAAGGTTAGAGTGTGATAAGTGCTGTGAACGGTCATAGCAGAGGAGGGGGCTGTGCTGATTAGAAGTGGAGAGGTTGCAGTAGCTATAGATAGGCCTGTGATCAGTGTTATCCAGGGGGTGGGAATGTTTTACTTTAAAACATTCACTTTTATTATTATGATTTATGAAAACATATCCTCAGTTAACAAGTAGACTGTGCTACAGAATGACAGGTTTCTTTATAAGCTCCTTGACGGCTTTCCGTAACATCAGGATGAAAACTCCTTGCTGTGGACCATAACCCTCTGCACTGTCTGGCTTTTCAAACGTCATTGTATTCCACTCTTTTTGTGTGTGTGTGGGGGGGGTTAATTGAGATATTATTAACATATAACATTTGATGAATGACGTATATTAAAATATGACACAATTATATGACATTATATGAACATGATGCTGGTTTCCGGTGTGCAACATGCTGATTTTATATATGTATTTGTTGGGAAGTGATCACCACAGTAACTCTTCCATCTGGTTTACGACTCCGCAGCCATACTGGTCTCAAAGGTGCCTGGACGAGATAAGATTTTTCTTGCCTCAGGGCCGGTTCCCTCTTTGTGGATGGTTTCTGCTGCTCTTGGATTTGGTGTCCATGCTGCCTCTTCCCAGACTTCGGCCGCCTTATTCACGCTGCGCACCCTCACCTGTTTTCTGGCTCCACACTTTGTTTTTGTCATAGCACCGATCACAATGTGTCATCTTAGTTGCTTGTTTACCTGTCTTTAGTTATTTTCACGCGGGACCTGGGACTGTGTCTGTCTTGTTTACTGCACTGAGAGATTGGCCGGATGCATTTGGAACTTGGGATCCATTTTCTCATAAAAACTTAGGACTGGTGGCTAGGTTTCTCTAGCCAGCAATAATTTTAATTTCTTTCTTAGTCATATTTTTCTTTTTTAGTTCCTTGTAGTGTGGCAAGAAAATGATATTTTCTCTCATCCTTTGGCCATAGACCTGGCTGAGATAAAAATCCTACGTGGCTGAAATAATTTTTGGTCATATCCGTTCCTCTTTTCCATATCGCCATCCCACGTCCTTGTCTCCTTTCTCTCCATATAGTCTGATCTTCCTATTGTAGTCACCTACCCTGTCCTGCCCTCGTGAAATAGGCATGCTTTTCATTTGCTAAAATTCAGAAGCTCCTATTTTTTCCTGAGATGATTTTCCTGTCAATAGCCTCTGCATTTCAGGCGTGATGGAGGGAGGTGGGGCTGTGGCAGTGAGGGCAACCTCTGTGGTTGTGTGTTCGTGTTGAAAGCATAGTATGTCGGGGGCTACATGTATCTGAATGTGTGTTTGCAATCTTGTTGCTAACAGCTTCACAGAGACAATCTTGCCAAATTGAAATGTTCAAAAACTTTTTGCCTTTTTCCCCCCTGGGTGAATTAGACAGTGGCTAGATCTAGAAAGGTTTGTCAAAATGTAGATTTTTCCAAGAGAGCAATAGAGGGTTAAAAAAAAAAATCTAGGTCAGCAAGGGAAAACACCCAGAAGGAAAAGTATCAGTTTATCATACAGTCCTGCCAAACGCTCAAACTTAAAACCATTAGGATCGGTTGCTTGTAGCTGTTAGTGCCAGAAGTGGGCCAGCACCCTCAATATGTTACCTTTAAAAAAGGGGGGGGGGAGAATGGAATACTATAATAATAAAATATAAGTTAAGTTGGCTAAACTTTCTGTTCCAGCTTTAAGTGGAATCCCATGAGAGCATACCAAATATAAAAACGCATACTAAGTTTGACTATAGAAAAGCTGGCTTACTATAAAGCTAAGTATTTCAGTGGTTATCAGTCTGTCACTTGATCTAAAACGATCTTGTAACCAGTTGTTTGACATTATATAAGTATTGCTTACAGTTGTAATCAATTGGTTTGTGACATAGGTCGACTAAAGAAATGTCCAAACCTGTTGAGAACTTTTATGAATTTAAACTGACAATTGCCAGGAAGCGAAATCTCAACAGATTGAGAAAATGCTCCAGAGAATGGTAGTTTTGCTGCTTATTTTATACATGAGAATCAAAGGAGGTGGGCGGGGGGGGAATACATGAAATTCATCGGTAGTAGATTTGGGAGGTGGGAGAAAGCAAAGCTGGGGAATCTCTGAGAGTGGATGAAGAGTAAACCATAGCGACACGTACAGTATTTTACTTTGGTGAGTATAGGATAGTTAACAATTAATATTTATTGTACGTAGAGATGGTTTTGGGGGAATAAGATAACAATGAGGGGTTCTGTGGTCTGTGCTCTGTTGCAGTGGGTGTGCCCTGAGGAGTCTGGAAAAGGAGACCTTCCAAGGATGTTATTTTAGATGCAAAAAGACAGTAGACAAGCTCACTTAAAGTTAAGGTTGACTTCTGTCAAGGAAGCTACAGGCCTAGGATGTGACTACCCACCATGACCTGCCGTTAGCTATGCTCAGACCATCCTGCGTGGTTACGTTTGGTGTCTGAGTCCGCAAGGCCCACCATGCAGGCCTCCCCTGAGCTTGTCGGGTTTAACATGTGGCCCCTCTTTCGTGCAGACAGTTATCAAGTTCCATGACTGACTGTGATTTTGGATGCCACTTTAGATTTTTTGTGACACTGAAATTTTGGAATTTGTTGCTTATGGTAGTAAAGGCAAGAAGTCCTGGGCATGTTTTGATACTAGATCCATTGTTGAGATGTCCTAGACCCCGGATCACATTCTGTGTCCCGCGGTGCGGCATTTCTGGGAATGTCACAGAGCGTTCTGGGCATCTCTCTACCAGATCAGTGTGCACCCTCTTGGTACAATGCCACCACTGAAGATTATTCCTTTTGTTTCGTTTTGTTTTGTTTTTCAAGTCTCTTACGGCTTCTTTTTCTCCTGCTCCCTAAATGTGAGTTTCCCACGAGGTTCTTTGTTTCATTTTCTCTTCAGACCTAATCCCTTTGAGAACTTTCCTACTTTTTAGCCTTAAACTAGACTTTAGCTTCTAAAGTGATAACGATATTTTCATCTCGTACCCAAACTCCCAGTCATTTGATTTTGTCTGAAACACCTGTACCTAAAAGGTGCACATCTGTATTTCCTACCCTCAGCCCCAGGTCCTCTCTCATCCCCCACCCGCCACCAAAAGCCAAATAACCAGCTGATTCTTCTTGCCAACCCCTGTTCACAGTAGGACCACAAGTCTCTGCTGATTACTTTTTTCCTCTGCTCCTTCTAGTCCCCAAGTACTTTCTTTTGACTCTTCCTTTTATTTTTTTTTCCAATATATTTTATTGATTTTTTACAGAGAGGAAGGGAGAGAGATAGAGAGTTAGAAACATCGATCAGCTGCCTCCTGCACATCTCCTACTGGGGATGTGCCCGCAACCCAGGTACATGCCCTTGACTGGACTCGAACCTGGGACCTTTCAGTCCGCAGGCCGACGCTCTATCCACTGAGCCAAACCGGCTTCGGCTTGACTCTTCCTTTTAAATAGAAATTACTTAAAGATTTGACTGTCTTTCATGTTTCCATTTTTACCAACCTACTCTAGGCCCTCACCACTTCAAACCTTTGAAGTCTCCATACTAAGTGTTGTTTGTTTATTTATTTTTTTTAAATTCTCAACCAAGGACATGCTTTTATTGATTTTAAAGAAAGAGGAAGGGAGAGAGAGAGAGAGAGAGAGAGAGAGAGAGAGAGAGAGAAACATCAATGTGAGAGCGAAACATTGATCGGTTGCCTCCCGAGCATGTCCTGACCAGGGATTGAACCCACAACCTAGGTATGTGCCCTAATCAGGAATCCAACCTGTGACCTTTCATTGTATATTGTATGGGCAATACTCCAATCAACGGAGCCATACTAATTTTTAAATGTTCTCACTATCTCTATTCTGATTAATATATATCTATCCTATTAATCTTGAAAATACACGTCATTCTTTTCTTACACTGCTTAATAACAATAATTATGTTATCTCTAATATGTTTTGAGTCACGTACTTCAGGGATTAAACTCAAAGTCCTTTGTGAACAGTCATCACCAATTCACGTAGCCTTTTTCCTTATCACCTCAGTTCATCGGTCACACTGCTGATACCATCTGTCCTCTGAAAGTCACCTTTTCATTGCTCTTGACCCCCACCTGGAATACTGTCTGTAGAGAATCCTTTTCTACTGGTGAGAAGTTTTATCTTTTATTTTAGCTTAAACAGGAAACCTGTGTTTGTCTGGACCTCACAAGGAAATCAGCCCCTCTTTGCCTTAGTTTCACTTTCTGTAAAAATAGGTATAATTAACAGTCCTTACCTTCGGGGGTTGTTGTGAGGATTAAATGAGTTAATATGGGAAACATGAAAACATGCTTTAAGTTTTTCGTACATAGTAAGTGCTCAATAAATGTCAACTGTCAGCATTAAACAAAAATCTAGTTTAAGACCCATGATGTAAATACTCATTTGCTAGCTCTTGGGCTATGCCTTTGGACCTCCGTTTTCATGTATTAGAAATGATTCGATCACTTATAAGATTTGTTCCATTATAGTACTGAAGGCAGTGAGGTAAAAAAAGACCATGAGCTTTGAAGTTACACTGTAAGGGAACAGGAAGCACCATCAATAAGAACTAAAACGAAAAGCAAACCCCTGGTTTTCTGGTCCCAGTTTGAAAGTCTATTATCAGTTTGACTTTTTATTTTTTTAATTTACTGACATTGATGTAAATAATGGCTGACAAAACTTTTGTTTACACCCCCCCCCCCCCACCCCCTCCCCCCCCCCCCCCAGAGAAAGACCAGCCACAAAAAGCTGTAAAGCAAGATAAATTATTCTCTCCGAATAAAATAAAGCCAGAGTCCATGAGTGGCCAGCGGTCGTCCAAGAAACGATGTGGGGACGCGCGCGCGGAGTCCCCCGTGGGCTTCGGGCACATGAGTACTCCAGGGTGTGTGTTAAACAAGTTGTTTCAGCTGCCCACGCCACCGCTGTCCAGGCACCAGCTCAAGCGGCTGGAAGAGCACAGATACCAGAGTGCCGGGCGGTCCCTGCTGGAGCCCCTGATGCAGGGGTACTGGGAGTGGCTCGTGGGAAGAGTCCCCTCCTGGATCGCCCCGAACCTCATCACCATCATCGGGCTGTCCATAAACATCTGCACGACAGTCTTATTAGTCTTTTACTGCCCTACAGCTACAGAGCAGGTAAGGAATTTCTTCATGACAATGACGCACATGTGTTACATACCAGCAACACCGTCATTCGGGTTTCTAGGTCAGTCTAGCTAAAGATCAGATACTCTAACAACTTCTTGCCAACTCTTTTCAAATATCCTGCCACGTAAGATATTTTCATAAAACTTGCTACTGCAACCCACCTCATACACTATGGGTACGAGAAACCATAAGTAGAGGGTGGACTCTGATTCTGGTAGGTAAATTAATGTTAGTGGGGATTAATACGTAAAACGTCCCTTTTAGAATCAGTAAATCTCAATTCTTTAAAAAAGAGTTTTCTTTCTTTTTTGGGGGTGGGGAGGGAGGATGGCTGAATACAATCTTAGCAGAGTTTAAAATAATCAGAGAGAGCAGTCTGCAGTAGCGAGGTGCACGCTGTACATCAGTCATATCCAAAGTGTTGTCCTCTTCCTTCCAGGGCGATTGTTGAATATCGCTCTTCTCTCCCGTAAACACATGTGGCTGGTAGACCTCCGATATCTCTGTGATTCTAAAAGGCGAGAGAAGTGTAAGAAAAAGTCAATGTCATGGTTCCCCTGCTCTGTGTCCCGCCGTGGCTGCCGTTCAGAAAGGAAGCATGGGATTGCTTGGGGACGCCCTACCGGGGCCGCCTCAGACGCAGTGTCTACTGCTGCTTCCTCTGTTTCCCTCTGAGCTCATTACTTAAAACCAAAACTGAAACCAGGACCCTTCATCAGAGTGGGTACATCGTGTACTTATTTGGTTTTAAAATGTCCTTGTCAGAAAGTGAACTGCGGTAGTTAGGCAGAGGAAAGAACCAAATGTGTGTTATGCCCATACTAATCAGAATGGTTGGTCACACGGAACCCAAGAAAATAGAAGGTGGTTCTCAACTAAAGGTGTTAAAAGTGACCCTGAACCATGCGTCATAATGGCCACACATTTCTTGTATGTTTTAAGCTTGAAATAACAATTTTCTAAGTAGTCATGTCATATGATTTGTCCTTACAGGTGATATTGTCATCATCTATCCTTTTCTGTTTTCATCAATTCATAGTTGCATTTTTTTTCCCAGAGCTCATTTCCCCCTCATCCTTGAATAACTAGTTTAATTCCTCTTCAACTACACAAATCCAGTCCATACAGATTGAATGGACACATTCTGGTTTTTCCTCATTTTCTTAACTATCGTACTTTACATCAGTCAGGAAACTTACAAAACACAAGCCAGTCTAACTTTACATATGATGGGGGACGGTTTCCCAAGGCAGGCACTAAAGGCTTACGTAGAACAGGGCAGGATGGAGAGGGTTACTCGGGTGTGACCCACTCGGTTGGGGCAGGGCAACGGCCAGTTCCAGGAACCAGCTGACAGTAGGAGGGGATTTCCCGGAAGCCACCTCTGTTCTGGCCCGGGGCCATCTGGACCTGGCCAGCAGGCCCTGCAGTGGTCAGGCCGGGACCTGTCATGAACTAGTCTCCTCCTCCACAAGTATGTCCTTGGATTCTTTCTTTTTTAAAAAAAAAAATACATTTTTATTGATTTCAGAGAGGAAGGGCGAGGGAGAGAGAGATAGAAACATCCATGATGAGAGAGAATCATGGATCGGCTGCCTCCTGCAAGCCCCACACTGGGGATGGAGCCCAAAACCTGGGCATGTGCCCTGGCCTGGAATCGCACCGTGACCTCCTGGTTCATAGATTGACACTCAGCCACTGAGCCACACCAGCTGGCTGTCCTTGGATTCCTTATTACCTGTGCTTTGAGCTGTTTTACAAGTAGCTTACTTGAGGTCCTGACAGCTACTTCCAGATTGCCCACATCTTTAGAGATACAGAAGAATAACAGGGAAGTGGGTCGATTCCAGTAAAAACCTTCCAATTGTACTGAGTTTGTATGTTTTTTGTTTTTGTTTTGTATTTCAGAGAGGAAGGTTAGAGGGAGAGAGAGAATCATTGATCAGCTGCTTCCTGCACGCCCCTACTGGGGATGGAACCCGCAACCCGGGCATGTGCCATTGACTGGAATCGAACCTGGGACCCTTCAGTTGCAGGCCGACACTCTATCCACTGAGCCAAATGGGCTAGGGCTAGGATGGACTTGTTTAAGCCAGTGGTTCCCACATGAGTTTAGCATGGAAGGTGTTGTTTTTTCCATGTAATACCTGTAAACATCTTGAAAGATACAATTTGGGAAACACGGTACTACATTATTCATTCATTGACTCTTAGAATCTAAATGTTAGAAAGAATCTTGTAGAAATTACTGAGTCTCATCGATCATGGGATTTCTGTCATGTCCCTGGGAAGTGTAATCCAGTTTCTGCTTGAGCACCGGTACTAATTAAGGAATTTAATTCTTTTGCAGTTCGGATGGTTTCAGAATGTTTTTCATTATGTAGTACCTGGATCTTCTCTCCCAGAGCTTCCAACCAGTAGTGCTTCTCTGGAAAATGAAGATAAAGCATATTAGCCAACCATAGTAATGAGTGTGTCTTAACAGTCTTGCTTTTCTTGTGTTATTGCGCAGGCACCTCTGTGGGCATATATTGCCTGTGCGTGTGGCCTTTTCATCTACCAGTCTTTGGATGCCATAGACGGAAAACAGGCGAGAAGAACCAATAGTAGTACTCCTTTGGGAGAACTTTTTGATCATGGTTGTGATTCACTATCAACAGGTACTATTGATTTTTTTTAAATATTAATGATTAATAGTGACAAAGGGGATGTGACAATGTTAGAATAAATAGGAGGTTTATGGTGGTATAATGGTTATCAGAATGGTGATTTTATATGTTTTAGTATTTCCAAAAAACTGTAAAACTGGTTAATGTTTGTTCATTATTCGCTGTATTGGGAAATTTAGAATTTATATTAATTTCCACTAAAGTTCTTTTTAACCGGAAGTATTATTGTTTTGGCACCAGTTATTTTTAAAAATCTTAGGGCATTGTTGTCATCATCAAAAAAATCTCATAAATTATAGATGTGAGTACAATAGTGGAAGACTAGGAAATTCCTAGTCTTTAGATGGATATTTTGCAGACATTTAAAATTATATCGTAGATTTGGGGTACAACTATGAGAAAAGGACTAGAAAAACACACTAATGTGCTAGCGATAGATGAGTTACTATAGTTAGGTTATAGGTGATATGTCTCTATTTGTACTGTGTGTAAAGTAATATCTCAGTACCTTTTTAGAGGGCAAAACAAGAGATTTAGGAACTAAATGACAGTTTCTAGCTAGTCTTCACCACCACCCACACACTTAGTTTTAATTAGTTCTTTAGTTGGTTTGTTGTCATTTGGCATAGCAATGAGAATATTCTAAAAGAAAAACAAAACCCTCAATAGTTTTCCCTCGTGGACTCAGATTTGAAGATGTGGGTGCACGTTAAAGTTACTGTTTCTATGTATCCTGACAGCAGAATGATAGGTATCCTGTTTTATTTTAAGTGATAGTCATTTTGGCTCTGTAGTTTTGAGTTCGAAACTTTTATAGGGAAGTCCGTAACGATATCTGCTAAGTAAGAAAAGACGGCTATCCATCTGAAACAAGTAGGTCCCTTTGTGAATTATCTTTTTCTTGTCTTTTTTAAAAATATATTTTTATTGATTTTAGAGAGAAAGGGAAAGGGAGAGAGAGAGAAACATCCATGATGAGAGAGAATCATTAATCAGCTTGCCTCCTGCACACCCCACACTGGGGATTGAGCCCGCAACCCAGGCATGTGCCCTGACCACACTGACCAGGAATCGAACCATGACCTCCTGGTTCATAGGTTGACGCTTAACAACTGAGTCACACTGACCAGGCTAATTTTTCTTTCTTTTTGACTCTGCCTTGTCATTTTTTTTTTTTACTGCTCATTAGTACACTATCACTAAGTTGGGAGAATACTCCAAAAAAAAAATGCTAAACTATTTTAGTTGCTTTCAAAAACTTAGGTTTTACTAAGTGTGTAGATCAGGGGTCACGAACCGGTGGTCCGTGGACCACTGGTGGTCCGTGAGGTCCAAAAGGTTGGAGACCGCTGGTGTAGAGAAAGAAAATATTGAAATTACAGGTAGCCCTACCTGGTTTGGCCCAGTGGATAGAGCGCTGGCCTGCGGACTGAAGGGTCCCGGGTTCGATTCCAGTCAAGGGCACATGCCCGGGTTGTGGGCTCCACCCCCAGTGGGGGGCGTGCAGGAGGCAGCCAATCAATGATTCTCTCTCATCATTGATGTTTCTATATCTCTCTCCCTTTCCCTTCCTCTCTGAAATCAGTAAAAATATATTTTTTTTTAAAAAGAAGAAATTACAGGGTAAACTATAATGTAAAAGATTATATTCTTTCTTGTTTATCATTGATAACTGAGATTGTACATTTACAGCATGTCTTTCTTTTGCCTCCTCTAAAATCATTTCAGCTGAGTGTGGGGCCTTCTTGTGTCTGTTTTTTTTTTTAATCCTCGAGGATATTTTTCCATTGATTTTTAGAGAGAGTGGAAGAGAGAGGGAAAGACAGAGAGAAATATTGGTGAGAGAAACACATCGATTGGTTGTCTCTTGCACTCGCCCCAACCAGGGCCCGGGAGGAGCCTGCAACTGAGGTTCATGCCCTTTCGGTCCACAGGCCAATGCTCTGTCCACTAAGCCGAACCGGTCAGCTCAGTGTTTTTTTACTCAGATTGTCCAGGTTTCATTGTGATCTTTCTTTTGCAGTGTTTGTGGTTCTTGGAACTTGTATTGCGGTGCAACTGGGGACAAATCCCGATTGGATGTTCTTTTGTTGTTTTGCTGGGACGTTCATGTTCTATTGTGCGCACTGGCAAACATATGTTTCTGGAACATTGCGATTTGGAATGTAAGTAGCACTTAATGGTTATTTTGTTTTATCTTTCAAGCAACAAGAATGTTGCTTATAGGTATTTGAATATTAGGTATTGGTCAGATTACAAAATTAGTTTAGTAAATGAAAGAAGTTGAGAACCCTCATTATTCTAGCTATTACCTAAGGGTCTCCATTATGTGTCCTTCTATCACAGTTTTTTTGGTTTTTGATTTTTTTTTTAATTGATTTCAGAGAGGAAGGAAGAAGTAGAGAGAGAGAGAAACATCAATGATGTGAGAGAATCATTGATCGGCTGCCTCCTGCACGCCCCCTGCTGGGGATCGAGCCTGCAATCCAGGCATGTGCCCTGACCAGAATTGAACTGGGACCTCCTGGTTCATAGGTTAACGCTCAACCACTGAACCACACCAGCCGGGCCTGTGTTTTATTTTGATCTATGAAAATTCATTTTCAGGAAAGAAAAAGATACTTAAAAAGAGCAAAGAGCAGCTCTAATTTCTAAATATCGTAGCTTAATAAGGTTTTATTCTTTTCACATTGTTTTATTTATGAATCTATAAAAATATAAACTCTTGGTAATTTGATTGACATGAGCACACCTTATAGGTTATTACTGCCAACAAAATGCCTAAGAATTTAAAAAATAAAATACAAAAACTCCTTCAAACTTCAAAGTGAATAGTTCAGCGTAGTGATCCATAAATATTAATGAGTAAACCAGTCTTGGAATGAGGTTAAGGGTGGAATTGACCAACTGGTGTTTAATTAAGTATCACAGATCCTATTTATACGGCTCAAGTTAATCTCTTATTTTTTTCATGGTGTAAGATTAAAAGAGAAAGAACTTGAAAAAAGACTCAGAATACATCATGAAATGTCAAAATAAAAATCTGATGGTAAATGATAGAACATCTTAACCTAGTCTCTAATTAAGATGAATCATTAATGGAGTTTTGAATATTAGATCCATAATGAATTTAGTTGTTGAGGTTTTGAAAAATACAGAGTGCATAGAAAGTCAGGTGTTCCCTACAAGTTTAGTTGAGATGACTTCTGCTAAACTTATTTAAATATAATTTAAGATGTTCTTATGACAATAACTAAATAATTATTAATATTTTGGATATTAACTAAGAGACATGTCTCAATTTTAAAATAAAGAGGTTTAGAGAACATGTTTAAGGCCCATTTTAAGATGTTATGTTTATTATAAGAGACAATAGTGGACGTGAGTGTCCAATTGAAGACTATGCATTCACCAGCAGTTTAAAAATGATCAGTGCTCAGAAAATATTTAAAATTTCTGATACTATTTTTTTTAAAATATATATTTTATTGATTTTCTTACAGAGAGGAAGGGAGAGGGATAGAGAGCTAGAAACATCGATGAGAGAGAAACATCGATCAGCTGCTTCCTGCACACCCGCCACTGGGGATGTGCCCGCAACCAAGGTACATGCCCTTGACCGGAATCGAACCTGGGACCCTTGAGTCAGCAGGCCAACGCTCTATCCACTGAGCCACACCAGTCAGAGCATCTGATACTATTTTTAAAAAGCACTATTTGAAAATATTATGTACCAATGTTTTTTTCCTCAGACTTCTACGATCACTTGGTTTGCCCTAATTAAGTGATGGTACTTTTTACTATCTGGATTTCACACAGTTTGTGTTCCATTGGTATGATCTCAGAGTTAACTTTCAGGCCCTTATTTTGAAAAGGTGTCTATCACCTACCCTAATGTATTCTCTTCCCCTTTAAGTAAAGCAGCATCACCCATATGGTGTGAGCCCCGAGGGAAGGAAAGCGAAAGCCCTGGAAGCAGGGGAGGAGGAAATGGATGGTGTTTGTGGGCATGACTTGCTCTTACAGCTTTCTGATCGCCAGCCTTAGCGTTGTCCTGGTGGCGTATTCCTTTGACGAAATACGTACTTGGAGAACTGCGGGCAGCGCCACATCATTAGCGCATCAGGTGCCTGTAGGGGAGTGGCAGGAGCTAGGGCTGGAGAAGACCCAGAAAATCCAGGGCCTTTGTCCTGCCCAGAAATGTGAGCTGTGATCCTGGATCTGTGGGGAACCTTTGCAGGGCCTAACCAGGCTCAGTCTGGCAGCATTCTGATGAGTGGATTGGAGTGGCTGTGACAGAAGGAAGGAGACCCCTTAGGAGGCATCAGCACAGTGAATGTGAGGAATGAACTCGCACAGAGACTGCTGTGGAAGAGGAAGGGGGAGGTTGGAGATTTAGAGGTAGAAACTGTAGGACATCTCTGTCTGGATATGGAGAGTGAGAGGGAGCGGAGACTGGCATGGCTCCCAGATCACCTTCTCAGGTGGGTGGATGGAAGGTAGAGAAGGCACTACAGGAGAAGGAGCCTTTTGAGAGAGAGAGAGGAAGGGAGGTAGAGAGAGAGAAACACTGATGTGTTGTTCCACTCAATTAGGCATTCATTGATGGATTCGTGTAGGTGCCCTGACCGGGGATCGAACCCCAAACCTTGGCATGGGGACGACACTCCAACCAACTGAGCTACCTGGCCAGGCCGGAGGAGCCTATTTGAAGGGAGAGTTCCATCTAGAAGATGTATATGGGCGATTTTAGACATCGGATAGGATAAGAATAGCAGAAAACATAGAAAGCAAGCCTAGAAAGAAGCCCTTGAAATTGAACAGCCGAGTAGGAGGAGGCATACCGGAATGGATTTTGAAAGAGAACAATGCTAAGTGCTGCCAAAA
The DNA here is from genome assembly GCF_000412655.1 of Myotis brandtii. Taxonomy (NCBI): domain Eukaryota; kingdom Metazoa; phylum Chordata; class Mammalia; order Chiroptera; family Vespertilionidae; genus Myotis; species Myotis brandtii. Next base: position 3,885,357 of record NW_005354632.1, on the reverse strand, counting down.
CTCAAAATGAGGACAGAGAAGTGTACATTGAATTTGGCAGTGTGAGGCCGTCAGAGTGGTTTCTCTGTAGTGGGCAGAAGCCAGATTGTAGGGGTGACACGTGAAAGGAATACGTAAGCGCACAGTTAGCGCAGGCCACGTACAGAATGGGTGGCTGTGGTGGGAAGCAGCAAGAGAGAACGTGGCTCAAAGGAGGGAGGGTTTTATATTTTGTAAAAGTTAATTCCCACTAATTTTTAATGGAAAAGGTCCCAGCATACACAGGAAGTCGACTAGAGAGGAGAGTAGGGTAAAGACAGGAGCGACTGGCACTGCCTTACAATGGTGTGAAAATTACAGTGAGATATTGAGGCCAGTTTGCGTTTAACATCTCCATTTAAATTAAATAGTATTATAAGGGATTGGTTTTGATTTGGGAAAATTGTATACTATTTTCTGAAATCCTGCATTCACATTAAGGCAACGCTGAATTGATATTTTTAAATTAAAAGTAAGTTACCGCCTTCATAGAAATATGCTGCCAATGCTTTACATTTAAGAAGATATTTATCCAAATGCCAGTGTATATGGAGTAATAACGATATTTTTAAAGAAGTTCTGAAAACGCCATGCTGGCGTTCACATGTTTTGCAAGAGCAAGTAGCAGAGGAACATGTCTAAGGAAGCCAAGTCTGTGTCATGGAGGAGAAAGCCCAGAGTTTATTTTGTTTAATTAGGAAGGGCAAGGGCAACCCTCAAATGTAGTTTGAATAAAGAAATTTTTTTAAATCCCTTCTTCTTACTCAGAGGAAAGTGGAAGCAGCCTTAGGCCCCTTAGGAATTTTATTTTTAAATACTTATTTTAATTATCTTATTTTGATGTTTACACACATGTGTGAAAAAAATCACAAGGATTTCTTTTTATATACCATAAATTCAGGTTGCTATACCTTTAATAACCTTATAAAACAAAATGTTTGCCAAATTAGAAATTTGTTTTCCTTAGTCTCCTAATGTCACTATTTTTAGTTCCTGTTAAATGTGCTCTTAGTACCTTGAATAAAGAGGCCCAGTAATTTAATTCATCCATTACTAATTTCCACTCAGCATCAGGTATTGTGAGTGGCCGGTGTGAGCCACTTTACTCTGGTCACAGGTAAAAGCCGCCTTGTGCAGGGAGCAGTGCCCACCACAGCCGTACCCAGGGCCCTGTCCTGGCGGTGCTTCTGGTCTGAGCAAGTGGAGCTGGTGGATGAGTACTGCTCATCGGACCCTCCCAGGCCAGCTGAGCCCGTCAGGATCGTTATTATAAGCCTGGATAGGAAAGGCTGGGGAGGGAATAGGTTTAGAGGCTAGAACTTCGTAGAAGGATTGAGTCCATGGGAGAAGATAAGAATTATGAGTTGAAGCTCATTTGTAAACACTTGTAAAATATTCTTTAAATTGTTTGTCGATTATATTAAATGCAAGAGTTCACATTTCCTCTCTTAAGGTCTAAACCCTCCGTATCCAGGTATTTTTAATGTATAACATGTAGATGTCTGTGTAGAATCATTTTAATAAATTAAATGCTTAGAAACCCTAAACAATCCTTAATGAACTATATTTATGCAAACCGTGGGCCCTAAAAAATCTTTAAGATAGAACTCTTTCTTAAATTATCATTTCAGAAAAAACAACCTTCGTTTTTTAAAAAAAGTCTATTTTTATTGATTTCAGAGAGGAAGGAAGAGGGAGAAAGAGATAGAAACATCAATGATGAGAGAGAATCATTGATCGGCCGCAACCCGGGCATGTGCCCTTGACTAGAATTGAACCTGGGACCCTTCAATCCACAGGCCGATGCTCTATCCACTGAGCCAGACTGGCTAGGGAAAAAAACCCCACAACTCTGAAGTTACCTTTTCAGGAGGAAAAAAAAAGAAAGTAATTATAGTAAATTGAACTCAGGCCAGTGTGTCTTGCCTCAAGTGTCCTCTCCAAATGGCCTCCTCTGTACATCAGCTTGGGCAAGGCCCAAACCTTCATGGTCCTCATTCTCTAATGTATAAAGTAAGAGTTTGGGATTAGGTGACATCTAAGGTTCTTTCTGTGAGTCCATTAAGTTTACAAAGATTACTTCCAGAGTTCTTATTACTTATAATTATGGCAGGTAGAATATTTTTCTTCACTTTATTACATTTTTTTCTATAATTAAATGAAAAAAAATTAATAGGCTATGTATTCTACTGGTAGTCTGACAAATCCTGTTCACCTTCTTACCCAGGTAACCTCTAAAGCAGAGCTAGGGAACCGTTTTTTCTGCCAAGGGCCATTTGGATATTTATAACATCATTTGCTCAATATTATTCGCTTAATATAAATTTATGTTGCTATGAAAAAAGCTCCTAGATTTATTGAATTTCAGGTCCCGCCTGCGGTTCCCTTGGCAGGGCCAGACCAAATGATTTTGCGGGCCTTATATGGCCCGAGGGCTGGACGTTCCCCACCCCTGCTCCTAAAGAATAAATAGTTGAAAACCTCCTAGTCATTAAAAACTATTAATGTCTGATCCACTTCCTGTGCATTGGAAATGAGGAAACTTCTTGTCGAATGCCTTGATAGGATCTGGATCTGTAAATGTTTAAGATTTATCACGTGGATTATTGAACACCAAAGATTTCCCTTTAGTTTCGGTTTTCCCGTGTATTTTTTCTCAGCAATGATTCACTCATTTGGACTCTGCCCATTTTATCAAAAAATTATAGATAATATCCTAAAACAACTATATGAATGTAAAACCTGAGTGCAGTTTGGACTCCGGATCAGCAGGTGAAATTGTGGGCCTTGACCATTAGCACTCCTTGGTTCGTAGGTTTGATTGTGCCCATTTTATTTGGAGCCTGTTCTAAACCACTAGCTTTTTTCTTTTTTTAATTTAAATTCTTTATTGTTTAAAGTATTACATGAGTCTCCTTTTACCCCCATTGACCTCTCCCCGGCCACCCCCACCCCCAAACTAGCTTTTATCTTGTCACCAAAATTTTTTTAGCGATTGAATTGGATGTTTTATTTACTTTGACCACTAATAAACGTTTCCAGTGTAATAGAGAGTGACAGCTGGAATTTAGGGAAGAGAAAGAGGAGAGGATAAGATTCTGGACTAGAGATGATCAGGAAGCAGAACAATGAAAAGGCCACTTTGATTTTTGCTCTAACCAATTCCTAAAGGTCACCCTTACCCACTCGCCCTTGCCCCTTCACGTGTTGATGTTACTGAGAGCAGAGGTAGGGGCGAGGTGAGTGTGGGGTGGTGAAGGGATGTGAGATATCCGTGGTTTCCCAAACACACAGATGTCTGTACATTGGGGCTGCTGGGAAGCATTTACCACAGGCCTGTCCAGATAGGTCCTGGCGCTCACGGTACCTACCTCCCAGACGGTGTGATTATTTAACAAGCGGTAGTCACCATTCCTAGGTCATTGAGAGCTGACTTGTGTTTTTAGTTCTAGTGTTTCCAGCTGCCGATTTACAAGTCATTTATTCAGTGTTACGGTTTTAATTTTTACGCTTTGCTACTATTTGGATTTGGGTAAGAAATGTCCATGTATGCATGGGAGGACGATAGTATTGTATACATCGTATTGTTGAAACTTTAGATGTCTTTATAAGGAGAATGCTACATTTTAAATCTCGCTTTTTAACTTATTTTAGTAGGGCTCTTTAGCAGAAGCTCTGAGTAAAGCTATTTTGAAATGTTTGTTTCCTTATGCATAGATTCGATGTTACAGAGTCCCAGATCATAATTATAATATGCCAGCTTCTCACAGGAACCCTGGGACCTTGGTTCTGGAACTCCACGGTAACTGCTAGAATATTCATGCTGTCCAATGAACAATGGCGTGAACTCAATGAAGACAGCACCTTTGTCATGCACAGAGTAATTAAAAAACAAAAAATCAAAAGTCTGGTGGTATTTCACAGGCAAACAGGTTATTAGAAAACGAATAATTTTAATATATAATAGGGCAATAAAAATCCACCCTATTAAACAGAATTTTTTTAAAATAATATTTTGATGATCTGATGCTAAAAACAATTCTCCCATTTATCTACTGTAACCAATATTATTTTTGCTCTATGTAATATTTTTAAAAACAAATACCTTTCCACCATGAAATAGAATTCTTTGGGTATTTATATTTTGAAAACAATAAAGCAAGCAGAGTTTTTGTTAGATACTTAAGTCGAGAGAGCTTTTTATAGTGATGTAGAAAAGATTCCATTTACTCTTTTCACTTAGCGAATCATTTAAGCTATGTAGTACTAGTGCTTCTGCTTCTGTGTGCAGTGATTTTGTTTTTAAAAAATTAATGCTACAAGCTGTTCTCGCTTCTATTATGTTTAATATTTTCCTCTCTTGTGCTTTTAAAACTAAGTATCTTTAGCTTTCCTGTTACTATAGTCATCCTTTGACTACTTTCCTTTTCAGGTTGTGCTTTTTAATATTAAATACATATTTCTGTAGTTAATGCTAAGAGTAAGAAATATATCTTTTTCTTCATATATTAGAAGTCTGATTTTGACCTTAGGACTTTTAAAATTTCAAGATTTATTAGGAAATGGTTTCCCACTAGAATAGGCCAGAATCCTTCACACTTTAGAATGAAAGAGTTTATTTACAAGAAAAAATAAAGCTTTGATTCTGTTTATTTTGTAAATCTAGTTATTTTGTAAATCTATTCAGTGGCAGTAACGATGACTTTGGGGACAAGTCAATAGTGAGGGATATTCTACAACTTTTTTTTTTTTTCATCAAAAAAATTTAGCATGTGGAGAATACCAAGTACTCTAGGCATGTTTTAAGAACAAAACTAAAGCCATTTCCAATTGACGTCACAATATATTTTCATAATTATTTGTGGAAGTCCCTCCTGGGGTAGAATCATGTGCCTCGTTCAGGGTGTCACCCTATAGCACTCCTTTCCTGTTCACCTGTCTTTGGTACTCTCTCCAAAGATCTGAGGCTTTATGCTCACTGCACTTGTCTAGATTTATAATTTTCCATAGCTCATCTGTTAATTACATTCACCAAAGGTCACTGTCACCACTATTCCTAATGAAATTAATAGTCAAGATATCGACTATATTGTTTACTTTCACTGTGTTTATCTGTGATAACTAAGTGCCCTATATTTAGAGGTCCCTCCTATTAAAATGTTTGTGGAAACTAATGCATTTTCATTTTAACATGAAAGATGCTTTTCCTCCACATACACTGTCTTCCCTTTCACCAGTTGCTGCGAACCTGCAGATGTCTTCTTTTGCTTTTAGTATTTGTCACTTTAACTGATTTGCTCATTTAAATGAAATTGTCAGATGTACTTTTTTTTTTTTTTACAGAGTTCAGGGGAAAAATAAGCTTCACAACAAGTGGTTATTTCTAATTTGTTTCCAAATTAATTTCATTTATTAGCATCGAAACTTCCTATGTCAGCTATTGCCTATTAGGCTGTGCCATTTTAGAGAAAATTGTGTGAGAAGACGAGAAGCATCATCCTGAAACGTATAAACATCTCAGTGATAGCAAGTTAAACACCTGTGACAGACGTTTGTCCCTGTTGACTCATAGTCTAAACTTTAGGAGAGTTTGGTCAGCATTGTGTAGGAACAACACTTACTATCTCTGCCATGGGCCCGTGGAAGTCATTTTGCCTATCTCACTAAATGTCTCACCTGTAGGATGGTGGTACTAGGTCCTGCCTCCCAGCGTGATTTTGAAGATTAAGAGTAAAAAAAATATAGTGTGTTAACTATAGTGACTGGCATATAATAAGTGGTCATTACCATTATTACTAATTTCAGACCTGTGTTAGTAACTCCCGATGGTCTCCAGGTTTCTTCCGGAATTGGTTGTGCTAGTGTGAGTGGGAGAATACGCCTGGGAACCCTTTATTTAACTCCAAGATGATCACTCAGTGAGGTGAGAGGACTGTTTTCCAAGATGAGAAGGACAGGCTGCCCCTTAGCAAACTTGGATCCCTCTTGGAGGACCTGCTCTACGCTAGCCCTTGGCTATTCTCTTCTTACTCAAAGTCACTAGACAGGTTATTTTTTGTTTTTGTTTTAAGTCTTCAAAGATAATCTAAAGATCCAGGTAATCATTCACATGGTAGACAATACTGTTTTAAATAACTCAGCTTACCTTAGAAATAGACATTTCGACTTCCTCTGTAGATAACACTTGAATTTAAAATACTCATGGTTATCACTCAGCTGTACTGGTAATAATTATTTAGCATTAGCCTAAGCTTGCCATGCCCAGTTTGCCCCTTATCAAGGGCAGGAAGTTAAATATCAGAAGGCAGTGTATTGCATTTCGAGCTAATCTTTACTCTAGGCTGCCAGTCTTCACCCCACCCCTGGTATTTCTGGTAACATACATAAGGAATGCCTTATTCTGGTGATGCATGTTCCCTAGCACCTCAGGTCCATTTATGAATAATTGCAAATCTGCAGTTAATAGCAATCTAATCTTTGAATAGGATTCCAGGCATCTTCAATGACTTCTGAATAAAATGCTTCTTTTGAAATAATAGCTCACAAGTCAAATTGTACAAATCTGGGTTTCTTTGACTTGGTGAATTTAGCCCTAGTGCATGTGTTAACCAAGCTGGTAGCCAACCCAGATTACAACACAATTATATTTGCTGTGTATAGTTTAACAAAAAAAAATTATGTTTGCAAATTTGCAAGTCTATCTTTGAAATGCACACAATACGTAAAACATTCTGGGCAAAGGTGATTGGTGATTACCATGCTTATCAACTCTCCCCGAATGCCAGTTAAACCCCTTCACACCCTCACTTAATACTGAGTTGTCTTGGAATTCGAACCAAGTGCATGTGGTAGGTATCCCAGTTTGGGGCTTTGTAAAGATCTCTCATGTTTTCTATTCTCTTTTACATTTATCCGAGGTACAAATAATTGCATGAGGTTCCCTCCATTTTTATTTTGTAATTCTATACTTCTGGCCCTTCCCCTCCCACAAGGCTACTTCATATATCCAGCAAAATGTTGTAAGATGTCTGCCCTCCACCCGAGACAGAGCCGATCATCTCTGACACCTGCTTAGCCTCCTGAGTCTGCTACTGAGTGTAATTTTCCTTATTGGCAACACCACTCACCAGGTCAGCTCTACAGATTCTTTTTAGCCTAACCCAGTCCATTCCCCCCCATAAAAAATGTGTATATCGAGATAACTGCATCACTGTATGTTTGCAGCTTAATCAGCTTGTTTAAAAACCATTCTTGAGCACACAAAGATCAGGTTTTTTTAGCGGTGAGAGACCGGTTTCAGCCGAGTTACTTGCTGTGGGTGTGAGAGCTTCCGACCCTTAAACTGTTTGTTCTCAGTGTCAGCTTTAGAAATGAGTGCTCGGCTCTGCTCTGGGAGTTGAACCCCCTGGCTGCTGTCGATACCTATTTTTCTTAGACTTAAAAAAAAAAGCTTACTTTCATAACAGATAAATTACTCACTTTGTTTAAAAACTAACATAAAAAAGATACGTAGTTAGTGGTCTCCTCCCGCTTCCTCTCCCAGCAGGCTGGTTCCCATGCTGCCCTCCACTAGGTAACTACTGTTCTCAGTTTGTGATTTATCCTTCCAGCAACTTGTTATAGAATTAATGGCAAAAATAAAAAATAGAATATTTTTATATAGAAAAAGGAACATATACACAATCTAGAACATAGTTGTTGTTTTTTACCTATTATGTCATTAGTATGTGTCTATATCACTATGTAGGGAGCTGCCCCACTCTTTTTTAAAAAGCTACCAAATATGCCACCGAGGCACCTAATTTCTGGGACCACACCCTCGTTTCTAATTTGCTATTATAAATAACACGGTAAGGAAACACCTTGTGCGAACATGGTGTGCAGGCATATCTGTAGGGTAAGTTCTCAACATTCAAAGGCCTTTGGATCCAGGCCTCTGAGGACGAGAGCCTCCAGGTTTGACGAAGTGCCGGCAGGAAGGGAACCCCAGTGTAGGCTTTGCTCCTCAATCTTTTTGCCCGTATTCTTTTTTCCAGACTCTCGGCCTTCTCATTTCTGCTGCCCTGTTTTTGCACCACGTTTGCCTCTTTTTGACTGTACGATCATTTCCAGCTACCTCGAAGCTAACTCTTGGCTGCTTTCAATGTCTTCTTTCCAGAAACCTTTGGGTAGTTGACCTAATAAACATGAGAATTTGACAACTGGGTGGAACTTTTTTTCACCCCCATACCATGGAAGGCATGACATGAGGATGTCTAAACGGCAGTCCGTTGTACAAGGTCTCCGTGGTTTATGCGACTAGTGAAAGCTCTCCATTCCGCTGGATACTACAAAGCAGTATTTCAAGATCTCGTGTTATACAGCAGTCCAACGCAATCCTCTGCTTGACACTCAAAATTTAATACACACACTTCGTTTTTTCTTTTTGGTTGGAAAGGTTAAGCTCTAGTTTTCAGCCCAACCTCAGTCAGAAACTTCCTTTGGAAAGGAGGGGTTTTTATTGCTCTGTGAAATTCATCAAATTAAATGAAAAGGCTCTGGATTTTATTTGATTTTGCTCATAACAAATTTGTGACACCTCCTCTTCCCCTTTCCTCGATATTTGAGATTTTTGTCGATTGTGCATGATAGAGGAACGCTGCTAAGCTTGCAACTAATGAACTTGAAATTGTTTTGAGTAATTCTGCTTTTTTGGCTTTTTGTACCTAATCAGAATTGATGTGACTGAAGTGCAAATCTTCATAATAATCATGCATTTGCTGGCAGTGATTGGAGGACCACCTTTTTGGCAATCTATGGTAATTTCGTTCACATTGTGTATCCCATGTCATGCATGTTGTCTTTTGCTTGTGTTTCTAATGGAGGATAACACGGTTACAGGGTGAAATGTAAAATTATTTTGTTTTTTTCTGAAAACGAAAGGCTCACAGCAGTCGGACACCAACTTCTCTCTAGGGCCTGGTGGATCTCACTAGCCTTCTACGTGGTGCCTTAGGTGCCCCCGGGGCTGGTTCTCAAGGCGCTTTCCAATTATGACTTGTCACTCCATTTTACTAGTACAGCCGAGGAAACAGCAGGGAGCGTGAGATAACAATGACGTGGTTAAATCGGCCCTTTTATTCCATTTCTGCACTCAGTTTTTTGGTCATATGCTTAAAGCTGAATGGCAGATTTGGGGTAGGAAGTTAACTCTGGCCCCCAAACAGAACCGATGCTATTGAAGCCAGTGCCATAGTGGGTTTTTGGTGTGTGGTTTTTTTTAACAAGCCATGCCCTAGGTTTTCAACCTGACCTAAACTCTAGGCTCCCCTCCAGTCCCAAATTCTCTTCCAGAAACCTCTGGCAGAGGGACTGTGATATGTGTGCCGTGGAGGCTCAGACACAGGCTCAGGGGCCCGCCTGCCTGAGTCGGCCCCAGCTCCCATCTCCTGTGGGAACGTCACCTGTCAGCTCTCCGCTGCTTACTTCCTCCCCTGTACAATGAGGACAGCAGTCCCGACCCCATCGGGTGATTTTTGTGGATTAAATGAGTAAATATGTGTAAAGCACTTAGAACGGTGCCCCCATCACACAATAAGCCTCAAATGTTGCTGATGTACCCTCCAGATCTGAGCCAAAGTAGTTTGTCCTCCCTGGCCCGGTTAACCACGGACCGCTCCCACCACCCGTGCAGAGTACAGTATTTGTCACTTAGTAGGTATTACCTTACCAAAAAGATTTACTGCTTCTATGCAAACATAGTTCTTAAAAACCAGATTAATTTTAAGGTATAAGGGAAGTTTACCGAGCAAGAGTTTTCCCTCACCTAAGTCACTTTATGATGGTAAATTAGATACTTGAGGAAGTGAAATTAACACACTTCCCTAAGTATTTATTGCCAGAAATTATTTAATGCCCTTTATTTGGGGGGGGGGGGCGGGAATGAAGGGATAAAAATAATCTATAGTCAACAAGAAAAAGTTGGAAACTATTTAGTCATGTACATAATATGTACATAATATCATTCAGGTTCACATCTTTCCTACACGCAGTCTCAAAGCCAATACGGTCTTCAGTGAAATCTGACATCTATAGATCTCACTAGAGAATTTTATTACTTTTGCTCTCCACTAGGTTAGTAGTTATTTTTTTATATAACTGCATTTAAAAAATAAATCAGCCATAGAAGAAGGATTTTTCTTTTCCTAAAACTAGATCATAAGCCTAAAGCCTAAGCCTAAAGCTTACCCCCACTTAAAATTGTTATATGGCTTTGTGTTTTATTCCAAAATCTCCGCCCTCCCCCCCAAAAAATTATTTTGAATATCTTAAACATAGATAAATAACCATAGTTTTAGCATATTGATGACAAAAAGGAAATGGGATTCTGGCTTGATCATCCAGAAATAGGCCAGCATCAGGTATGTAGACCTGTCCATCTAGTTATCCTCATCAGTATGTAGCACTGTTGTACGTGAAGTTACATATCCACTTAGGCTACACACATCCCCTTATTCTTTGGCTTTTGCCTGGCAGTAAATTCGCTGCAGGTATACTTGTTGCCTTTTTAAAATTAGGATTTATACACACATCAGAGATGTAATTTTTTAAAAGGATAAAATATTTTGTCCTATCTTTATTGATAATTAAGAAAGTATAATCATCCTTTTTTATTAAGTGTTTTACAAGGAACCCTCGGGCTCCAGGCTAACCTGGAGTTCGCAGACCCCCCAGTCCAATTTCAGGCTTAGGGAGGTTAGTAGCAGAGGGAAACCCCCCGCCCTGTCTTACTCGCATCACTGGTCCTCCTGTCACCATCAGTGGATGAAAAGGGAAGACTTCACCTCCTGGTGCTGTTTGGGGGCGTAGAGAAAACGTCTGTGTTTGAGCGACGGTCCCCAGGAGAGTCCCACAGCTGACCGCAGGCCACTGCACTTCACCGTTTTCTTCTTACTTGGCCCTAAGCATTTATGGCTGAACATGTTCGTTCAGGAAAGAGTACTATGTGTAGTGTTCCCACTTACCTGTGTGCCAAAATGGAGAGAGGGTTTGTTTAGGGCCTAGATGTGAAATTTTCATCTCTTCTGAGGTTGATGTCATAAAATGGAAAATGCTTTCTAAGTCCTCATTCAAAAGCTTTTACTAATATTCAGAAAGCAAATTTATGGCAAACAAACAAAAACAGTGCAGAGGTCTTCATAACGCTGATTGCAGGAGATCAGCGCCGTGCACAGGTAAGTGGTTCGAGTCCGCTGCGTATGGAGCACACATTCTTGCTGCTCTTCTTTCTCTTCAAAGAGACCAGTTTTTACCATTTTGTTTTGTTTGGTTGGGTATTTTTTGTCTTGTTTTTGTTTTCTTTCTTTTTCTTTTTCTTTTTTTTAAGGAAAAAATACTTTTATGCACAAAAGTCCACTAGGGCGTGGTTTACATGTTGCAAGAAATAAAATAACACATTTGTGTGTGTGTATTGCTTCCCAAAGGAATATATCCATTTGGAACGCCTGGGAACTATCTGTTATCGTATCACTCTTTTGAAATAGGGGGGGAGGGACATACAACTTTGAAGGGGACCCACAAATAATCCCCACATGGTTACTCTCACTGACATTTGATTCTCGTAAATGTACTAGTTGATTAAATGTATGTGTGTATTAAGCCATGAGACACCTTATTCATTAGGTAAAGTATTTACAAATAGTCATAGCCCACATTCTTTGGAAGAAAGTATCTATACTCAAAATAGTACTTTCTATTTTTGCTGAAATTTATAGAACCTATAAGAACACTTTATTATGCTCATAAGAAAACTAGTGTAACAGTTAGTAACCGATATTCTACATTAACCCAAACCATTGAACCAAAACATGGGTCCATTGTCAATCTGGCAAATTGAGGGTTTAAGATCTTTTTTCCACTTCCACCCTTTTCAAACATAAATTCCATTAGATTGGTATTACTTTGGATGCAGCCAGGGAATCCAGAGGGTTTTTCCCTGGCTGTGGGGCAGGCCCCAGGCCCCAGGAGAGCTTTTCTTGTCCTGGCCAGCCTCGGAGGCTCCGAAGCCCTGGAGGCCTGAGGTAAAGGTGTCTTCACGCAGCTTTCTGGCTGCTCCTGCAGAGTGGATGCACTGTGGCCACCTTGGATGCGTCCCAGGAGGACAGAGAGAGACTGGGAAAGACAATGTGCCCACCCTCCTTAATCTTGGGTGTGAGGTGCCAGTGGCAATACTTCTGGTGCTTTTTGTAAGCGGAGCAGTTGGTGCCGATTTTGAAGGGCTCATCACCCGGAGAGGCTCGGGATCCCGCTGGCCCCAGCGTTCCCTTCACTTGGCCTCCGATTTCCTGGTAGCTCCCTTCCCTGTTCCCTCTCAGTGGGGGCCCCGTGTGTCTAATACGCTCGCAAAACTAATTCCACATGGAGAGTAAGAGAAAGGGAGCGCTTCATCCAGCAGGTGTGTACGGAGCCCCTGCAATATGTGGGGCTCTAGAGAGAAGGTAAAAATCAACTCAAACACAGCCTCACACCCAGGAGCTCAGGGTTGGTGCGTGTGGCCATCACATGACGGGTGAGCAGCGTCCTCAGCATGTTTCTGGTACTTGCTTCTGAGTCTGTTCTTGCTCACTTTGGGTCCAAGCCACTTACTAATTTGCCTGGCTTTGCTAATGTTTCTGCTGCTTCTCTCTTCTTTCAAAAGGCAACCATTTCCATGATCCTAAAGCATTTTCCAGATTTTAAATACAGCTGTGACGCTGTCCAGCCCAGCTGTGCACAGCTCTCTGCAGGGCCAGCCTTGGCGCTCATTCCGTCCGCTGGCCCACATTCAGGCAGGCCCCTTAATGCCTTGCTGCTTTGGAAATGTGGGAGAGTGTAAGGTTTCCCTCTTGCCAGACAGGTCCTTTGTCACGGGAGCAGAAAGGGAGCCAGCCCGCATTTGGAGTTTCCGCCAGGTGCCTCAGGTTCGCACTGCAATAGTTCTAGTTTTCTGAACTAGAGCAGAAAAATCTCTTGGAATTCAAGCAGCCATGGTGTTGGTTTTCTCTTTTATGGAAAACAAGTTTTGGATTGGTCTGTAGAGTTTGGAGATCAATTAGGGAAGGAGGACAGCATTGAGGATGGTCCAGGGAGGTCTGGGCTTGATTTTTAAGTTGACCTATTTCATGTTAGAAGCGTAAACACCACCACAGTACAACTTGAAGTTCAAACAGTTGATTCCAACTTTTATTTTTTTTTAGAGTTGCAGTTTTGCAAGAGGTCATAGAGTTGTGTAAACAAACAGAGGTCTTAAGAATTTTGAAGAAATTGAGGAGCTAAACATTAAGAATTATATCTACTCATTTTACTGCAGTTTTATACATATGAACAAATAGAAAATCTCAGATTTCCTATTTGGTTTTAAAAGTGTAGGCAGATGGCAGCCTAAAAAGCGTCAGCAGCCCTCATTAAATTGTTTTCATTGTAAAAACTCATTGCCTGCTAAGCCTGGGCTTTGGGAATCTTATTCCTATAGTCATTTGTTTCTATTTTTAGACTCATCATTTTATTGTTGCTTTCTTTCCATCTATATTGGACAAAACTTGAGACTTTTTTAAAATATATATATTTTATTGATTTTTTATAGAGAGGAAGGGAAAGGGAGAGGGATAGTTAGAAACATCGATGAGAAGAACATCAATCAGCTGCCTCCTGCACATCCCCCACTGGGGATGTGCCCACAGCCAAGGTACATGCCCTTGACCAGAATCGAACCTCGGACCCTTCAGTCCGCAGGCCAATGCTCTATCCACTGAGCCAAACCGGTTAGGGCAAAACTTGAGACTTTAGAAAAGCTAAAGGGGAGGTATAGGAAGGGAGAGACTCTTAAATGATTTTAAATAGTAATGCAAATATATTTCATTTTAAATGACGGATTTGTATTCGCAAGATTAAATACATGATCTCAATCCACTCAGCCCCCCTTGTTTTAAATCAGTCCCTTTCCTACTTGGATGTGCTTGCCATGTTTGTCCCCCACACGTGAACGCCTTCTTCCTTGCCCTCTGCTTCCTAGCTGCTTGTATCCTAACAATTTGGCCTTGGGAGCTCTTCTGAGTAGAACTTCTGTCTTCCATTCTCCAGTTTACAAATTTTTGTTTTCAATCCAGTTGCGAATATTTTTAGTCTTTCATCATCCACGCTTCATCGTAACAATGAGTAACAAATTACGGATATAGAGGCAGAGTTAAAAAAATGCACAAAGAAAAAGACAGAGAACTCTTCTTTGATAAAAAACACCAGAAGACAGCCCAGTTCACTATTGCCAGACGCCTGGGATGTGTTAAATGAGCCTCACTTAGCTTATGACTCAAATTAATAAAGTTGGATCAGTTATTTTCTTTTTAAAGATTGCTGTCAGCAGTGAGATTAATTTCTGTGTAGCCTCGTCTCTTCAGACTTGTTATGTTGCTCATAAAGGAAAAGAGAGAGGAACTTCCATTAGTTTAAGTATTTACTAGACTGGGGGGCATGGAGAAGAACATATCAGAATATGAATTGAGTATGTGACTGTTCTGTTTTCCTATTTCAGTTTGTATATATTTTAATTGCTCTTTCTCTCTACCTATTAAAGATTCCAGTGCTGAATATTCAAGTGAAAATTTTTCCTGCACTTTGTACTGTCGCAGGGACCATATTTTCCTGTACGAATTATTTCCGTGTAATCTTCACAGGTGGTGTTGGGAAAAACGGATCAACGATCGCAGTGAGTATCGCTTATGCTAGGACAGTGTGGGGGTCACTTCATTTTTCATTTGAATTATATTACATCGCCCGGCCAGCATGGCTCAGTGGTTGAGCATTGACCTATGAACCAGGAGGTCACAGTTCAATTCTGGTCAGGGCACATGCCTGGATTGCGGGCTTGATCCCCAGCAGGGGGCATGCAGGAGGCAGCGGATCAATGATTCTCTCTCATCATTGATGTTTCAAGCTCTCTCCATTCCTCTCTGAAATCAATAAAAATTGTATTGAATTATATAAAATCACTTGTCAACTAGGAGTTTCCACTTAGTCTTAAAAATAGTAATATCCAAAACTTCAGCTTTATTTATACATGCATACAATGATATGCTTATATTTGTGTGATATGCACAAACTTTTGTGCACCTGTGTTTTTGTGTGTGTGTGTTTTGTTTTTTTTTAAAGAATGGCCTGCTTTATAAAATAAGCCTGGCCTCGTAAAAGTGAACTCCTCAGTTTGTGCCTTCCCAGTCCGGGTGGCTGCTTTTCCTGAGCTGTTCTGATGCTCCATTGTAGAAACTGTTGGCTGTCAGACTCTACAAGGCTCTTAAAAGCTTGAGTTGGTCAGTATCGAATCCCACTAATCCATCTCCTCTCTGCCCTGCACAGGGAACAAGTGTCCTTTCTCCTTTTCTCCACATTGGATCCGTGATCACATTAGCTGTGATGATCTACAAGAAATCCGCAGTCCAGCTTTTTGAAAAGCATCCCTGTCTTTATATACTGACATTTGGTTTTGTATCTGCTAAAATCACCAATAAGCTTGTGGTAAGCACGAACGTTTTTGTTTGTTTTTAATTTTCATCTGATTCTGGTTTTAGGGCCGTAGTTTTCATTCCGTAGTGTCCTGAGAAGTTGTAGAGTTTGCTCTCCTCCAATCAGAATCTCCTGACATCAGTCTGGGAGCTGTTGGTATCTTCTGTGAAGCGACAGTGAGATTACCAGGAGCTCCTTGAACCTCCATAGTTCTCCCCTCTCTCCACAATTTCATGTGCTTAGTTTGCTCACCTGCATTCTTCAGTCTCAGTCTAGACACTCAAATTAGGCTCCTGGTGAGACGCGTGCTTGGGGGCCTAGTTGATGGGAAGAGCCCTTTGGGGTGTAGCTCTCACACACACTCCCCGTGGGCCGTAGTTTGCCCACGGCTGGTCTAGACACTCAAATTAGGCTCCTGGTGAGATGCGTGCTTGGGGGCCTAGTTGATGGGAGAGCCCTTTGGTGTGTAGCTCTCACACACACTTCGTGTTGTCAGGTTTTTAGTTTTGGAAATTCAACGCCTGTTGCTAAAGAATTCTTGAGACTTGCTGTTCGAGCACAGTGCTGGTTTTCTGTGTAGCTCACCATTGCTCCAACACGGAAATGCCCACGCCATTGATTCTCTTTCTTTCCTAGGTGGCGCACATGACAAAGAGTGAAATGCATTTGCACGACACAGCCTTCATAGGCCCAGCACTTCTGTTTCTGGATCAGTATTTCAACAGCTTTATCGATGAATATATTGTGCTTTGGATTGCCCTGGTAGGTATTGTATTTCCTGATGTGGAGGCTACTTACTGTTTCAGTGGGCCAGTCCTGAGAGATCCATCTTGCAATTGTAATGATTTGGAATGTCAAAGCCTCATTTATAGGACTTTGTGGGAGTTCCTTGTGGCTTCATCTTTGAACCATTTTTTACATTATTTTTAATTCTGCCTGCATTAGGGCTTATAAATTCCATATTTCTGTAAAGCAGGAGTTGGCAAACTACACCCAGGGTGCCAATGGCCTGGTTTTGAAAATAAAGTTTTATTGGAACACAGCCATGGCCATGCATGTCTGTGGCTGCATTCATGCAATGATGGCAGAGTTGAGCATTCGTGACAAAGACCGTGTGGTCCGCAAAGCCTGCAATAATGACTGTGTCTCTAAGAAAGAGTTTGTTGACCCTTGTTGTAAAGGAAGAATCAGTGAGTTCTGAGATGTTAAATTGTATGGAATGGAGGGTGACTCTGAAGAGAAGGGGAGAAAGCCAGAAGCCACGCCTCTGCACTGTCGAAGCTGAGGGCACCCTACGCAGGTCAGGTGACTCTAATCGTCGTCTCTTTTCGTTCCAGGTCTTCTCTTTCTTTGATTTGATTCGCTACTGTGTCAGCGTCTGCAATCAGATCGCATCTCACCTGCACATACACGTCTTCAGAATCAAGGTCTCTACAGCTCACTCGAACCATCACTAGTGATGGCGTCGGTGTGGTATAGGAAACGCGTGCTTTCTGCAGGAAAGAATCTGAACATATTAATGAGAGTGGGGAGGACAAGAACAAGTATAATTTATAATAATCAACGTGGTATAACTTTTATCCTTTGTTACTGGTAACACTCCTTAACGATCCTCTGTGAGAATGGGAGTTTCGAGTCCTGTCCTGTATATTGTACATGTTGATGTACAGGTTTTGGCCAAGCGAGCGTGCGGGGAACAATGCCATGTGCTTATAAGCTCTCCTGGATTCAGAATAAAATTGTCATGGGGGGCTGATCCCCTGCAGTGGAGATTTCTTAGGTAGAATATTTGCAGGCCAAAAGACGGTTGCTTTATAATTTTAACAAATCATCATCGTTTAGTGACATCTTTGATTCATGTCTTCTCAAGCTTTCTTTGCAAAGGAGCTCAGCTCAGGAGCAGATGTACCCCACTGGCGTGTGAGGGGGAGCTAGTGACCAACACCCGGAATTCGGAGGGGAAGGTTTCCTATCTTGACATCGCTGAGGAAGTCATTTTTTTATTGCTCAAGAAATGGAGTGTCTCGTGGGCTGGGACCCTGTCAGCATGCGGAATAATGTACCTTTGTCGATTCATTTTATTTTTTTAAATAAATATATGATCTGAAAGCCAGCGTTTTTCTCAATTTTATTCACTGGAAAAATAAAGTAAGTTTTAATGTCATTTTTCAAACTTGAAGCAAAATTTATTTCTGTTCTTTAATAAATAAGAAAATTTGGTCAGCTGTGTTGTTCTGTCCTGTGACCTTTCCATTTTGTATAAATTATTCAACTTAAAACATAGGAGAACTGTATTCTTTTCCCCTCCTGATAGTTTTGTTGTTATCGTCACCCTGTCCCACCCTCCAAAGACATTTGTGTTCTTTGTATAGGATTCGGGGACCTGAGGGCCACACTCACATACACACACTAAAAAGATGCAATTCTTGGCCCAGCCGGCGTGGCTCAGTGGTTGAGCATTGACCTATGAACCAGAAGGTCCCAGTTCGATTCCCGGTCAGGGCACATGCCTGGGTCCCCAGTGTGGGGTGCAGGAGGCAGCTGATCAATGATTCTCATCACTGATGTTTCTCTCTATCCCTCTCCCTTCCTCTCTGGAATCACAAAATAAAATAAAAATGAAAAAATGCAATTCTTGAAAAAATGCTTCTGAATGTTCCCCATCCCTTCCACTGTTTCAGCAGAAGGTAGGAGAGGTGTGGAGGGAAAGTGGACTGGGTGACCCCTAAACTTGGGACTCTACGGTTCTCTTTTCTCCAGAGAAAAAAATGTCACTGTGGGATCCCTCCACCTTTAGCTGAAGGGTTGAACTGGGCTTCCCAAGATAGCAAGTAGGAAGTAGGATGTCGAAAACAGAGCTTCCAAACCAGGTGGTGGGTGGACAGGCCTATTTATGGACACCTCTGGCTCCTGCTCACTGACATTGCCGCCCTGCGTGACCCCGGACCACAAATTCCTCCCTCTGGCTCACGGCCCTTCCTCCCAGGAACCTGGAGAGCTCGCCTGCCCCGTCCCAGCGCTGTGGCCAGTGCGCCTGTGTCCCTGACGCCTCCTGGTGAAGTGGAGCTGCTGACCCCTAGAGCTCGGCCACCAGCACAGCCCCAGTTCTGGGCCAGCACCAGGTCCCCTACTTGCGGTCCCGTTTATTCTCACATCTATTCCTGTCTTTTTGCTCCTCCCCCAAGAGTGGAAGTCAAAGATACACATAGAAACCACAGGAAGTTTTCATTTTATTCTTATCCTCCCGTGTCCACAGACCTTTTTACGTGGCAAGCCGGAGCCTTTGGCCACAGCTGCTTTCTCTGGAGGATTTTGTAATAGTGGTTCCTGGGACGGGGCAGTTCTAGCAACTCCTACGTCTCCATGACACCTGTGCTCCTGTTACGCTCTGTGTTCCCCCTGCACAAGGTGAGCCCTGCTCCGTGAGCACAGAGGCCAAATCTTCCGAAGCCTTGAGAAAGCAGATTCCAGGGATCCCAAACTCGAGACACCAGCTCGAAGCAAGACCGGGTTCCCAGGACTCGGGAGAAGAAGGTCCCGGGGCTGAAAGCTTCGCTGACCCTGCCATGTTGGCAGGGGCCAAAGTCCAAAACTGGCCTGGAGGTCTAGTCACTCCCGTTCACCACAGTTCTCATTTCACAGACTTTCCCTTTGATTTCTTCTGTTTCTTCTGTTCTTCGTATTCCCGTATTTTCCGTTGGAAATAGCCTGTGGGTTCAGAAGCAGGTGTTAGAGGATGTAATCTGGCCGGGCAGACGGATGAGCTCAGGGATGAGGATCAGAAATACCCTTTCTGGCCTGGCTGGCGTGGCTCAGTGGTTGAGCATCGACCTATGAACCAGGAGGTCATGGTTTGATTGCCGGTCAGGGCACATGCCCAGGTTGCGGGCTCTATCCCCAGTGGGGGGTGTTCAGGAGGCAGCTGATCTATGATTCTCATCATTGATGTTTCTCTCTCTCCCTTCCTCTCTGAAATCAATTTTTAAAAAAAATTTTAAAGGAAAAAAAACCCCCTGTCTGCTCCCCATACCCCCACTAAACCCACATTCTCGTTGGGGAATTCCCACACCCTCACAGGCCTCTGGAGACCCAGTATTCCATTAGCCCCCAAAGGGGCTACAAGGAATAATAGAGCGACTTCTGCAAAGTGTCAGCCCGGGGGCATTTCCTGAGGCTTTGAGTTCTTTCTTTCCAACCGGCTGATAAGATCCCAGCTGTCCTGGGGCCTCTGAAAGGAAGTGCCTTTTCCTCCCCTCAACCCAGGGCCAGGGCCGAGTGACCCCACAGGCCTAGAGGGTAGAGCAGGAGTGGGCAAACTTTTTGACTCGAGGGCCACAATGGGTTCTTAAACTGGACCGGAGGGCCGGAACAAAAGCATGGATGGAGTGTTTGTGTGAACTAATATAAATTCAAAGTAAACATCATTACATAAAAGGGTACGGTCTTTTTTTTTTTTTAGTTTTATTCATTTCAAACGGGCAGGATCCGGCCCGCGGGCCGTAGTTTGCCCACGGCTGGGGTAGAGGCTCTCGCTGGCTGCCTACCTGCTGGAGGGTTCTTGCTCTTCTCAGCTTCCTGGATGAAAAGCGAGAAGAGCTGTGTCTTCACAAACTTCTTCACGAATCGGCGGTTGGCCTTGGAGGGCAGAGCCTTGTAGAAGGCCCGTTCTTGGAAGCGGCCTTGCCCGTTGGCCTCCCACCTGATGTAGGAAGCGTAGTGGCCGACGGTCTTGACAAAGAACTGCACGAACGGGCCTGACACATGCTCGTTGATTTGTTCTGGAGCTGCGGGGGACACGGAGACGCCGCTCAGGGAGGAGCCAAAGGATGAAACGGCCCACCTTTACCTTTGAGGGGCTGTCACTGCAGGCT
>NW_005354632.1:3849148-3864921 GCF_000412655.1 Myotis brandtii | reverse complement strand
GGTGGGGCGGGGGTCATAATTACTGACGGACTCTTTAAGGTGGGAGGCTGGGTATGGGTTCTCTACCATTGCTTAGGAAGAATAAAATCTCTGACTCGCCCTGGGATCCAGGCCTCAGGGACTGGCCCAGGCCTGCAGAGCAGGTTCATTTTAGTTCTGGAAGGGGAGGGTTGGGACCAAGCCCTCGGGGCCTTGGAGAACCCCACAATAAGAGGGGCCCGGGACTTACTCTGTTGCTCATCGATCCCCTGACTGAGAGACTCCAAGATGTCATCCTGAAGCTTGGGAGGTAGGATGTCTTTTTCGTCACCGACCTAGTCGAGGACAGAGTCGGGGAGGAGGTGTGAGTGGGGTGTTGGCAGAGAGGGGGGTGTGTCTGCACCCCCACTCACCCCCAAATTAATAATCGGCCACATAGGTGAGAAACAACAGAAGCCGTTTCTTGGTCTTTCAGCTGGACTCAGTGTCAGCAAGTCCCCTCTCCACCCCTGTGGTTCCTGGTTGACACCCCTGCTCTGAGGCACCAACACTAATTGCCCAGCCACGAGGTCGGTCACCTGCGATTTTCGTGTGTCATGGGCCCCCTGAGAGGGGTTCTCGCTCAACATAGATGAGCAAGCATGGATGAGACGGGAGTGATGGAGTTGGCGGTGGGCCTGAACATGGATGAGACGGGAGTGATGGAGTTGGTGGTGGGCCTGAACATGGATGAAATGGGAGTGATGGAGTTGGTGGTGGGCCTGCAGGGGGTCTGAACCCAGATACTCACTGACATTAAGAAGGTTCCTTCACAAAGATTCACCAGCAGGACCTGCAATAAACACAGAATGGCTTTATCTCTTCCCCCGTCGTCACAGACGTCCGGAGGCCCCGCCACCTCCATTTCAGCCCATTGAGGGGTTGGGAATAGCAGGCAAATGAGCATCTTCGGTGCTCGTTTCGGTCAGACACTCCTTTCTCCCCATTCCTGTTTGGAAACCTTAGTTCCTTTCCTGGGGAAAGGGTGTGAGGGTCTAGGAAGAGGGATGGGAGAGAGCTGAGCTAGAAGGGGATACAAGATGAGGAAATCATACCCAGTCACTCCCTTCATGAAGCCCTGAGTAGACTAACTGCTTCTAAATATGGAACATGTAGAACAAGGTAGGTGCTTTGCACGTGTGTCGCATATAATCCTCCCAACGGTCCTGTGGGGGCATGTACTAACCCAACTCACAGAAGCTGCCTGAGGTCCTACGGCTAACAAACAGCAGAGCCAGAGCCCACGCCTCTAGTGCCGAGGCCTCAGGACTGCACCCCTGTCCCCACTCTCGCCTTCAGCTCCCTCCCCCTGGTCAGCTTAGGACAGGATGGGCATCATTTCACCTCTCCATTCTTGCAACAGCCTAAAAACTCCCTCGGAGCTTCGGGAAACAGGGAGAGAAGGAAATGAGCGCAGGGTCAACAGGAAGACAGAAGGAAAGGCAGTGAGGAGACCACGTGCCTGCAGGCTGCAGGTGAGACAAGCACGGGGCTGGAACTAGGGGGCCTGGAATTCGGGGGCCCTGAGCTCCGGTACCAGCTCCATCACTCGCCTGAGGGGCCTTCCGTCTAGACCAGACAACACAAACAGACATCCCACTGGTTGGATTCCAACCTGCAGAGCTGCTCCTTGGATCCTCAGAGTGTTCTCAAATAACTGAATTCACTGCCAATGTTTACGCTGGAGCCTTTCACATAAAATTTGGATTGGGGGTTTCTCCTCACAAGTCGGGAGTCTACGCCCCGGCCGGTGTGGCTCAGGTGGTTGGGCATCATCCCGGGCACCCAAAGGCTGCCGGTTAGATTCCTGGTCAGGGCACACGCACAGGAGGCAGTCGATCGGTATTTCCCTCTCACATCGATGTTTCTCTCTTTCCCTCTCCCCTCCTCTTTCTCTAAAAATCAATTAAAAATATATTTTAAAAAGTCAGGAAGTCTAACACTGGTTCTCATTTCTAAAGGACAACATTCAGAGAGAACTGAGTGCAGTGGCCCCATTTGGGCTGGGCGTGGGCTCAACAGTTTGCCATAACCCCCTCCCCCAGCCCCCCACCCAAACCTGCTGGTCACTGAAATGCCTACTGGGCTCCTCTTTTCAGTTTGCTCGTGACAATGGGGTGAATGATCCTCCCCCCCACCTCCCACCCCCCCGTGCTCCCTTCTTCCAAATAAAAGGAAAAAGAGGGACTGGCAAGTGTGCCAAGAGACTGAGCCGGCGCTGTAATTACCCGTCCTCAGGGGAGAAAAGGTGAACTAGTCCGGGCCTGAAACCACTGTGTACATGGGCTCAGGTACCTTCACTCGGGGAAGCCTGTTTGTTTGGGGGGTTGGGAGCTAAGATTGTGGGTGAAGAATGTTTCTGTGAAGTCGTTCCCCCAAATCTTCCTAGCATTGGGGTATATTACTGTCAAAGAATCCCTTCCCGGGAGCTTCTGTGGGGGGTCAGGGAATCCCCTCACACCCGCAGTAGCCCCTGCCCACTTCACAGGGCAGCTGCGGAGGCGGGAAAGAGGCCCAGGCCCGGGATGGCAGGAGCCAGCGCCGCTGGCCTCGGCCTCGGGAAGCCTTCCTGCCTGGCCGTCCCGGGGAGGAGCCCGGCTTCTGAGAAGCTGGGCTGCAGCGTCAGGAAGTTTCATAACTGATGGTATTGGGACACTGAAGTCTGATTGCTAAACACGGGCTGGTCCTCTGTCCCAGTGAGTCACAAGGCAAAGGCTCGTTCAGAGGGCGTGTGTACTCAGCACTTCTGAGAAGGGCTGGGAGGGCCAGGAAGTGAGGAAGGAAAACATGTCTTTCCTTCTCAGCAACACGCAGTGGAAGAGGGGCTTGGGGTCCGCTCCCTGTGCCCCGGCCCGGCCCGGCCCGGCGTTGCCTGTGTGGCCTCGGAAATGCCCAGTGAGCTCTCTGGACTTCCGTGGTGTCATGCACCTGGGGACGTCCTCCCACAGGGGCTGGTTCCAGGCCTCTGGAGCAGCTCACTGCTAGCCTCTCCTGTGGCTGGCCCTTTGTCTGCACAGAGTCAAGGTTAAGCAGTGCCCCCCCCCGCCCCCCCCGAAGTAGCTCTTCTCACTTCAGGTGAGTAACATGTTCTCCCTGAAACTTCCTCCTGGCAGCTCCAAGCAGGACACGTGTCCTGAGTTGTCCCTCCAACACGGGAGACCGTTGCATGCCAGGAATGCCCGCTCGGGGGGCCCTGACAACATCGAAGGGCTCTACCCTGATTGCCAACGGACCTCTCAGCCACTCAGAAAGACCAACTCCTGCTCCAAAGATCTGCCTGTTCAGGATTGAGCTTTCAGCGGGGCTGCATGAGTGAGCTCATGTCCAAGGAATGTGCGGGAACTCCAGTGGGCTGTGTGCTGCAAAACCCAGCTGTGCTTACCCGTTCAGATGGGGCAGGGGACCCCCAGGGCCCGCTCAGGGGGGCCAGTTGGCCCCGGACAGTCAGATGACCCCTCCACAAGCTACGTGCTTGAAGCCCGAAGGAGCAGAGAGCTGACGCTTACGGAGCATCAACTACGTGTCAGGCCTCAGGCGGGGAGCTTTAGGCGGGTGATTTCCCCTGGAATCCAGGGCACTGAACGCTGGCACCCCCGTTTTACAAAAGCAGCAGCTCAGGCTTAACCGGGTGAAGCAACCTGACCCAAATCACACCGCCCCGAGGAGCAGGGCTGGGATCCGACTCCAGGTCCGCCGGCCCCGAGCCACGGCTTCCCGGTGCTGGTGCCTACCTCTTCCATGGGGCTGTCCAGGACCTCCTGCAGAAAGCGCATTTGCACTCCCACCATGAAGGGCGTGGGGCAGCAGACAGTGGCCAGGAGGCTCTCGGGGACCACGGGGATGTAGGTGTGTGCCCAGCTGAAGGGGTAGAGCAGCGCGGCGGCGGCGTGGATACACTGCGACAGGGTGCTGGGGACAGCGACAGGGATGAGAGTTAGAGGGGCCTCCCTGCGCCCCACCCCGCCACCTCCACGCTGCCCACCACCCACAGCAGGTGCAGCAAGCCGGCTGGGAGCCACGCTGGTCCCTGGGACTACTCACAGCTGGGAGGGGAGGGGCGGGGGCAGGAGGGGCGAGGGCCCCTCTCCAGGATGGGCCTGCATTGGGCCTTTATTTGTTATGAGATTTCTCAGCAACAAAAGTGGCTCTAAGGAGCGGAGAGGGGAGAAAAGCCTTCCCTCGAACCCATCACCGATGGAGCCCCTTCTATGCGCTCAGCACGGTCCTAAATATGTGGGTGCCAGGAACTGGGAGACGTGGCCCTGCTTCTCGGAGTTCGCAGTGCAGCCGAGGAGGCAGACAAGTAAACACCAGGCAGCAGAGAGGCCAGGCCTGTTTCCTCCTCGCATCTCTCCAGCCCGGCCCAGGCCTTCCCTCTCCAGCTCTCCCCAGCCACTCCAGGTTGGTGCCTGAGTGCCTGGGAAATTCCTAGATTCCCGGAACCTCGCCCAGCAATTCCTCCCGGAAAGTCCCGCAGAGGGGCTCTGCCCTTTCCTACAAAGCACCGGGTAATCGCTGCCTGGTCACAGCGCAGGGCCAACTCCCGGCCACTCACGCCAGCACACAGCCCACTCTCTCTCTTCTCTGTCCCCCACTGGCTTTCATGGCTCCTCATTTCTCCTGGTTGCCCCCCACACCGGAGTCAATAAACACACGGATGCAGAAACCTCGTTCCCGTTCTTGGTATCAACCAGCACTCCCCGAGAGAGACTGGCTCAGAGAGCCGGCCAAGGCCGAGGCTAACTGGAAGTGCTCCATCCTCCCCCCGCCCTGCGTTTCAGGGATCTGACAGATGGTGTGGGAAGGAAGTGGGGAGAGATGGGATCTCCCTGGAGAAAGTCAACGTCCGAGAGGCAAGTCCTGCTGGCCCTGGCCCTGGCCGGCCAGCTGACCCGTGCGGTCATGTTCACTTCCCAGGCACCGATCTTAGGGGGAAAGGCCAGCACCCCAGCTCCAGCCACACAGAAACTTCTTTCCCTACAGGGCTGAGCGGGGAAAAGCTGGTTCCAGAGCGAAGGGTTACACCACTTCCCTCAAGGACTAGCTCACAACTAGTGCCTTTGTGTTGACCCTGGTTTTTATAGAATGTTCAGCCCACAGACCCCACTCCCTGCCCGAGCTTCCTTGTCTCTGAGCGCCATGACATCCACCTGACCCTCTCTGGCCGAAGAGCTGGGTTCCCAACATCCTTTCCTTCCTCTTCCCTGAAAGACAGAGCCGGAGTTGTCAACCAGTATCCTCCCTCCGCAGACATGAACAGAAGGCCAACCGCCAGCTCTCTGATGGTATTTTTTTCCTTCTCCATCCTGTCATGTCTCCCCTTGTCTTTCTCAGACTCAAAGGCCCTAAGAGGTAGAGACCAAGACATGGCAATGCCCCACTTCAACACACACAGGGGTAAACTCAACTGCGAAGTTATTATTATGAATAACAGCTCAGCTCGGCCGGCGTGGCTCAGTGGTTGAGTGTCAACCTATGAACCAGGAGGTTATGGTTTGATTCCCAGTCAGGGCACATGCCCAGGTTGTGGGCTCGATCCCCCTTGGGGTGGGGTGGGGGGAGAACATGCAGGAAGCAGCCAATAAATAATTCTCTCTCCTTATTGATGTTTCTATCTCTCTCTCCCTCTCCCTTTCTCTCGGAAATCAATAAAAAAAATATATTTTTAAGAAAGAATAATAGCTCACACTTACTAATCTGTGCCTGGCAGGGTGCTGGCTGCCTAATGTGAACTATTTCATTTAATCCCCACCACAACCTCACGAGACAGACAGTCGCTTCCTCCATTTTACAGATAAGAAGATCATGACTTCAAGAAATTAAGAAGCTAACTTAAGAGAACCACGCAGCTAAGAATAGGACTTGAACCTCTTTGTGCTGATTCAAAACCTACACTTCCACCCACGACAGAATTCTACATCCCCTTCGGGTCAAAGGCCATGTCTTGTTTGCCTGTATCCTCCCGAAGGCTTGGCATCCGACAAACAGTTCACACATGCGTGTCTGTTGAATGCGTGAGTGAATGGGTAGATGTGCTTGTCATTAAGGATGTTGGCCTTGACCTCCATACCACTGCATGCCTCCTGCCCTGAGCCTGTCAAGAGCAGAGTCATATCTGCATCCACCCTAACGCTCTCCGCCGGGGCCATCCCCAGGACACTTCCTGGCCTTCTCTGAGCTCGGTCAGAAGCCTCCTCAGGCCTAGACAGCAGCCAAGTTGGAGGGCAGAAGCAGGTTAGTGCCAGTCCAGACCCGGAGGCAGGAGGGCGGGCACACGGGCCCTACAGCCTGACCTCCTCTGGGGACCCTCCGCTGTTCCCTTGAACCCGAGGACGCCAGCCCGTTCGGCTGAGCCGCTCGGTGGCTGGACCCACCTGAGACCGTCTGCCAGGAAGATGATTCTCCTCTCCAGCACCGCGGAGGCGAAGAGCTGAAGAATCTGTTCGAAGCTGAGACAGCGCAACAGAGAACTGAAGTCCACGTGTTCCAGGTGGGAGTCCAGGGGCCGCGTCAGGGAGATGAACTTGGGGAAACCAGAGAGGGTGTCGTCACACGGAAGCCTCACGCAGACCCCAGGACGCTGGGCCTCCGCCAGCCTCCATGGTCCCCGCAGGAGTGAACCCCATCCTGTCTCTCCCGCGCTAAACCCACCCGTGGTTTCCCTCCGCCCTGGGGATAGCACGGCCCTCGAGGCCCTGCCTCCCTGCCAGCCTCACGGAGCCCACTCCACCTCCTGGCCCGCTTCCCCACCACCTCCTTCCTGTGCCCCGAGCACGTCACGCTCTTTCTGGCTGGACATCCTGCACAGGTGAGGCCCCCGGGACCCCCCTCCTCCCAAGTTCTTGCCCCCCCTAGTCTCAGAGGCTCTCCTTGGCCACCTAAAGCAACGTGTGCTCTCTGTCCTTTCTCTGTAGCATCCTGGTTTTTTTCCCTTTCATCAAATCATACAATTTTTTAATTATGCATTTGTCTGTTTCCTTATTGAACGTCCGTCTCCCCCAACTAGACTTTTAGCTCCATGAGGTCAGGGGTCATGTTCATTGTATTCACTTTACAGCCAGGAAATCGGTCAGCTCGGGGCCCAGCAAGCACGCCCTACTTATTTTCTGAGCAAGTGACAAAGCCCAGCCCACCCCCACCTTGATTTTATATGGAGAAGCCAAGGTTCAGAGGGACACGGATTACCCAGAGGAATAGGGGTCAGCGTGGAATTCTTAAAACAAAGTTCTGCCTCAAAACAGTGGCGTCCCGTGTGGCCTGGGAGGGGACTCAGGGGCGGGGAGGGGTGATAAGAAATGGACAGATGGAGGCCTCAGGTAGAGCTAGAGCGCAGACACCGAAGGATGAGGGTGGGGCGCCGGGGCCAGTGGCAGGTCGGGGGCTGGGGGCAAAGTCCATCTGGCACCAGGAACCTCGGCTCACGTGGTTTATTTATTACAAATACAAGTCTTGGTGGCTTGAATAGTGAGTGACGAGGCCTTGTGAGTGGCCGGTTGGGAGGATGGGAAAGTGTGGGCTGGATATTCAGCTCTGACGGTAATTCCAGCCAGACCCAGCCCCTGCCCGGCTCAGTGCGTCT
This sequence comes from Myotis brandtii, assembly GCF_000412655.1. Classification (NCBI taxonomy): domain Eukaryota; kingdom Metazoa; phylum Chordata; class Mammalia; order Chiroptera; family Vespertilionidae; genus Myotis; species Myotis brandtii. The sequence continues at coordinate 3,857,324 of NW_005354632.1, read as the reverse complement.
GCATGTTAACCAGAGAATGAAGGGCTGCAGGGCTGCGAGGGGCCGTGCCGCAGAAGCCTGCCCCCTCCAGCCAGAGCGGGTCTCACCTCTTTACTGAACCCACCTCGGTGCCCGAGTCGGGGATGAAGCTCTTGAGGGTGACAGTCTTGCCGGGAGCGGGGAAGGCGGCCTCCCGCAGGCCCTGCATGAACGGGTAGATGACGGCCATGGAGATCTGATGCCGCTTCTCCACCTCATCCAGGATCTGCAGGAAAAGGACCCCGGGAGGCGAGGCTCAAAGGGATGCAACGGGGAGGGCGGCAGAGGCCCCGGGTGTGAGGGTCCCACGCTGGTCCAGCCCATCTTCCCGTGTCTTCTCTGCCCCTCCCCCAGGGGTCCTCTCTCCTCCCTGGCACAGACCAGTCTACTGCTTCCTCCTGGCCTCCTTCTTCTCATCCTCCCTCGACCAACCCACATGCCTCCCTTCTCCGAACCTCAACGTAAGCTACCTTCCCGGGAAGCCATCGCAGGGTAAACTCATCATCCACTTGACACCACGTTCATCGTGATGGTTAGGATGAGGGCCTACAAGCACCACTCTGCCCCCCAACTTTCGCTGGATACTGCCCAGGGCCAGGGCCAGCCTCTGTCCCCCATGCATGCACGCTCCACCCAAGCAAGGCTGCCAGAGTCCCTGCCTTCACCCTCCCAGGGCCTGCTGGGGGCAGAGCACACCGAGCCCCTTTCGTGGCCACCAAGACCCGCCCCCTCCATCCTGAGGGCCCCTCTGATCCCACTCAGGTGTGTGGCTCTCAGCGAGCTCCAGCAGAAGTCCTGGCGTCCCCAACGCCCCTGCTGCCCTGGAAGGCCCTGGAGGGAACCCGGCTTCGTACAATAATCGTCTCCATAGCTCTTTAGAGCTCGGCCTTTCTCAGATCACCTCGCTCGAGCCTCACACCAACCGTGGCATAGGAAGCCGCGGGTCATATATGCATCTGACAGACAAAGACATGGAATATCTCCCGACTCCTAACCGGGGCTCCTCCCTGTCCCTCCAGCTGCTTTCTGGCCTGACCAGAGTGGGAGGGGTGGGACCCGGGGGCTCTCAGCAGGGGAGACGGTTCCCTGCACTCAGTTCTCACTTTTCTGTGAAATCAAGTCCAGCCCAAGCCCCTCTCCGCCTGGGTTCTCCCACCTGGGCCTCGCCTGACCCTGCTCACAGGGAGGCACTCCCTGAGCGCTGAGGGAGCACCTGCGGGGTGGCAGCTGGGCAGGCAGCCAGGCAGCCGGGCAGCAGAACAGGCCCAGCAGGCCCAGGAATCCCGCTCCGGCCCTACCTTGGAGAACAGGCCGAAGCAGCCGATGCAGCTGATGATGCAGTACACCTTGGGGAGCCGAGGGCCGCGGCCGGCGGGCTGTGGGGGGAGAGAGCCTCCTTCAGGGCCGCAGCCCCCAGGCCTTCGCCCACCCGGGGACAGCGGGGCACGAGCTGGCGGCTGGGGGACGCGTGGTGAAAGGTGGGCCGGATGGAGGAAGGCCTGGACAGGCACAAGGAGGCCAGAGCGGCCACCAAAGTCCAAAGAAAGTGGCTGTGAGGGGGCTGGTGGGCTCACAGCAAGCACTGCCACCATGGGGGGTCGACAAAGAGCGGGGACCAGCGTGCTGCGGGGACGAGGGAGGACAACACTGAGAATCCTGAGAGCCCAGAGCAGGTGTTCAAATCCCGGTCTCTGCTCCGGGGGCTCCCGGGGCCATGGCACCGAGGCCCGGACGGGGATGTTGGGAGAGCAGAGACCACTGCAGGGCCTGCAGGAGTCCCCTGGGTAGGCGGGCGAGGGGGCACGTGTCCCTGTTCTGCAGGCTGCAGAGGGCACTAACATGGCAGCGGGTGCTGGGCTGTGCTCTCTACAGCCGCCACTGCCAGGGGCCTGGGCTTGTGCGGCTGAGGCCTGAGCAAGCCCCCCGAGGAGCCGGCAGGCTGCAGAGAGGAGGGGACAGTTCTGAGCTGCACAGACCAGGAGGCGCCTGCAGTAGCCGATCTTCCTGCTCCCATCCACGTTGGTCAGCACGAAGGAGAAGGTCTCCCTGAGGAAGAGACACGAGACTCTCATTTGCCCACTAGTCCAGTGATGGCGAACCTATGACACGCGTGTCAGAGGTGACACGCGAACTCATTTTTTTGGTGGATTTTTCTTTGTTAAATGGCATTTAAATATATAAAATAAATATCAAAAATATAAGTCTTTGTTTTACTATGGTTGCAAATATCAAAAAATTTCTATATGTGACACGGCACCAGAGTTAAGTTAGGGTTTTTCAAAATGCTGACACGCCGAGCTCAAAAGGTTCGCCATCACTGCACTAGACTGTACAACGGGGAGGCGCACGGCATCAGGGGGGCGCTGAGGGGGGCGAGGAGGACCTGGGAGCTGCTGGCTGGTTAGGAGAGTGGTACTAGTACCAGGAGAGTAAGTGCTTATCGGTGTCAACCTCCAAAGGCATCATCTCATTGAATCCTCAAAACAGCCCTGTGAGGAAAGTTTGCTGGTTCTCCCCGCTTTAAAGTTGAAGGGACTGAGGCGGAGAGGGCATTTCTCATGCCTGGCATTCAACTCCTAGCCGTGCAGCCAAAACTCGAACTCAGACAGTCGAGTCCCAGGGCTCCTGCTGGAAGGGACGTTGCTACGTCACCTTCTTAGAGGCCCAGGGCCTTCTTCTAAGCCCAGCTTCTGCCAGTGGCAGAGTCAAAACCCAGAGACGTCACTCCCAGCTGGAGGGAAGGGAATCCCGCCCTTCTCTGCTCAGAGGTAACTGGTCAGCCCGTGGGCCAAGATCCTTGGTCTTACAGGGCCCCAGGCAAGATGGTTATATATGAATCCACTGAGCCCCATCCCGTCAGAAGGAAAGCTGGTAAGAGACGGGCATACAGGCCAAGCGAGGGGCCACAGGAACCAGCAGGCTCACACGGGCCCTTCTGCCCCGATCCCAGAGGCCCCGTCTCAGGGCCGGCAGTTACCTGGGATACTCAGTGAGTGGGGCCCACTCGTTCCCATCCGGGAAGCAGAACAAGGGGATGGCACTGAGCAGCCGTTCCTCCTCCTCCTGTTGGCCCCGAAGCAGGTTCTCCCGCTGTAAGGATAGGAAAGGAGATGAGCTGATGGTGCACGTAGGGGCCCCAGGAGAGGGCAGGAGGCAGGGGCCCCAGGAGAGGGCAGGAGGGCAGGGGCAGCAGGGGCAGCAGGAGGGGGCAGCAGGAGAGGGCAGGAGGCGCGCAGGCAGGCGGACTTCTTTTGAGGCTCTAGCACAGTCTTAGGATAAGCTTGTCCATGGCACAGGGTCCTCTGCCTGTCACTCTACACAGGGACTTTGTTCTGGGTCTGGCTGGACCGACCCCAAGGCCGAAACAGCCCGTCCTGGGCCACGTCTACATGAACCCGAGTTAGACTTCAGTGTCTGAGGATCCGCGTAGTCAGGAAGGCGGCCAGGCCACCCCTGAACACAGAAGGGCCCTGAGACCGCTCGGCTTCCTGCGAGGACCACGTCCCAGAGGTAACACCTCGCAGAAGAGAAGCGGCCAGCTCACCAGCCCCACTTTCAGGGTTAAGGAGAATCTCTGTGGCCCAGGGCAGGGGCAGTGAGGATCCCAGTGTGTGCGTGTGCATGACCAGGGGCTGCCCCACCCCCTCCTTCCCACGGGGGTGCCTGGGAGGGGGTGCCTGGGAGGAGCTCGGGCAGAAGGTAAGCTTCTCCACAGAGAAGGGTGACTGGGCTGGAATCTGGGAGAACCGGGAGGTCCCCAAAGGGAAGAACTAGCCTAGATTCCCGGCCAGGGAGCCTAGGTCAGCTCCTCACAAAGAGGCCAGGCCTAGATTCTGTGGGTGATAACAGGAAACAAGAGCGGGCGAGCTCAGGGCACACACACACACCCCCTGCCCTCCTGTCGCCTCTCAAACACCCCCCCCCCCCCCCCCCCCGTCCCCCAAACCCACCCCCTCTTAAAGTCCTTACCTTGGGAAACTGGTAGGTGATCGTCGGCTCATAATCCTCCCCTGATCGCTTCTTTTTGAGGGAAACCACGAGGAGGTATTCAAAGAAATGCTGTCCTCCGGCGAAGGTGGCCAGGCAGTGCTCCGGGGCCCTCTCCGGCTCCTTTGCAGCCTCCCCCGGACTGTCCTGGACAGACCCTGAAACCAGACACGTGGCCCACTCGGATCTCACAGGTCCACACCCCGAGCGGGGACTGCGAGGCTCCAGGCAGCTTCAGCACCTCAAGGCCCCCCCTGCCCATGCCGAGGTCCCCGGAGCCGGCCCAGCACCCAAGGTCCTGGAATGGGATCAGAGCCAACTGGGTGGTTTCCACGCCGGCCCTGGGGATGTGCAACCACGCGGAGCCACGGGGAGAAAAGAAAGCACTGATTTGGAAGCCGAGGAAATGTACTGGGGAAGCCCCGTGGGAGGCCCTGTGCCCCGGGCACTGCCTGCCCTCAGGGTGCCCAGCGCAGCACCTGCAACATGCCCCAGCAGACCTGTGCTCACTGCATCAGAAGAGGCACACGGGCCATGTGGCTGTGACCACACCAGCCCCCCAGGGGTTATGACAGGCTCTAAAGACCCGCAGGGGAACCTCCCAGCACAGTCACATGGGAGGAGGAGGTTGAGATATAAAAGGAAGAAGGAAAAGAAGTGTTTCAAGGAAGAAACAGCCCCAGAGAGGAGAATCACCCGTGGGAAAAAGGAAGTGGGCAATCCAGTCCAGACCTGGTGGGATTCGGGATCGCCATTTGTGGAACTGCCTGAGCATCCCGCCTACCACTGGTCCTGCCATCGTCCCGGGCCTGAGGGGCATGGAGCGCTGCCCTCGCCCACAGCGACCGGCTACAGAAAGCCCCAGGAGGGAGCTGCCGCTTCAGCTTCCGACCCCGGCGCTAGGCAGACAGGCCCCACGCTGTCTCCCAGATGAGGGAGAGCAGTTTCCATCCCGGGCACCCAATGGGTGAGCAAGCCGGCTGTGACGGGACCCAGGCAGGAGGCAGGAAGCCCGCACTGACACAGGCAGCATCCTGGCACGCTGCTCAGACCTCAGCTCCTCCCAGGAGCCCCAGGGTGTGGTGAGACAAAAGGTCGTAAGTAAACACCTCCAAGGCCCAGCTGCTTCTGGGCTCAGGGCTTTGACTTCTGGGCCGGAGGTTGTACAATGGGCTTATTTACAATCTGGGTCAAGTGAAGAATGCGAGATAGCATCAGGCTGCAGGCACTGGGGACTCCTGGGCTTTTTATCCCCAGAACTTTGACTTGTGGCCTTTCACTTCGCAACTGGGTCAACAGCAGCCCCGAACCCCTGCAAGGCCACCTGAAACTTCCAGGACCAAACACCCCTACAGCCAGCATGCCACTACCTCCGTCCCATGACATCCAAAAGGAGGAATTCTTCCAGGAGGAGGGAAACCTGGGCATCAAGACGCACCTAAAAGCCTCCTCTCCTGCTGGTGGAGCAGAGAGCAAAGTCCGTGTCTGAGCCGCAGAGCTCCTGACGGTCCAGATCTGCGTCGGAGCATCTCTCCCCCCTGCAACACCTCCCGGACAGGCTGCTCTCCCTGGGACCTGTTCCAGGGTCCCGGCAAAGGATCCCTCTTGCAAATAGAAAGCGCTGACCCAGGACATTCTCCTGGCCCGCAGGAGGGAACTGGCTGCACCAGCAACAGCAGAGAGCACCTGGGGGAACTCCGCCCCACCCCCACTCCTGCTCAGTCTTTTGTATTTTAACATATTTTTATTGATTTCAGAGAGGAAGGGAGAGGGGGAGAGAGAGAGAAACATCAATGATGAGAGAAAATCATTGATTGGCTGCCTTCTGCATGCCCCACTCTGAGGATCAAGTTCACAACCTGGGCATGTGCCCTGACCGGGAATCAAACCGTGACTTCCTGGTTCAGAGGTTGACGCTCAACCACTAAGCCACGCCAGCCAGGCCTGCTCAGTCTTTGTTCCCTGTTGGGCCAGGTCAAGTGTTCTGCTCAAGTTAAAAGCAAGAGCAACTGGCCCCTGGGGCCCTAGTGGTGTCTGGAGGCTGTGTCGGGGGGCTGGGAAGGAGAGAAAGGGTAGCACTAAGTCACTTAGAAGTCTTGCATAAACCCCTGAGCGAGCACATGTACAAGGTAAGAGACAAGGACTTTGGCCAGGCAGCCGCGTCTAACAGAAGCCAGGAGGCCAAAGTGTTAGATGCCAGTGCCTGCCACTCCTGCGGAGAATGAGCAGTCCTCCGGAAGAGAGGGGGTTCTGGAATAAAGAAGAGCTTCGAACCTGGCTTTTGTGGGACGAGTAGAAGCTGCACTCAGTGGCCCAGCCATGACTCCTGGGGCGAGCCCCCGTCACAGTCAATAAGGATGTGACGCATCCTGTAATGGTGAGAACAGTGACCCAGATCACCGAGCACCCTCACCACTCCTTGCCCGCAACCTGCACAGACTTGTTGTTGTACAATCCTCACCATCTGTCTGAGGAACAAGCATGTTGCTGATACAGATGGGGAAACCGAGGCACAAAGAAATCCAGAGACTATGAACAGAATCCGTAGGGGGTGGGGATCGTGAGAATTCTGTGCCCATGCTCCCGCCCTCTGGACGCGGCACACACAGAACGGTGCACCAAAGTGGGATGCCTCGTGTCTGCCACGGACTTTGAGAATCCACACCTTTTCACGGATCCTTCCAGAACCTCAGGAAATTACCCCTTTCCTCAAATCATTTGAGTTGCAGTTTACAGCCCACTCGTTCCTGCTCTATCAGGAGAGCCAAAGGAACAGCAAAACTCATAAACTCGAGCAAAAAAGTGACTAGACCTTTGGGGTTGAGGCCCAAGAAACCCAGAAGAGATGGCCTTCTCCTATCTTTCCAAGGGGGTTACCAGCCGGAGAGAGAACATCCATCAGATTCACATGTGTCATACAGGTCACCTCATTTAATCCCCGGAGGAATGATTATCCCGGATTTTTCATTGAGGAGGGAGCCACCCTTTCTAAGGAAGTCAGGAGTCTGGTTACACTTGTTCCTCCACCAGGAAGCTCCGCCCACAGCCATCTGAGGAAAGTCCCAGAAAAGACTAGAATATAGGTGAGGGGAGTTTCTGAAACCTGCATCTGAAAAGCTGGCCTTTCCTCTTCTAGCTCATCTGCCTTGAACCCGGGACCACCCCCACTACCACTCCTCCCGCCAGCATGACTGACACATCCGTGTGTGTGGTGTGTGGTGTGTGTGTGTGTGTACACACCCTCCTACCACACAACTGCCCTGCAGGGAGGGGAACTCCCAGGAAGGCGGAGGACAGACGGCAGGCAGGCAAGATGAGGACACACTCTCCTGGCCCGACAGGTGCCAGGCCTCGGGACAGGAGGTCCCGGCTGCTAGTCTTCCAGCCCCTCAACCGCCAGGAAGCCCCTCCGGGCACGAGCCTCACCTTGTCTGGGGGACCAGGGTGGTTGGGAACAACCGGAATGTCTCCTGTGGCTGCAGGGAGCAGACCCCGTTCCTCCATACCCGCGTCTCCGGGTTGAGGGAGACCAGAGAAGAGAGGCCAGCAGCCCCACCCTGCACTCTGCCCGGCCACTGCAGGTTCCCGACCTCTGTCCCCACCCCTGGTCTCTGACCTCCCTGCCTCCGTTGGGGTGAAATGACAGATACTGGAACCCCATGGTTAGGGACAACAGCCAGGGCTGGGCTGGAGGGCAGGGGTGATGGCAGGAGCACTGACTTCACCCCCAGGTCTCCTCCCCGACGCTGGGGGTTGCACTTGGGAACGTGGCTTCCTTCACTCAACCTTGTGATTTGCCAGCGCTAGAGAGGTGGGCTGCCTGTCCACCCAGCTCCCTTCTCCTCGGACAGCGGGACCTGTGGGCAGGGGAGCTGAGGGTTCTGGCGAGTGGAAGAGGCAATAAATGTTTGCAGAATGAATGGAAAAAAAAAAAAGAATGAATTCCTAATCGCCTTCCTTCCCGAGCTCAGGGCCCTGCTGAGAAGAAGGAGCACGACTCTAATGTGACTCCCCGCAGCGCGGAGGACTGACCCCCACTTCGCTGCCCAGGGGCTCCGGGAGGCGGGACTTGCCTGGTTCCCGCTAAGGCGCCACCCCAGCTCTGCTCTAGGCCACGCTCTCCACCGCCCCGGGGCGGGGGTGGCACGGCGTCGGGGAGCCCAGTTTCCCA
>NW_005354632.1:3842659-3848413 GCF_000412655.1 Myotis brandtii | reverse complement strand
AAACGCGGGTGCCGGGGAGGCCAGCGCCTACCTCCGCGGCTCCGGCCGGGAATGCCCCGTGGGCACCCGCGCACCTTCCAGGTGGCTCCCCACTGACCCCAGGAGCGGGGAGCTCGTCGGCTGAACCCTTCCAGCCGCTCCGTCTCTCCCCCTGCAACTGCCGTGTCCAGATCTTTTGCCATATTTGTCCTTCTGCCCGCGCGGGGCGCAGGGCGTGTGAGCCCGCCTTGCTCAGAGCCTCTTCCACTTCCCCACGTAACGGACCGAGGGGAACCGGCCCACGGGCTCCTGGAGATGCGGCCTGGGTCCTGACCCCGCCTTCTCAGCAGCCTGCTTTGTTTGTTTGCTTTTAATTGATTGGAGTAACATTGGATAATAGCATATACATTTCAGATGTGCAGCCTTATCATTCGGCAGCTACATATACTCACTCTATTGTGCGCTCACCACCCGAAGAAGTCTGCTCTCCTCCCATCACCATATATTTGACCACCTTTACTCGCTTCCTTTTCCCCAGGCACCGCGTCCTCTCTGGTAACCACCATTCTGTTGTCTGTATCTATGAGTCTGTTTTTTTGTTTGTTTGTTTGTTTTCTCCTTCATTGGATGATTGCATAAAGAAGCTGTGGTATATATACATGCAATGGAATACTACTCAGCCATAATATGATGAAATCTTGCCGTTTATGACAATGTGGATGGTCAGGAGAGTATTACGCTAAGTGAAGTAAGTCAGATGAGAAAGTCTTGGGGAGCACACGAGACTTGGTTGGAAAGTTGGTAAGGAGGACATTCTGAGAAAAGGGGAGTGTGTGGAAGGCCGCCTGCTGTGTTTATCAGAATTCCGACTTAGAGGAGACTGAGGGGAGTGTCGAAGGCGGTGCCCCTAATTATTCCTTGACTTTTCCAAAGAAGTCTGTGCACATGCAGAACCCTGGGTGTTTACTGGAATCCTTATGCCTAATCTTTGGGTGCCTATGCCTAGAGGACAATGCAAACACATGTGTCCTCCCAAGATTACTCACCCTACTGATTGTATCGAAAAGATAAAACTGCAATAAAAGCCTAATGAGGCAGGCAATCGAGGCTGCCTTGTCTCTTAGCCTCTCTTTCACAGCAAACGTTGTGTCGAAGTAATCCATTCATCCGTCGCTCAGGGTCTGCTGGTCAGCCCCGGCAAAAAAGGACACCAACCAGTGGCTCAGTTGGTTGGAGCATTGTCCCATGCACCAAAAAGGTTGAGGGTTTGATTTCTGGTCAGGGCACATACCTATGTTATGGGTTCGATCCCCAGGTCTGGGCCCGTACGGGAAGCAACCAATTGATATTTCTCTCTCATATCCATGTTTCTCTCTCTCTCCCTCTCTCTCTCTCTTTCCCTTCTTCTCCTTAAAAATCAATAAATGTATCTTCTGGTAAGCATTTAAAAAGGGGGGGGAAGAGCCGTGTGATTTTATGATATGTGGGATAGAAAAGAAAAAGGAACAAATCCAGCAGATGAACAACATGGGAGCAAACCCTGTCCTGCCGCCCCCAGCCCCCAGGACATGTGAAAGTTAGGGAACAGAACGCTCTTTGTAAACTCTTATGTGATCCAAATTTAAGGGATGGTGATGATGATGATGATGATGATGATTGCAGCTGTCCACACTCCCTGTTTTCTAATCCCAGATCTCAGTACAGTCTTTCAGCTCCTCCTCCACCGGACGCGTCCCACTTTCACTGGCTTCCAGACTTCCCTCCTCAGGCAGGAACATCTGCAGCTGATAAACCCCACTTGCTCCCTGGGCAACGGCCCTGGCTCCCTTCCTGCCTCAGGACCAGCATCTGTGGGATAGGAAGGGTGGAGGAAGTAGATTCCCTCTGAAGTTGCTCTTTTCCCAGCAGTTTTAGCCCAAAAAGGCGTGTGAGGCGGAGGGAAGAAGGCATGCTGGCGGAAAGATGTCTAGGATCTATAGATATAACCCCCCAAGCGACAGCTCCCTCCCCCCTCCTGCGCATGGCCTCCAGGTGACTCTCCTGTCACAGACTGTGGGTGAGCAGGAGCGAGGGATGCAGCCCTGGTATTAAACTGTCTGGTCTTTGCCTGGAGATTCTAAAAGTCGCCTCTACTCTGGGCCTCTGCAATTTGGCACTTAATTACAAGGTTTGTTTCTGTTCCTGATTCTCTGTGTCGTCCCGCACACAAGGGCATGTGTCTTCCCCAAGGACCTTCTCTGGGCTGCACCTGGGTCTTAGGCATCTCTGTGTTAAGTTTAGAATGTGCCCATGACAAACTTGTCCAATTGGTTGGATATTATTGTGCCTTAATTTTCCCAACTCATTTTATGGTGGTCCCAACTAAACTACTTCCTTCCTTTAAAAATGGTGAAAAAATACGTGTCCATGCACAAGAATGATCGTGTATTTGAAGTAGCTTCAAACCAGAAATAGCCTCCAATGTCTATAAACAGTGGAATGGATGGGTTGGGCATATTCTTACAATGGAGCACCATACAGCAGTAAAAGGTGAATAAACCACTGCTACATACATGACCTGGCTAGTTCACATAAACATAATTGAGCAAAACAGCTAGACATAAGAGAGTAAGTAATGTAAGTTTCCATTTCTATAAAGTTAAAAATAGGCAAAACAAGTATATGTGTGAGAAGTCAGGATGATGTTAGATTTAGAGAGGAAAGGGGAAGTTATAATTGAGAGGATACCCCTAGGGATTCTGGGTGCTGGCAATGTCCTACTTCTTAATCTGGTGGCAGATACATAGGCATGTTCACCGTGTGGTCATGCTTTGCACTGTACATGTAACCCCCTTGGAATGGGAAGCCTTTGGGAGGTCTGAACAGAAGACTGACAGGATCTCACAAAAACGAATGCGGCATGGTCCCTGGCCCCACAGAGCTGACATTTGGGAAAGAGGTGCTGGGATTAAGAGACACGATAGAGGTGCTGGGATTAAGAGAAACACAGAGCAGTTTAGGGACAGGAAGGAGAAATGCGTTCCAGCCCGAAGACTGGAGTCTACTCTCCAGGAGGTAGCACTGGGAGAGAAAATGAATTGCAAAAATTCCACTTACTTTAAAAAAAATTAATAGACTAATTTTTAGAGCCATTCTAGGTTTATAGAAAAATTGAATGGAAAGTAGAGAGACTTCCTAGATATTCCCTCCCCCTACTTTGCCATATTTCATTTCTGTATTGACACACTATGATTAACTAAAATCCATGGTTTGTATTAGGGCCACTCGTCCCACACATTCTGTGGGTTTTGACAGATGTATATGACACGACTTACCATTAGTGTCACGTGGATGGTTTCACTGCCCTAAAAATTCCCTATGCTCCACCTGCTCATTCCTCCCTCCCTCCCTAGGAACCCCTGGCAACCACTGACCAATCCTCTCGCTATCTCCAGAATTCCATAGAATTGGAATCATATAGCACGTAGACTTTTTAGATGGGCTTCTTTCACTTAATATCTACTTCATTTTAAAAAACCTCTCAATACATTTGGAAGCAAAAGAACAAATAGAATTTTGGGCGTCTTTTTGGCACTGTGCAAGGCTCTGAGCCACCAACGGGCATAACCTGTTGGACAAATATGAATAAATTCCCAGCATTGTGACTACCACATTAGCACATGGCCAATATGGAATTATTGAACTGAACTACAGTTCTAACACCTGGAAACGTAGGCATTCCTCAGTTCTCCTGGGCCATTCACTTAAAAGGAACAGATAGCTCTAGTGGGTTGAGCCCTTTATACGTCCAGGCACTATGCTAAGCATTTTGTAAACATTATTTCAAATCAGCATTACCAATAATTCCTTGAGTAGGTATTACTATCTCCGCTTTACAGATGAAGAAACAGGCTCAGAGATATTAAGAAACTTGCCCAAAGTCACAAAGCAGCTAAAGTGAACCTTTAATTCATACTCCAGGCTCATGGGACTCTGCTGATGAGCCCACCAACTGTCGCTGTGGCATCTGCAGAGTTGACAAGCGGCCCAGCACTCAAAACTCTACTTATTTGTACAATTTCCAGAACTACATGTTTTTCTCATCCAACCAAGGGAAACTTAAAAACCATCTTAGTCCCATGACTCCAGGAACTGACGTTTCAGAATCAGGGTTTGGTCTGAGAGAATGGAGGAGAAAAACAAGGTTTGCTCATTAACTCCAAGATCATTCTAGACCAGTTCTTAATCCCATGCCGTGTCTTGCAACATAGTGCATCTTCTATCACCTTTTTTTAAATTTTTTAAGCGGTAACCTTTTATCCATTGAGCCAAACCGGTCAGGGCATAAGCGGTAACCTTTTATAACACGTTTACTGAGAGGTCTTCCACATGAACTTGAATTGACTAATTTGAATTGAAATCCTCTTCTCCTTGCCTGGATTGCAAGGAAATCCCTTGATTTCACACCTTCCCTGTCCCTCTGCACCTCATTGTTTCATTAACCATCATATTCTGGCCATTTATCGATAGAAAGGACCTAGAATTGTAGAGTGCCAAGTCAGAGGGACCGTATCAGAGGCAGCCCTGTGGTCTCAGCAATAGGAAATCCCCCCCCCCCCCACCCCCGAGGACTGAGCTGCCAGCCGCTGGCCTCTCTGGATGGGGGTGAAGCCTCGTCACCACACAGCTAGTTCATAGCAGTCAGGACCAGACCAGGAGAGCTGTGTCCAAACCCCTGTCTTCAGCCCAATGAAGGGATCTGATGGGTAACTGTCTCAGATATTTTCCCCTTTTTTTTCACTTAGCGCGCAGTTATAACAGAGAGCAGCAAGCACGCAGCACAGCCTTAGAACACAGAGCTCAGTATGCACTGGTTCATCGCCTGATTAATGACATTGATCCCCAGCTGTCCATGTTCATCCCAATATCAGAGCCCAAGAAGGTACCCTCATGCCCCCACGATCCCCTTCCTCTCCCCTCGCCCCTCCCAGCCCAGGAAGGAGCTGTGCTGGACAACCTGGTTAGACAGAGGGCTGTCTGCTCAGGGACCACGGCCATCGTGTAGGGAAGCTCAGGAAATGGTGAAAGGCTTTGAAAGACAAGCCTGTGAGGCAAGAGGGAAGGTCACAGTGGGTGAGGACCCAGAGGGAAGAGACAAAGGCGGTGGGTAGAGCTGGGGGCAGGGCTGGCATCACCCGCACCAGTTTGGGTGATGCTCTTACCAGACTTTTTTATGAGCTGCGAAGGGCCACAGCCAACTTCATCGTTCTCCACCTCTCTGCTCACGCACACCTCACTCTAACACATCTTCAGCTGTCATTTCCTGAGTGTCTCCTGGGTCCCAGGCACGCTGCTGGGTGCTGCAGATTGAAACGCACAAACTTGAACCTGACTCCAAGGAGGTACCGTCTCTGCTCTCAGTGGGGATTTCACACTCAACATAACTTGTAGGGTTTTTGTAAAAACCAAGGGAATCTGTAATACTGTCAACAATAAGAACTACATTTAAAAAATCCAAGGGAGATTTTAGTTATGAAAATGCTTTGAGTGGTTGGAGTCTCTGACCTAACATGATTGCCCTCTAGTTCAATGGGATGTGTGACGGTTCACTAGTGTCCTCACCACTGAGAGGACGTAGAACTCGTGCACAGCACCTGTTGGACCGCATGGAGGGTTTGAGGTCGGAGCAGCGCTCAAGTTGTAAATACATGAGAAGCGGTGAGCCGCAGATTCCCAGGGTGAAGGGGCTGTGCAATTAAATACTGTTTTATTTCGCTTTTACTTTCTTTGTCTCCT
>NW_005354632.1:3841155-3842128 GCF_000412655.1 Myotis brandtii | reverse complement strand
CTCCTCCTGTGTCCTGGGGGGGCGGGAAGGGGGGGCGGTGGGGAGGCTGCAGGTGGAAAGAGCACCAGGCTTTTGAACTCCTGCATTTAAATCCCGGCTCTGCCATGTGAAAGCTGCATGCCCCTCCCTGTACAATGAGGAGGGGGTGTAAGAAGCACTAGCTGTGAGGGTGAGCTACTCTCTCTCCCACCCACGTTAATGTTTCCCCTTTCCTCCCAGATCCCAGCGTCCCTTTACCCTCCTCTTGCACGGCCAGCCAAAACTCAAAACTCTCCTTACTTTATTTTGCAAAGCAATTGCACGTTCTTTGTTTCATTTTTCGGCCCTCTAAACCAGATCCTGGCCCTGACTTTTCAGAATTAAGTGACTATGTTGCTAACAACAACACGTTTTTTCTCCAAAGGCAATTCTGCCTCCAGCTTTCACAGAATGTGCATTTATTTGCCCTCCCGGCTGTCCTGGTTCTTCACTCTGCACCCCCTCGCTTCTCAATGTAACCTGAAATGAATGAGACAGCCAAACCGGCCATTTCCTACAGCCGCATGCCTGCCCAGGGCATTGCTCCAGTCTGAACCAACCATGCCCTCTCAACCAACCCCTTGCCCCTCATGTCCCTCCTCCGTCTTTCTTTCTGTCAGCTTACTTATGGCGTCTCCAAAGTCACTGTGCACTGAGCCTTCTCCTCCTCCTCCTCCTCCTTCTCCTTTTGGTACTATACAGAGGAAACCAAATGCAAATTGGTACAGTGCTTTATTCTTTAGGGACCCAGGTACCAGGGCCCTGCCTGTCAGGAAGCAAAGCCTGGGTTGCACAGAGGCCTGGTTGCAAGAGGCCTGGGGGCCGGAGGTGGGGCCCAGGTTGTTTACCGGCTTGTTCTGGGGCAGGAGGTGGAACCGTCACCCACAGCACTAACCAGAGGAAACTGCCTGTTCCCAAGGTCATTGCAGGCTTCCTGCTGAGCACCTGTTCCCTC
>NW_005354632.1:3825501-3840429 GCF_000412655.1 Myotis brandtii | reverse complement strand
TGGGCAGAGTGTGATCCCGGGAGGAGCACAGGCCCCCAGTTCCTCAGCTCTCAGATGTGTCATCAAGGAGGTTTACTCAGATTTTCTGGGCCTCGGTTTCCTTTTTATACAGAGAGGTGATGTGAGAACCATCCTGCTACCCGGAAAGGGAGAATCGGTGCTCTCAGGGCAGGCAGCTCTCAGGCCCCTGCGCTCACCACTCACTGATCCCTCCACCTGCAGGGGGCCGACTCAGCCCCATGGTCACAGCTGCCTTCGAGAAGGAACTAGTGTGTTGCTCCATCTTAGGTTGATATTATTTACCAAGCAAGCTGTCATTTCAGAGCAACAGAGGTTTGACAGACTTGAAAAGAAAAAAAAGTCTGAGATGAACACAAATAAATGTTTTCCTACCACAATATTGACTTTTCACCACTAAACATGTTCTATAATCTGTGGGCTTTTTAAATTCATTGCAGTTATTTCATTGTCATTTAGAAGTGTACTGTGGGAGAAGGTGGAGACAGAAAAAATGAAAAGATATATATGGTTCCTACTTCTGAGCCACCCACATCCCCCTCCTGGGAATAGAATCCATACGTAGGCTCTGTCAACGGAGATTGTTACACAGAATTTGTTGTTGTTGTTAATCCTCACCTGAGGATATTTTTCCCATTGATTTTTTTTTTCAGAGAGAGTGGAAGGGAGGAATGGAAGGAGAGAGAGAGAGAGAGAGAGAGAGAGAGAGAAACATCGATGTGAAAGAAACACATCAATTCGTTGCCTCCCACACTTGCCCCGATCAGAGCTGGGGATGGATCCTGTAACCAAAGCACATCCCCTTGACTGGGAATCGAACCCGAGACCCTTCCGTGCACAGGCCAACGCTCTAACCACTGAGCAAAGATTGTAACTGAATTGCAAAAAGCGATCCATTGTGGAAAGTGTCCATCACCGACCTGACATGCCTCCCATGCAGGCCCCGCTGCTCTGCGGACAGAGCGGGATTGTCCAGCCACCAGGGGAAACCCTTTGACTTGGGGGAGAGAAGACCCTGCTCTGGCACCAGGAACGAATCGCAGTCCCCCCACCACACACAGTAACCCCTTCTCCTAAGGTTGGCTACGGATGTGGCTTCCAGGAGAGCTTTGGCTTTCTTGAATAAAAAGGAACAAATTCAACTGGCCGGCCCTGTGTGTCTCCTTGCCATTTCTCCTTCCCTGGGCGTGGACATTATACCTATTTCTCTCATCATTCTATTCATGTTCCCTTTCAATCCTTGCGTACACTTACAGTAGCTACTTTAAGGCTCTTGTATGTTAATCTCTGTCATTTCTAATCTGTTTCTCTTGACGCTTTCTCTCCTGGTTATGTCACATTTCCTGTTTCTTTGGCATATCTGTAATTTTTTATTTGAGAGAGAGAAATATTGATTTGTTGCTCCACTTCTTTATGCATTCATTAATTGCTTCTTGTATGGGCCCTGACCTGAGATTGAACCCACAACCTTGGCGTATTAGAATAATGCTCTAACCCACTGGGCTACCCTGCCAGGGCCTATCCGGTGATTTCTTGTTGGATGCTGGACATCATAACTGTCGTCGAATGTCTAGATTGAGTCGGCAGGCAGTTCGTTTCCTTGCAGACTGACCTGCGCACCGGGAAGCCAATGTGTAAGCCGTGTTAGGGGACGTCTAGCGTTCTCCGCAGGGCCCAGGTGCCCTTCCATAAGGCTTGAGCCTGTGAACTCCCAATTCAATTCCCAGCTGCTCAGCCGAGACTTCCCCCTCTGGCCAGTCTCATATCAAATGTCTCCCAGGCCTGGGCGAGCCCTGCTGTTTGTTCAGCTCTCAGCTCCCTGGCGGTGTTTTTCCTCCGTCATTGTTCTTTGCCCGTCTTTCTGGAGTTTCACCCTGTGTCTGTACAAGTTTCCATCTAGACAAAGATCCGAGGGAGCTCCACGCAGACTCCTGAGGCTCTTTCTTCTGTATTGGCCCCTCATCCCTGGCATTCTACTGCACAGTGTCCACACACCTCGCCCTCGTCCAACTCCAATTTCTGTCTCCTCAGCCCAGGGAGACCGCCCTGTTCTCCAGGGGACCCGCCTCCTGGGGTGCGGTCTGGAAATTGTTCCCAGGCAGGAATCTGGGGCAGCCACAGGGCTCCTGCCCTTCGCTTTCCCTCTCTCAGGGTTCCCAGTGCTGCGCTGCCTGTCGCCTACCATCTGAAACACTGGTTTCACGTTTTTTGTTTTGTTTTGTTTTTAAGTCTTTATTGTTGAAAGTATTACATATGTCCTCCTTTCGCCCCATTGATCCCTTCTAGCCCACCACCACCCCTCACCCCCCACCCAGGCCTTCACCACCCTATTGACTATGTCCATGGTTATATGTGTACGAGGTCTCCGGTTGATCTCTTCCCGCCCGTCCACCCTCCCCAGCCTTCCCTCTGAGGTTCTGCACTCTGTTCTATGCTTCTGTGTCTCTGGATCTATGGTTTAATGTTTTTAATCTAGTTCTCTAGTTTATGGCAGCAGGGCTACTCCGCTGTAAGTGGAAGTGACCGCAAACACTGCTTAAATATCTAGTACATTTTAGCTCTGCTAGTGACGAGGGTGTGAAGTTGAGTGTGAGTTCACCGGCATGTGCCAGAGGAACCGAAACTCGGTGTGGGGAAGTCCTTGCAGCGAGGAGGAGTGTCCAGGTGCTCTGCATTCTCAGGCTGTTCTTTGTGCTCAAGTTGTATCATTTTACCCCAGCTTAGCTCCTCTGAGCACTCCTTGTCCCTCCCTTCCTTCCGTCTAACACTTGGAATACCGACTTCCTTAGCCAGCCCCCCGCCAACACCTTCCCACACCCTCTTTCAGACCAGCAAGGGCGGCCTTCCAGGCCCAGGTGCACTCAGACCACAGAGGACGGAGACCCGCTGCATCACAGGCCAGTGGGACGAGCTTTCTGATTCTCCCCACGATCCTATCAGCTTCAGGTTTGCCCCAAAGGCCCTTCGCATGTCTGAAACTGTCTTGTGAGCAGCAATACTTAAGCAAACTGGAGCCATCGGGAAATAACGAGAGCAATGACCATCGGGCTCTGCGTGTCAGGCCACTAGGGGCTGAGGGTCCTGGAGCACTCATTCTAGGACCTGTGCCAGCTGTGGGTGCCTAGGGGAGGGCCTCCTGCACTCACTGTAGGACCTGTGCCCAGCTGTGGGTGCCTAGGGGAGGGCCTCCTGCACTCATTGTAGGACCTGTGTCAGCTGTGGGCGCCTAGGGGAGGGCCTCCTGCACTCACTGTAGGACCTGTGCCAGCTGTGAGCACCTAAGCAGAGGGCCTCCTGCACTCACTGTAGGACCTGTGCCAGCTGTGAGCACCTAAGCAGAGGGCCTCCTGCACTCACTGTAGGACCTGTGCCAGCTGTGAGCACCTAAGCAGAGGGCCTCCTGCACTCACTGTAGGACCTGTGCCCAGCTGTGAGCACCTAAGCAGAGGGCCTCCTGCGCTCACTGTAGATCTGTGCCAGCTGTGGGCGCCTAGGGGAGGGCCTCCTGCACTCACTGTAGGACCTGTGCCAGCTGTGGGTGCCTAGGCAGAGGGCCTCCTGCTCTTGGTTTCCCAGGGCCTGCAGTGTCCTCCTCCCTCAAGCTCATGCCCTTCCCAGGGTGGCCCACCTCTGGGACTCAGTGAGGTGGGAGGACAGGCCCAGGCATTTTGGTGTGAAGCTAGACAACGCTGATGCAGTGAGTCCAGGTTGGCCAAAGCTTTGTCAGAGCTGCATCATGGCTCAGCTTCCCCCTGTACAGTCCTGTCCCCTCCCCCTTCCTTTCACGGGTAACGATTCCTGGTAAATGGCTTGTGCCCGAGCTCTGACTCCACCTGTTTCCAGAGCACCTGGTCTGTGACAGAGAACCACCACTGGGTGTTGGCAGCACATAGAGCTCGGGTCCCCTGCAGCCAGCACCTCAAGGTCAGGTGGTGGGTGATGAGTCCACAGGAAGGGCACCCTGACCCAGTGGATACTTATTGAGATTCCATTCTTTTCTTTTTTTTTAATATATTTTATTGATTTTTTACAGAGGAAGGGAGAGGGATAGAGAGTTAGGAACATCGATGAGAGAGAAACATCGATCAGCTGCCTCTTGCACACCCGCTACTGGGGATGTGCCCGCAACCAAGGTACATGCCCTTGACTGGAATTGAACCTGGGACCCTTCAGTCCGCAGGCCGACACTCTATCCACTGAGCCAAACCGGTTAGGGCTGAGAGTCCATTCTGATCCAAGCACTCGCTAAGGGCCTCACATGCATGATCACATGTAATCCCACAGACACTCCCGTGGGGAAGGCCATCTTATCCTCCCCATCTGTAAAGACCTTCCCTGGCCTCTGTCTGCAGAGTCGGGGCAGGCCCCGGGATAGAAGATGCATCATTATCTCAGGCCCCCTCCAGGCCCTGGGCCCTATCTTCTGCAGCCTGAGCCCTGACAACGGCTTCCTTTTCATCTCTGCCTCCTGTTTCCACGCTCCGGCGCCTCCTTCCTCCCCCGGCTCTCAATTCTGCAGATCTGGCCGCCCCCGCACCGGCCCCACTAAACAAATCAGAGGCACTTTCCGTGCCCAACCCCACTCTCGAAACTAGGAAGGTACGATGCTCTCAGCCCACATCCTGTACCTGAGCGAAGTTCTCACCGGTGGTTCAACCCAGACAAGCCTTTATGTAACACCATTCAACTTACGGCTAGCCTGGCGGCCACCAAGTCTAGGCTCCCATTCATGTATTCACTCACTTATCAATGACGAACTCCCAGCGATGGGCCTGCTGTGTGCAGGCGCTGGCTGGAAGGACACCGGTGAAGGACCTATCATTTATTCTCACACTTGTTTATTCAACAACGACTTTTGTTTGAGACAAGTCTTGAAGATCTGGTGGGGAGCTAGTCAAGTTTTGACCTCACATTTCCGTTGGTGGGAGGGAGAAGGCTTAGAGTCCACTATTCAACGAATTCACTATAGTCCAGTCTCACTCACAAAGTCCCGAAGAATGTCCGAGAGATTCTTAGTTCAGGTTGGATAGTAACTTCTCACGCCACAGGGGTTCCCAGACAAGGTGGACATTTGGGTGTCTCCTGCTGTTTGTTTCCTTCCTCCCTGGTTCTTTTTGGGAGGCTGGGCCTTTCTAATTAGGTTCTCCGGGTGCCTCCGAGGCCTGCCCCTCTCACCAGGGAACAACTGGGCCTCTTGAATCTGCTCTCTCTCCTCTCTTCCCCTGATGGACACTTGGCCTCTGCTGCCCTCCCTCCTGGCGTCCCGCCTTGTGGGTGGGACTCTCTTCGCACGCGTCCCACACGTCCCAGGCTGGCATATGTGGGAAGAGTCCCGTTGCTTCTGCCCAGAGGCTCATTAACAAAAGCCCCTTGTCATTACGCCAAGGTTAGGTCTGAGCCAGGCCCAGAAAACAAGGAGGGGAGGTGCCAAGCCTCAGGAATGCTTGCGTGTTGGGGCAAATGAGGAAAATCCATGTCTCCATATTTAGAGCTGCACGAAGAAATGGATTTTCTGCATTTGCCCCTTTGACCTTCCCCGGAGCTCTCCCTCTGCTTCCTCCTTTTTTGGGTCCACCTGTGCCACAGTGAGCCAGGTCAGGGACCCATCCTGTCCCCTACTCATCCCCTCACCTTCTCTGAGACAATCCCCATCCCCAAAGAGACTGAGAGGTTGGGGGAGACAGCACCCTGGCAGGACACAAGGCCACGCCCACCAGGTATTGAGCCTCCTTTCAGCCACCACCAGAGGGCGCCACGACCCCCAGCCTCCCACAGTACCACCCTGTCCTAACTGGGGTTGTGGTCAGGCTGGGTGGATCCCCTGGGGCTGGTTTCCACGCTAAAGGCCATGCCTTTGCTCCTCCTGGGTTGCCTTCTGGGGCTGGGGAGCCCTCAGACGCCATCTGGACACCAGTGATGTGGCATCCTGGTGGGCTTCCTGTAGGAACACCCCTTTCTGCATGGGTAGTAAGGCTGGGAGTGGAGTGGAGTGGAGTGGAGTGGAGTGGAGTGGAGTGGAGGGACGTCCTAAAACATTGTGATCCTCAGCCTCCATCCACGGGCATCTTTGCAGCTGTCTTTTCTTGGGTTCCATGGCTCCTTGTCCCAGGCCTAGCTGCTTCTCCCTTCAGTCAAACCCCCCCCCCCCCCCCCCCATTCCCTCCAGCCTCTGTAAGCCGTACCACCTTCAATTAAACAGAAGCAACCTTGGCAGGTAACTCTTTCTCACTCCAGACTTGGTGACACCTCCCAGACTTCCAGTCACTGCCTAACATCAATCACTGCAATCGAGTTGAGGAGACGGCCCTAGCCGGTTTGGCTCAGTGGATAGACCGTCAGCCTGAGAACTGAAGGGTCCGGGGTTTGATTCGGGTCAAGAGCACATACCTCGGTTGCAGGCTCCTCCCCGGCCTGGGCCCTGGTGTGGTCTCGTGCAGGAGGCAACTAATTGATGTGTTTCTCTCACATCGACGTTCCTCTCTGTCTTTCCCTCTCTCTTCCACCCTCTCTAAAAATCAATGGGAAAAATATTCTCAGGTGAGGATTTTAAAAAAAAGAAGAAAAATGAAGGAGCTGGAGGGTGGGCAGGGTCAGCCACACCTGCGGCCTGACTTCCCTTGCCCATACTCCTCCCCTAGGGTCCAGCTGGCCTCTTGGACATGCGGGGCCTACTCTGAAATGACTTTGAACCCGAGGCCAGCCTCATACCCGTGCCAGATATGCCATTTCCCTAAATGTACCTTCAGTCAACAGCCTTTCAAGGCTGTTCTCACAGAGCCTCCATTGTGTCCTGGGTTGATTACCAAGAAGGAAAACACAGATAAGAGTCAGAGGGTAAACGGAGCCAGGTGATCCCGCTGCCCCTTTATTCCTGACTCCCCCCGGCCCAAAACTTCCCCCCCCCCCCCCCCCCATTCCCTCCAGCCTCTGTAAGCCGTACCACCTTCAATTAAACAGAAGCAACCTTGGCAGGTAACTCTTTCTCACTCCAGACTTGGTGACACCTCCCAGACTTCCAGTCACTGCCTAACATCAATCACTGCAATCGAGTTGAGGAGACGGCCCTAGCCGGTTTGGCTCAGTGGATAGACCGTCAGCCTGAGAACTGAAGGGTCCGGGGTTTGATTCGGGTCAAGAGCACATACCTCGGTTGCAGGCTCCTCCCCGGCCTGGGCCCTGGTGTGGTCTCGTGCAGGAGGCAACTAATTGATGTGTTTCTCTCACATCGACGTTCCTCTCTGTCTTTCCCTCTCTCTTCCACCCTCTCTAAAAATCAATGGGAAAAATATTCTCAGGTGAGGATTTTAAAAAAAAGAAGAAAAATGAAGGAGCTGGAGGGTGGGCAGGGTCAGCCACACCTGCGGCCTGACTTCCCTTGCCCATACTCCTCCCCTAGGGTCCAGCTGGCCTCTTGGACATGCGGGGCCTACTCTGAAATGACTTTGAACCCGAGGCCAGCCTCATACCCGTGCCAGATATGCCATTTCCCTAAATGTACCTTCAGTCAACAGCCTTTCAAGGCTGTTCTCACAGAGCCTCCATTGTGTCCTGGGTTGATTACCAAGAAGGAAAACACAGATAAGAGTCAGAGGGTAAACGGAGCCAGGTGATCCCGCTGCCCCTTTATTCCTGACTCCCCCCGGCCCGATGATGGGGGCCAGGTGCGGGGTGGCAGGGCCTGCCGTGATCCCTATAAAAAGCACCTGGGTGCTCACTCAGGCTTGGAACGCGCAGGTAGGACTTCCCACCAAAATGGGCAAGTTGCTGATTCTCGCTGGTGAGTCTTCCCAGGGGGCCCAGGTCAGCTCTCAGAGAAGCTGCCCTTTCTCCTCCATTCACTCCACCCCCCACCCCCACCCCCACTCCCTGTGCTCCAAGGTCGCCTGCGCTGTCCCTTTCTCTCTTGGGATCATGACATAGTGGGGAAGGAAGGAAGGAAGGAAGGAAGGAAGGAAGGAAGGAAGGGAGGGAGGGAGGGAGGGAGGGAGGAAGGGCCCCCCTGAGCACCCGAGGGCTTCAGATAGGAGGGGAATGGATACCTGGTGACCAGGACAAGCTCATTTCCCCCAGGCAGGACGCTGGAGGCCTCGGGCTGGCCTCTCCCATTCTAATGTCCTGTGATTCCTCCTCGCGGCCAGCCACAGAGCAGGAGCTCAATGCACGGTCCTGACCGAGGATTCATCAGCTGACAGGAGCAATTAATAGGAAAAAAGAAATGGACGAGGCAGATTTTATCTGAATACGTACTGCGGGGACAGGTGTGAGGGCCTGGGGAGGGAGGCAGGAAAGGCCTTAAAAGAGCTAATGCAGTTTCCGCCCGCGCTAGCTCCTCCCCACAGAGCATGCCCCCTGTGGCTAGCAGCCCAATGAGAGGGACCGGTGGGCAGGGCACAACAGCTCCTCCCACTTATGATTGGGTGGCTTGAAAGGGAATCAAATTCAGAAGCATCCTTTTAGTTGAAAAGTACCAGTATAGTGGAGCTGGTGCTAGAAAAGGTGAGTTCTGGTTGTCAGAGTGAAGGGGCCGCCAAGGGAAGGGGCCCTCGGCCTGAAACCCGCCTTGGGCACCTCCAGTTCCTCCTCTGCCCTTCTCTACCATTTGGCTTATCTTTAGGGTCCATTCATTCAAAATGGACAGCCACAGAGCAGGAGCTCAATGCACGGTCCTGACCGAGGATTCATCAGCTGACAGGAGCAATTAATAGGAAAAAAGAAATGGACGAGGCAGATTTTATCTGAATACGTACTGCGGGGACAGGTGTGAGGGCCTGGGGAGGGAGGCAGGAAAGGCCTTAAAGAGCTAATGCAGTTTCCGCCCGCGCTAGCTCCTCCCCACAGAGCATGCCCACTGTGGCTAGCAGCCCAATGAGAGGGACCGGTGGGCGGGGCACAACAGCTCCTCCCGCTTATGATTGGGTGGCTTGAAAGGGACTCAAATTCAGAAGCATCCTTTGAGTTGAAAAGTACCAGTATAGTGGAGCTGGTGCTAGAAAAGGTGAGTTCTGGTTGTCAGAGTGAAGGGGCCGCCAAGGGAAGGGGCCCTCGGCAAACCCGCCTACCCGCCTTGGGCACCTCCAGTTCCTCCTCTGCCCTTCTCTACCATTTGGCTTATCTTTAGGGTCCATTCATTCAAAATGGACCTTATCTTTAGGGTCCATTCATAGGGTTGACTATGTACCAGGGGTTCTGCTGGGTAGCGGGGACTCAGCGGAGCAAGCACAGTCCCTGCCCTGAGGAGCTCAGTCTAATGGGAAGTCCAGCAGACCGTTATCTGCCAGTGCGGTCAGTGCGGTGATGGAGATAAGCCACCGCAAATACCCGAGGAGCCTGGAGGGAGAACAGAGACCCAGCCCGAATGCCACCCTCTGGGGAAGTCTTCCATGACACTCTGTGCGCGTCCCAGTTTCATCACTTGTCACGTTGCATTGCAGCACCTTTGGGCTCACAGGTTTGACTTTCCCGCCAGACTGTGAGCTCCTGGAGGGCAGGGGCCATGTCTAATTTTTTCTTTCTATCTCCAGCACCCATCACTTAATAGGAGTTTCTAGAAGAATAACAGCCCTAGCCAGTTTGGCTCAGTGGATAGAGCATCAGCCCTCAGACTGAGGGGTCCCGGGTTTGATTCCGGTCAAGGGCATGTACCTCAGTTGCAGGGTCGATCCCCAGCCCTGGATGGGGTGCATGCAGGAGACAACCAATCAATGTGTCTCTCTCACATCGATGTTTCTCTCTCTCTCTCTCTCTCTATCTCTCTCTCTCCCTCTCCTTTCTACTCTCTCTTTAAAATATCAATGGAAAAATATCCTCCAGTGAGGTTTAACCAAAAATAAAAATAACAATAAATCTCCCTGGTTCCTGAGCTCCGCACTGTCATCTGAGCGTCCAGGTCGCTCACTGAATCCTACCTTAGGTGCCTTCCCCCAAAGCATCAGGTGGGGTCCATGTTGGGGAAGGGTCTGTAGAGCAGAGGGGACATCAGTGCTCAGCTGCTCTTCTCCACTTACTGGCCTGTGTTCTCTGCTTACTGGTCCACTCCCTGCAGGGAAAGGGTGACCCGCCCCCCTCTGACCAAGGTCTCTTTTCTTCTTTAGGGCTGGCCCTCCTGCTGCAGCTGGGTAAGTGCCCCATGTGAGGGTGGGGAGTGCCAGGGTCCCCTGGGGGAAGGGGGTCATCTCTAACCTCCCTGCCACTCCAGGCACAGCAACCAAAATTGTGTGCTACTTCATCAACTGGAGCCAGTACCGCCCTGGCATTGCCAGCTACATACCCGAGAACGTGGACCCTTGTCTGTGCACGCACATCATCTATGCCTTCGCTGGCATGGCCAACAACCAGATCACAACCATCGAGTGGAACGATGAGGTCCTCTACGCCGGCATCAATGGCCTCAAGAACTAGTGAGGCATGGGCTTGGGCTCAATGCTGGGTTGGAGGTTTCCAAATGGGCCTTTAGGAAGTTCCCCGAGAGAGACCAACACCAGGACGCCTAGTCTTTGAGTTCTGACCAGTCACTCTCAGGCCTCATTGGCAGGGCCGTCAGCATGCTCTGCCCAAGGAGAGGCAGGGTGCTGTCGTTTTTCTGAATTATTTTCTCACCAGATTCTCAGCCTTGCAGTCTGTGTATCCCAGGAGGTGCCCACCTGGGGTCATTGTGAAGACTGCCCCCTGGAGTTTGTGAACTGTGGTGCATCCCACACCAACCTATACTCAGCTCCCAATAGAACCTAAGATGGTTCTTGTGCCAATTAAACGCTGAGCTTATTTACTGGGTGACTACTAGGTTGGGCATTTTTCTAGGTGCTTTTCATTTATTATTTATGTAACCCTCACGACACACACACACCATGAAGTAAGCATATTAACGTTTTAGAGACATTTTGAACTTAAAGAAACTGAGTTATGAAGACGTTCAAAGCCTTCCCTAGCCCGGTAAGTGGCAGAACCCAGGAATGTCTCATCAGTTATCTGATAGGGCAATTCACAATTTGGTCCAGTTGGGAACCCAATGGGTAAGTGTGCCGGTCAAGTACACAAGACCTGGGTGCCTGCTGGGAGACGCCATGGGTTAGAGGAGTGAGGTTTGGATTCTGGCTCTGCCACTTTACTGGCAGGGTGACCTTGAACACATTGTTTATCCTCTGACTGTCACCCAAAGGTCCAATGAGACTAATCGGCAGGAGCAGTGGCATTTGCTAGGCACTCAGGAAATGGTAGGCTCTTCCCCTGCCTTTAAGAGCCACAGACTCCCATCTTTCTGACTTTGTTTATCCCAGCAACTCCAGCCTGCCCACCACCCGTGCTAAGAGGCTGTTTTCAGGCCCCCCCATCCTCCCCAGGACGCCCTGCCTCCTCTTCCCCTGAAGCTCCCCACTGCACCGGGGGCCATCGGCCCACTGGCAGGACTGGGAGTGAGGACCTGCTCAGTGACTATGGATCCTGTGCCTGGAGGCCTCATGGCAAGAGGGCACCTTGCTCCTACAGAGACCTCTTCTCCCAACACGAGATCCTAGACTAGCCATGGGGCAGCCCTGGGCTTCTTCGGTGTGGGCTGTGAGGGTGGAGGGACTGACCTGTCAGTGGAATTTCTTTGGCGTTGGCATCTTTCTATCTTCAGCAACACAGAACTGAAAACCCTGCTGTCTGTCGGGGGCTGGAACTTTGGAACCCAGGGGTAAGACCTCGAATTCACGGCTGAATCACTCCCACGTTACTCAGTCTCTTCCAAGCTCCTGGGGCTCTGAGTTTCTCTGAAGTGGGTGGCCTGGGGCCTCAGATCTTAGACATCCCAGAAACCTGGTCGGAGATTCTCCAAGGCAGAAACTCTGCTTTATTCCCCATAAACCCCAGCACTACTCAATGTCGAATGAATGAGTGAGTTACTGAGTATCCGTCCAGACACATAAGAGGCTAAGTGGCAAGGCAGAGGATCCGGGAGCTTAGGCCCCTGTTGCTTCCTCCTGGGTCTGCCCCCTGGGGAAGATCCTGCCCTTGAGAGTCCCCGTCCAAGCCCCGCCCCACCACGATGGCCATAATGATGTGTCGGTTCCAGGTTCTCCGACATGGTGGCCACTGCGGAGACCCGCCAGACCTTCATCCAGTCGGCCATCCGGTTTCTGAGGAAGTACAACTTCGATGGGCTGGACATTGACTGGGAGTATCCTGGCAACCGTGGCAGCCCGGCTGACACCCAGCAGCTCTTCACCGTCCTGTTGAAGGTGACTCACCCTCCCCGGGTCCAAAGAACAAAGAATCTGGCCCACAGCCGTCCAGGGAGAAAGCCTCTCTCTGCTGAGGGGTTCTGAGAGGGGCCAAACGTACCCCAGCAGAGAGTAGAGATCTCAGCCTTTCTGGTTCAAGGCCCAATTTCTTTAGTAGAAATTTTCTTCAGGGAAAATGCATGTGGCCAAGTCCTAAAGATTGGTGTAGGACAGCTTAATAAAATTTAATAGAGTTACAGTGAGAAATAGAACTGCCAACATTCATGTCCCATCTCTAGGCTCAGTTGGGAAGTCAGAGAGGCTTCAAACAGGTCCTTAGTGGGCAGCATGTAGGGCACGATGGACTAGTTACAGACCAAGATGTTCAGTGGCCCCACGTCTGAGTTGCCTTCAGAGAAGGGTACTCCTGCCCCCAAGACCAGCCATAAAGTTGTTGGGTGAGGGCGCCCCTCCCCTGGCACAGCTCGCTTGAGCACCAATGTTTGCTTTGCTGCTATTGTTTCCTTTTCTTCCATGACTGCTTTTTCTCATTAGACTCCATCACATGTCGTTTGCAGAACTAGGAGCCATTTTTGTCTAAATAGAACTATTCATTGTTTTTCCTGCTCTTTGCATATTTCCTCCTAAGAACTGTGCCCTTGTCACATGCTCCCGGGGCCCTCCAGCCTGAGCCCAGTGTCCTCTGTTCCATAGGAAATGTATGAGGCCTTTGAGCAGGAGGCCACCCAGAGTGACAAGCCCAGGTTGCTGATTTCTGCTGCTGTGTCGGCCGGCAAAGGTACCATTGAGACGGCCTACCAGATCCCTGAGATGTCTAAGTAAGTAAACGCCAAGCCCAGGAGCC
This sequence comes from Myotis brandtii, assembly GCF_000412655.1. Taxonomy (NCBI): domain Eukaryota; kingdom Metazoa; phylum Chordata; class Mammalia; order Chiroptera; family Vespertilionidae; genus Myotis; species Myotis brandtii. The sequence goes on along the minus strand of NW_005354632.1, from coordinate 3,827,349 downwards.
CAGGTTCAGGGCTAAGCAGCCAGTACCTCCCCCATCGACTGGCCAGTGCCCAGGGATCCTGGACAGAGAAGGCTCTATCCCGCAGGAATAAGGTGACCCTGCATTCCGAGAGACATGAGGGGCCAGCACGGGCCCTGGGCTTGTTTCTAAATCTATGTCCAAGGTTCTCAATGAATAAAGGCTATTTGGAGAAAAATAGTTGGGTCCCTAACTTCCACACGTTCTGGAGGTCTGAGAACAGCCTTCTATATTGATTATGAGATAAAGGTGAGAAAGAATGGAATAAAGAATAATAAAGCACATGGCCTTACGGCATACTCACAAACCACACCTGTGTCAGGGACTAGGAGCTTTAGGGGGAGTGGGATGGAGAGTGTGATTTCCCATTGATCATTTCCCTTCTCTTGCACCCTACCCCCAACCACGCCAGGTACATGGACCTCATCAATGTGATGACCTATGACCTAAGGGGCTCCTGGGAGGGCTTCACAGGAGAGAACAGCCCCCTGTTTGCAGGACCCAATGACCAGGGAGACTACAAATTCTTTAATGTGGTGAGTGATGAAATGGCTTCAGCACAGCCGGTCCTACTGGGTATCTTTGAAGCTTGTCATGAGGTCTCTGGCCAAGGACCGGAAGGATGCAAGGAAGCTTGATGGACAGGATGAAGACGGCAAGCTTCCCTAACCCACCTTGCGTTCCCTATAGCCCTGTCCCTGTAATTAATTGTCCTTATTTATCTTTCACACCAAAGAAGGCAGAAGAGTGGTTTGGGGGTTAATCCCAAACAATGGAAAACCTTTTCAAGTATCATTTCCATTGGTGCTAGGAGCACATTTCCTGATCCACCTTTCCCCACTCTTCCTCGCCTCCCTTCCACCCTCGCCCTATGCCATGAGGTGTATCTTCCTAACTTGTGCGCCATAGGCAGGTGCAATAATGAACCTAGTTGATGATCTGTAGGTGGGTAAACTAGCTAGGTGTGACTTCAGTGAATCCAACCAGGAATTTAAAAGCAGAAATTCTCCTGGGAAAGTCTCCCAGGTGCACACCCCATGCTCTGAGCTGCTGGTTGGGCACAAGAGGATCCATAGCTGAACTCCATTTAGGCCACCGATGCCCAGTGCAGTGTGAGGGGAAGGAGGACGAGAGAGCATTTCATTCCTAGTTGACACTGAGTCAAATGAATTACCTAACTCATGTGCCTCTTGACTGGGGTATCTCTAGCACCCAGTTCTAGCAGGAAAGGTATTCCTTCCCTTTCTATAAGATTGGCTTGACCACATGCTATATTTGAAGTGGCCAGGGAATAGGGTAGAAAATGAAGGCTATTCCCCAGGCCTCTGGGAACATGCTCAGCTGCTACGTAATAACATCTTCCTTCCCTTGCCTCCAGGATTACGCGATGAACTACTGGAAGAACCACGGTGCCCCTGTGGACAAGCTGATGGTGGGCTTTGGGGCTTATGCCCGTACCTTCACTCTCACTAACCCCGCCGACCATGGCCTGGACGCTCCCACCTCCGGCCCCGGGGCTGCCGGGCCATATACTCAGGAAGCTGGGACTCTTGCCTACTTTGAGGTAATGCCCAGAAGGCCTGGGGTACCTGGGAGGCCACCCTCTCCGTTCTAAAGGATTGAAGATACTTCCACAAAGAGAGACTTGCTACCCTGATTTCTAATGCAGGGCACCCAGTGGTTGACTGCTCTGAGTGCGTGTGGTAGGGAGGGAAGGGTAGAGTGAACAATTGCTAAAACATCTTAAATTTTAACCTTTTAAGGTAAATGTGCATCTTTAATACCAGTAGTAGTTAACATATACGGAGTGCAAAGAAACAGCCAGGCTCT
>NW_005354632.1:3780437-3825332 GCF_000412655.1 Myotis brandtii | reverse complement strand
TCACAACAAACAACGAGGTGTTGATTTTATCCTCTTATGCAAGAGGGGACACTGGTGCACAGAGGGGTTAAGAAATTTGCTCAAGGTCACAGAACCAGGAAGTGGCAGAGCTAGGATCCAAGCTTAACTCGTTGAGCTCCAGGCCCTAACCCTTATGCTCTAACATCCCCTTGTCGGCTTGTTTAAGGCAAAAACACTTTCAAATAAGAGGAACAGGTACATCTGTTTCAAAGGGAAACTGGGGCACGAGGCACAAAGAAGCTGCCCTGCCCGTTGTCGTACTGACAGACACTGGACAGGAACTCCTGTCTCCTCTCTCCAGCCAGGGCTCGCTCCGCTGGGCACTGGATGGGAAGCAAAGCAGTGGAGCTGGGATGAAACTGGAGCCTTGTGCTCTCATTTCCAGCAAAGAGGGGTGGAGTGGGGAGGACATCCCAGAAAAGAAAGGGAGGGAGGAGGGAGAGGGGGCTGAGCAGAGTAAGGACCATCTGAGTCCTGACGGCTCCTCCTGCACCGGCCCCAGGTCTGCTCCTTCCTGAAAGGAGCCACGGAGGTGTGGAACGCCCCCCAGGAGGTGCCCTATGCCTACAAGGGGAACCAGTGGATTGGGTATGGCAACCCCAAGAGCTTCGCCCTCAAGGTAAAGCCCTCTGCACCCTTCCTTCTGCCTATTTGGAGAAGGTAGGGAACCTGTCCGCCAGGTGCATTTGAATTACAACCCCAGGAGACGCGTAGGAGAGGCCAGGCAGGGTCTCAAGGTGAGCTAGTGGCCCAGCTGCAGAGCCCAGCAGTTGGAGCAGCCCCTCTGCTCCTGTGCACTTGCAGTTGGCTGCCTTCCTGCACTCGGTCCCTGCACATTCTCATTCCCCCGACTCCGGGAGACTCCCTTTTGGTCCCTGCCCTGCACTGCTCTGTCCTGATCCAGTTCTCCAAGGCAGGCATTCTTCCCAACTCCAAGGAACGGTGTCGACCGGAGTTCTTCCTCTCCTTTGCTCCTCTCCTGCTTACAGCAAATCCATCCAGGCGCAACCAAAATCAGGAAGCAAGAGATCATCTGGGCTGTTAGGCATCTGCCCACTGCCCTTTATTTTATTTTATTTTATTTTATTTTATTTATATATTTTTATTGATTTCAGAGAGGAAGGGAGAAGGAGCGAGAGATAGAAACATCAATGATGAGAGAGAATCATTGATCAGCTACCTCCTGCACACCCCCTACTGGGGATTGAGCCCACAACCTGGGCAATGTGCCCTTGACCAGAATCGAACCTGGGACCCTTCAGTCCATAGGCTAATGCTCTATCCACTGAGCCAAACTGGTTAGGGCTGCCCATTGCCTTTTAGATGCTCAGGTCTTGATGGTTATTGTTTACTGACCTTATACTTCCCTGTCTGGAGCCCTATCTTTTTGCCTAGATACTTGCTGTGTGAAGGGCCCTCTATCTCTTATGACACTACAATCCACCCAAGCTCCCGCTCAGATAGCCTTCTCAGAACGGGGTTGGTGATTACAGAAGGCAGGAGGAAAGGGCTTTTGGGCCCCAGATTCATTCTCCCTGACTTGGTAGCCCTAAAATCTTTCCTTGTACACAAATATGTCTGTGAGTCCCTCAAAGTCACTGCAGGAAAGTCACTCTCCCCTGCCACCCTCTCATGACTAGACTGTCCCCCCACCTCCCCCCATGCTGCTGGAGACACTCTTGTGCAAGGACACCCTACAGTCCCCCTGATTGTCTCCCACAGGCCGAGTGGCTGCTGCAGAACGGCTTTGGAGGGGCCATGGTCTGGGCCATTGACTTGGACGACTTCACGGGCACTTTCTGTGGACAAGGCAAATACCCTCTCATGAATGCCCTCAAATCTGCTCTCAGTGTCTCCACTCCCAGTAAGTAGTGGCACGCCACCTACCTGCCATGAGATAACACACCCAACACGACTGAGGAGGAAGGAAAGAGACTGCCCGGAGCATCTCCCACCTGTTCTCGCATTTTCATATACACCTGGCATTTGGGACCCAGAGAGAGACCCAGGTGGCCTTCTAGGTTCAGTCATGGCTGATAGTCCTCATGAGAAAGGACCTGCCACCGTTCCTGAGGGTCTTCCTCTGTAGAGCTGCTAGGGGGACATCCTGGACATCCTGGAGCCTGGGTAGGGCAGGGACCACAGACACCTCATTCCCTGGTCCACCTGCCCAGCTCCAGCCTTTGTGAATCTTATGGAGTAGTGAGGACAAAACGAGGGACAGATTAAGAAGTTAGGAGATGGATGAGGAAAGAGATGAGAGAAGGAGAAATCTGAAGGGGTCTGGCTTGCACCTGCCCCCAGGTGAGAAGTGGAGTTACAGTTGGTCTCAACACACAATTCTGTCCCCGCCCCAAGTGCCATGGCCAGTCCAGAGAGCAGGAGGCCCAGGAAGCCTGGAGGCAGCTAGTACTAACTGTGGGACCTTTACTTCGTGCCAGGCCTGCTGGTTCTTTAGGTTCATGTTATCCTCACAGGCACTCCTAGAGATAGGCGTGTGATTCGTCTGTTTAAAAATAAAAACTGCCTGGCTGGCATGGCTCAGTGGTTGAGCATCAACCTATGAACCTAGAGGTCATGGTTCAATTCCCAGTCAGGGCATATGCCCAGGTTGTGGGCTCAATTCCCAGTATGGGGCATGCAAGAGGCAGCCCATCAATGACTGTCTCTCGTCGTTGATGTTTCTATCTCTCTCTCTCCCTCTCCCTTCCTCTCTGAAATCAATAAAAATATATTTCAAAAAATAATAAAAACAAACAAATAGGGAGGAAAGGGAGATATTGGTCGAAGGGCACAAGTTTCAATTACACAAGATGAATAAAGTCCTAGGGACCTATATAGAATAGAGCATACAGTTAACACTACTATATTGTCTACTTGAACATTTGCTAGTATTTGGGGAAGCATTTAGGTGATAAAAGTGAGAAACAAACATTACTTTTCCCCTTAAAAATAAAATAAAAATTCATAATTGTATAGCACTTTCCATGTTACATACCAAGCACATTGGAAATTGCTTTACATAATAATTCTAAGAGGTAGTTAAAATTCTATCATTTGAATTCTATCAATTGAGGCTCAGGGAAGATAGTGACTTGCTGATGGTCACATAGCTCATGGCAGAGCTGGTCTATGAACTTGGGCATCGGGTTCAGCCCAGAGTGCTTAACCACTGATTCAGGTAGAATGTGCCCTTGGCCGAGAGGAACCCCCATGACCCTTCAGACACACACTCACCCTGGGAAAGGCGTCCACTGCAGAACCCTTTCTTACTCTCTTCAGATTGCAGAGTGCCCACCTCTACTCTGGGCACCACCTTGGCCCCCCTCGTCACTGCGGCTCCTGTTGGCAATCGTGGATTCTGTGCTGGGAAGTCCAACGGTCTCTACCCCAGCCCCACCAGCAAGCAAGCCTTCTACAACTGCGTGGGTGGGCACACCTACGAGGAGGCTTGTCAGACAGGCCTGGTCTTCGACACCAGTTGCTCTTGCTGTAACTGGCCTTAAGCCACCCACCTGTTGGGCCCATTGGGAACTGCAGGACAGAAGGATGATTAAATGAAAGTGTTGCCTCAGAATGCCCAGTTGTCTATCTTTATTTCTAAGTCTGCACGATTACTGTCCGGTTGTAAGAGAGGCCCCACCTTTTTGTTCCCAGAGCTCTGCAGAGGTTGGTGGTGGGAGAGAAGGAGGGGCTCTGCCTGGGACCTTTCTGTGGGACACACACACACACACACACACACACACACACACACACCCCTGAGGCAGGAGGGGAGGGGGAATGGGAGGCTGGGGGGTGGCGAAAGAGGTCAAGTTCTTGTTCTTTTCCATAAATATGCCTCCAAAGATCTTGCAGAAAGATCCCAAAGAGTGGCCGGACTCAGGATACTTAGTTTATTGCATCACCCCCTTTAGGAAGTCTTACTTCATCAAATCTACTCATCTCCCAACTCTAGGGCTAAGCTCCAGTCTTTAGAAAAATGTCAGAAATATTGCCAAGGAGCTGAAGTTCGTGAATATATAGCAAGAATAATTATTCAGAATTTAAAATTTTGAATTACTATGCGGTTTTATACTTTTGTTATTTAGAAGCATATATTTGAAAATAGTTTTAATAGAACTATTAGTTAAGTTCATTTGTGTAACAAAAATACCAATTACAAATACACATTTAAAAAATTACACAATTCTGATGCCCCTTTCACTCTCATGTGTGTCTGGGTTTGGATGGTGAATTAAGTGAAGGGACTCAGAATTGTTGACCAGATGTCCCATTATGTACTGAATGTCCTCATAAGTCGGCAGCAAAGACGTCCCCAGATTTGCACCAAGTGCTGACTCAGCCATTCTGTAAGCTAACTACAAAACGAGAACTTGAGCTTAATTTCTCATGGATTTGACATCTTTAGCACATATTTCACAGCCACAAAAGCATTTCTGACTCATGGTTCCCCAGGCCTCCCTGTGGTCCCTGTGGTCCCTTGCACTTCAGCCTTTGTATGTGTCTGGATTGCTGTCTTCATCTTAAGAGTCTACACACCCGAATGGCTCCTTATCGCATTGCCCTGGCTCTGTGGGAAGGAAGTCACTCTTGGTATTCCCCCAATCCTCACTCCAAGTCCCTTCCTGCTGCTTTATTTATGAAGCCAACACTTATAAAGGGTACTTGATGGGCAGTCCCCATAGAAACATCCACTCGCTGAATCTTTATAAGACCCTCTAGGTCAGGGGTTCTCAACCTGTGGGTCACGACCCCTTTGGCGGTCGAACGACCCTTTCACAGGGGTCACCTAAGACCATCCTGCATATCAGATATTTACATGACGATTCATAACAGTAGCAACATTGCAGTTATGAAGTAGCAACGGAAATAATTTTATGGTTGGGTCACAACATGAGGAACTGTATTTAAAGGGCCAGAAGGTTGAGAACCACTGCCCTAGGTAGTCACGGTGATGATGCCCACTTTCAGGAACATGGCACAGAGAGGCTGAGAAATGGCCTAGAGTCCTGCACCTTGGAAATGCATTGGAAAGCTGGCAGTGTGGTTCTGGTGTCTGTGACCTTTCCCACACCCTGGGCTGTCCTTTGGTGCAACCACGCCATGAGACTACCTCTCACTCCCAGGCCAGGCTGGATATTCTAAAAGCAATCTTCTCCAAAAACATCTTCTTGATTCTCTCCACCTACCTCTGCCCATTTCTTTGGAATCCTTAAATCCAGATGGATTGGAAAGCTGGCAGTGTGGTTCTGGTGTCTGTGACCTTTCCCACACCCTGGGCTGTCCTTTGGTGCAACCACGCCATGAGACTACCTCTCACTCCCAGGCCAGGCTGGATATTCTAAAAGCAATCTTCTCCAAAAACATCTTCTTGATTCTCTCCACCTACCTCTGCCCATTTCTTTGGAATCTTTAAATCCAGATGCATAGCTGCCCACTCATCCAGCTGGACTCCTTTTTAGTTGGTTCTAACAGTTACTCTGGACTAACTTGTCCTATAGCACTTAATTCAACAGGTCATAATTTCCTCTTTCATTATCTGCCTGCAGCAGTGATAGTGAGCCCTGTGTCTTGTTTACTCAAACAGTCCAGCACTCACATGGTACCTGACACAATGTAGGTCATGATTAAATAAGTGAATGAACATTAATAAATAGCTTGAAACAGGTGCATTCCCCTGGTATTTACTCTAAGTGCAGTATTGACTAGCAGGTTATAGAAGACAGGAATTGTGCCTCCTCCCTTTCTTCCTTCCAATTTGTGACTCACATTTTACTGGAAGAATGCTTTTTAAAAAAATACATCCTGCCTGATTTCCCATATGTTAAGTCCTATATATACTTAAGCATTTTTTAAACAAGAAGATATATTGACAACCTAGAATGTTTAGTCCATTTACATTTAATGTAATTACTGGTATATTTGGGTTTAAACCTACTTTTTTTTCTTTTTTTACTACTCTAGTCAACTAACTAAAGGGAACTTTTACTGAGACCTCACACCCATGGGGCTTATGCAGGAGGCCACCCTGCAGGGCTGGAGGGCATGTATTTGACCTTCTTTTTAGGGTGGATGTTGGTGGTGGTTTGTAACATTTAACGGCCCAGAAGTGCAGGCAAGGGAAACGCTTGGGGCAGATCATTTTGTGGAAGTTGCATTTCTGTTTGAGCTGGAGGAGGGAAGGCTCACTAATGCCACTTGGCAGGCAAAGCACCAGGTTCAGGGTGAATTTTTTCTGGATGGTAAAGTCTGAGTGTGGCCATCCTCTAGCTGTTTACTCACAAGAATCAGATGCTGCTGGCTGGGCAGGGTGCCCTCCTTGTCTTGAAATTGGGCTTTAACATTCTCAATGGTGTCACTGGGTTCAACCTCAAGGGCGATGATCTTGCCCATGAGGGTCTCACAAAGATCTGCATCTGTCGATTTGCTGCCTCATTGGAGAGAAAGAGCTAAATCTACACTCCTTCTTGACTCACATTTCAAATTCTGTTTCTTCTCCTCTTTGGAGGAGAATAACAGTTGTGAAAAGGGAAACAAGGAAGGAACATCTTCAGAGTGCAGACTAGTCTTCAGGCAAATAAATTCTAGAAAACTGTACATAGGAAATTTGAGTATCTGGACATTTATTCTATTTTTTTAAAGGCTGTTAGATATTCTAGCATCAGGGGAAAGAGATAGAGTGAGAGCATGTTAACCTGTTTCTGGAAAGGACCGTGGAAACCATTTGCTACCAATAGATGAGGGTGAAATAGCCACTTAGCGCTATCCACACAGAGAGTGTAGCCCATTGTACAAAACCATTTTGAATTATGTAAGCTATTCCGCAATGGAGCTTATTAGTATGGTGTCTGGGCTTGAGCCCAATCCTTTCTTCTTGTACAGTGAAATCAAGATAATATGGTTTCCCTGTCAATAATGGGTTCTTAAATGGGTTTGAGGTTTTTGAGCACTACCAATACCAACATTGACTTTGGAGGCAATTACGACAAATGAGAAACTGATAAGTCACAGGAGGTGGGGTATAAGAGGCAGGTTGAACAAGGGAGTTTCTACCACTGAGGCAAGATGGCCAAGCTCACCCTCCTCACTGGTAAGCAACCACCGCCACTCTGTGTCCTTGAGCCACTCTCTCCCTCCTGCTTTTCTGCCCCTTTAAAACCTTTGAACTCAACCCAATCGCCAGAGATGATCGCTTTGGGGAAAGCACAGGGACACGGTTCCTTCCCTGGTGATAGGTCTCCCACTGCTCTGCGGGCCCCTCCCTTCCCCAAGCCTCAAGGCTCATGGCCCTTTAGTGGTCCTGTGAGCGGGAGTAGAGGGGAGTGGGCTTCTAGGAGAAACCTTAGGACTTTATCGGCCTCAGTAGGTTGGAGGGTACAGAGGTGTTAAAAGGACTCGAAGAGTGAAGCGTAGGGAACATGCTACTGTGCATGAAGCACTGTGTGGAAAGGCTGCTGTGTCCGCAGACGCATCCCTCCAGCTCATTGTTCTCTCTGTTGCTTTAAGGTCTGCTCCTTGTGCTGACAGCTGAGATAGGTATGTATGCTTCTTGGCAGGGACCCCCATATTGTTCCCTTTCCGTTTCTTCATCATTTGGAAACTCAGCATGGCCCTCAGTCCTTCTACATAAAACAAAGACTATTAATTAAATTTTTTAGGGAGTTCGAAATTCCTTAACCAAGTTAAGGATTGGGATCATTGGCCTAAAACCCCAACGCTAATATTGTCTAGTCAATATGTGTGACCACTCACACATAAATGTTAATAAAAAATAACACGACCAGGCATCTTCATGGTGCTGTCTGCTCTGTTAAAGCATTTTCAAGTCTGTCATCTCAGTGAGTCTATAAAACAACTATTTGCTGAGAGGAGGAAAAGGCATTACACCCATCTCGCAGCCCAGTAAACTAAGGCAGAGAATGACTTATCATATGACTTGTCCAGGAGGTCAGGGCAGAATCTAAACCTGGAGCCAGAACTCTTGACTGTGAGGGGATGGTTTGCTTCCTTCTGAGTGAAGTTATTACTCAGGGAGACAGCTACACATGCTACACAGACTTATACCATCATCCTATCTGGGTTGTAGTTTCCAAATGAGTAAAATGGGAAGAATAGTAGCACCTACTTCATAGGATTTTGGTGATGATTATTGAATGAATTTAAATAAATTATTGAGAGCAGTGTTTGGTAAATAAATGCTAAGTGAGCATTAGTGATTGCTAGTATTAATTAGCATGCTGAAGGGACTAGGACAGTGGTTCTCAACCTTGGCTGCACATTAGAATCACCTGGGAATCTTTTTAAAATCCTGATTTCTGGGCCTCATCCTCCGGAAATTCTGTTTCTTTGTTACTAATGTTGTGGCCCCACCCCATAACAAAGAAACAGAATTTCCGGAGGATGAGGCCCAGAAATCAGGATTTTAAAAAGATTCCCAGGTGATTCTAATGTGCAGCCAAGGTTGAGAACCACTGGACTAGGATAAATTTAAATCAGAGTTTACTGCTTTAAGGTTTTATCTCAGCAAAGGGCACTGATTTCTAAGGGTCTTTAATTCTCTCTTGAGGGACAGAGCTACCTCTGACAGATATCTTCAGCCCTAAATTGCCTGCTAATTATGGGTTGGCCACAATACACAGGAATCTCAGGCACATCTCTCCCCTCCCAATTCATTTGGAAGTCTGTGGTTTCTCAGGCAATCAGAGATGGTGTCACCCCCAGGGAGCTTGCTCTCTCATTGTTTCTCACCTCTTGCTCTGGGGAACAGGTTCTGCCTATCACCTGACTTGCTACTTCACCAACTGGGCCCAGTACCGGCCAGGCCTGGGGCGCTTCAAGCCCGATGACATCGACCCCTGCCTCTGCACTCACCTGATCTACGCCTTCGCCGGAATGCGCAACAACGAGATCACCACCATCGAATGGAATGACGTGACCCTCTACCAGGCTTTCAATGGCCTGAAAAACAAGTAAGCGATGAAAGGACTGAAGTTTAAAATCTTTTAACCTTTGAGAATAGTTTGGATGAAACCTTCCACAGTAGCCTCCAGGCTGAAATTCCAAACAGGCCAACAAGCAGCACACAGATAAACTCCCAGCTTTCTGACAATTTCCACGACAGGGGTGACTCTCACTTAAGGGCAATGGCTGGCTCTCAGGAGGGGGTCATCCACTGAAGTCTAGCTCAGTTGCCCAGGGAAGTTTAGTAAAGTCCAAGTGCTATGGACTCAGGTGGGAACAACCTTCTACTTGGAAGCAACCTGAAGCTGGCACTCATGAGCACACCATGTCCACCATCTAAAGCCAGCGCTCCCACAGTTGAGGAGGAATGGATGAGAATGAAGAGACCAGTATGAGAGTTGGCGTGAGACTTCTCCTGGCTTAGCAATCATGAAATCAGGTGATGTTGAAATGATTTCTCTTTCTTTCCATTTGTTCTGACACACTCTTTGCTTCTTTCCCTTCAGAAACAGTCAACTGAAAACACTCCTGGCCATTGGCGGCTGGAACTTTGGGACTGCCCCGTAAGTTTGGCAAGATGACACCCTACACCGATGTTATGACAAGGTGTCGGGACCACAGAGGCAAGCCCTCACCCTGCCCCCTTGGGGTCTCCCGTAGTTTCACTGCCATGGTGTCCACTCCTGAGAACCGCCAGACTTTCATCGCCTCGGTCATCAGATTCCTGCGCCAGTATGACTTTGACGGGCTGGACTTTGACTGGGAGTATCCTGGCTCGCGGGGGAGCCCGCCTCAGGACAAGCACCTCTTCACTGTCCTGGTGCAGGTGAGCTGTGTTCCATGTCATTTTTAAATTCAAATTTCATTTTTAAATTCCAGTTTGCATTCGATATCATTTGGTATTAGTTTCTGGAGAGCACACAACCCATTTCATGTGCAAGATCACTGAGGCTGTAGAGAACCCAGCTCCCTGCAACCTCAGTGGGAGAGGAAGGACCTGGATGCCTAGTGCCGTGAGAATGCTGAAGGAGGAAAGATGGACGATTGATTCAATTTAATTCAAAGAATAGTCATGAACGTCAACTTAGAGTTCACGTTCATAGACGTTCTCCTACTCTTGCACAGGAAATGCGTGAAGCTTTTGAGCAGGAGGCCAAGCAGGTCAACAAGCCCAGGCTGATGGTCACTGCCGCAGTCGCTGGTGGCATCTCCAACATCCAGGCTGGCTATGAGATCCCCCAGCTGTCCCAGTGAGTGACACTTGTCCCCAGCTCCTCTGTGTCACTCGTGTAAGAGACGCTCATCCTTAGTCTGTCTTGCTGTTCAGGGACCTTGTTGAGGAGGCTTTGGGAGGGGTATCTTTGCCTGCAGAGGTGTGGGAGATGACCATCAGAGATGGTTTTACCTGCTTTACCTGGACTGCAGGTACCTGGACTTCATCCATGTCATGACCTATGACCTCCATGGCTCCTGGGAGGGCTACACTGGAGAGAACAGCCCCCTCTACAAATACCCAACCGACACTGGCAGCAACGCCTACCTCAATGTGGTGAGTCCCTACACAGACATATATACAGACCAGAGACGTGTCCTAAATCACATGGGGATTCGGGGACAAAAGGCATCATAAATTTAGTCAGGTTCTCAAATGGGAAATCAAGTTGCTATAATTAATTAACTAGTTCCCATTTACAAAAAAAAAAATCACCAACTAATTAACACCAAACTGCCAATTTTATCAGATAGGAAAGAAGATTAATAACAAGTGCTTCTTTAATAAAAGAAAATGAGGCACTACTACTCATATTACAATAAATTACAAAATGCTTCTCTGATCTTTCCTGTCTTCCCATTCCCCGGTTGCCTTGTCTAATTTCTACTATTCCAATCTTTGCACATGTATGCCATGCAGAATTTCAGCCATTCACCAACAGATCATACCAGGAAAATCATGAGAAAAAATAACTTAGCCCTTCACTCATGGTTTGAATGGGAAAAGTTTACCTAAAGCTTTCATATTGGCATGTCATTAAAAGAAGTTAGTTGAGATTAGGACAAACCACTTCAGTAGAGGTACATCAGTGATGCTCTAAAACACTTTGTCAAGCAGCAGGCACAACCATACACAAACACTGGGCTAATAACTAATTACGAGGCCATCAGCCTGGTGGGGCCTCTCTCTAACCTGCTGCCATTGCAGGATTACATCATGAACTACTGGAAGGACAACGGGGCCCCAGCTGAGAAGCTCATCGTTGGATTCCCAACCTATGGACACACCTACATCCTGAGCAACCCCTCCAACCATGGGATCGGGGCTCCGATCACTGGCCCTGGCCCTGCTGGGCCCTACACCAGGCAGTCTGGGTTCTGGGCCTACTATGAGGTACGCTCCCGGCAATCTGAGAGAGACAGAGAAAGGTGGCTTTCTCTAGGCCAGGGGTTTAACAATATAAAAGTCCAACACGTCTTGGCTCACTTAACAAGTAGTTGGCTCATTACGGGCGGCAAGATGAGCACTCATGTGGCACGTTAGGCTGGATTCCAAATACAGAGAGAGTAGGAAAAAGAGATACCATCAGCGAGATTACATCAGTGAACAGACACTGCTCACTGCCTGCCAAGGCATTCTTTGATTTAAGAGCTTCTCCCACATTGAAAATAAATGACCCACATGTGACAAAGGATCAAATGAGAAATGAAGTAAGAAATTTGCTGATAGAGCTCTAGGCCTTCCTTTTCAAGTAGCTTCATGCATCCCTTCTCTATTTCCATCCCCCATGCCCTTTACTCCTGCTACATGGACACTTTGTCCACCTCTTGACCTCTCCCTTACCTCCTCTTAGATCTGTCCCTTCCTGAAGAATGGCGCCACTGAAGTGTGGGAGGCTGCTCAGGATGTCCCCTATGCTTACAAAGGCAATGAGTGGCTTGGCTATGACAACACCAAGAGCTTCAAAATCAAGGTGGACTGTGTTCTATGGATTGTTGTTGCCTCTTTGTTCCCATCTGTAGCCCTGGAGCCCCAGGCTGGCCTTGATGTCTGCACTTCATTGGATTTCTCTGTAATTACCACAGGCTGACTGGCTGAAGAAGAACAACTTTGGAGGCGCCATGGTCTGGGCCATCGATCTGGATGACTTCACGGGCACTTTCTGCAACCAGGGCAAATTCCCCCTGACCACCAGCCTGAAGGACGCCCTGGGCCTGCAGAGTGGAAGTGAGTTGGAGTTGAGACCCTAAGCCTCAAACTTGAGAGACATTTCAAAGCCTTCTTGAAAGTCAAGGAGTCATGGTCCAAGGGATTTGATGACTATTGCTCTATTCATATTTGGTAATGTGAATAATGGTGGGGAGAACAAACAGGGTTCTTCACCATTCCTTTATCCATAATTCATTTCACAAGCAAGATTTTAGCATCTATTAGGTATTAGCACTAAGTAGGTATGACAGAGGATCCTGAATACATAAGTCACAACCTCTACTCTATAGAAGCTTACAATCTAATGGGAGAGATACTATTGATGAGATTACAAAGCTAGATAACAACACAGAGGATATTCTATGGTGAAATCCCAGAAAAGGGATAAGAAACTTCCTTGTGACTTTATGTCATTAAGGTCTCAATGCATCAGGGGGAACTAGGAAGGAGGAAAAAAAGACAAATTATGCTTTGAAGGATGAAGAGGGAGTTCGTTGATAAGCAAAGAGGAGAGGGGAGGGCAGGCATACCAGATCAGGAGACTGAAATATGCACAGACATGGAAGGAGGAGCTAAGAAGAAAATCCAGGATATTAGTTCTCACGCATCAGACACACTAACAGAAAGCAGGGGGGCTCAGGATCTGGTTTCTTTCTTGTAGGTTGCAAAGCCCCAGCCCAGCCCATTGCTCCCATCACCGAGGCTCCCAGTACAGGTGGAGGCAGTGGCAGCGGCAGCGGCAGTGGCAGCTCGGGAAGCAGCCCCGGTGGCAGTGGATTCTGTGCCAACAGGGCCAGTGGCCTGTACCCCGATCCCACTGACAAAAACGCCTTCTACAACTGTGTGAACGGACATACCTTCATTCAGCACTGCCAGTCCGGCCTGGTCTTTGATGCCTCCTGCTCCTGCTGCAACTGGTGATGTCTTTGCCAGACACCACGTCCCTCATTCCAGCTCAGAAATTGTTGTACAATAAAGGGTTGAGCATTACTGCGCAATAGCTTCTACTTCTTTCCTGTAGGGTCTTGAATGTAGTTAACCCCAGTCTCCCAATGACATACGATAGCTCCACCAGCCCACCAGCCATGTGGTTTCTTTGGTGAGCACCCACAGCAGGCCCGGCTCTCTCCTGGGTGCTGGGTGGAGGGAGCAGAGGGATTCAAGGAAGATGCCTGGTCCTTTCATTCTCAAAACATGTACTCAGAGGAGGGTGGGAGGAGACAAGGATGCAAGAGTCAAATAATAAGGACCCATAAACAAACGTGTCTCTATACATTCCTTTAGAGCAGAGATTTCCAACTGGTGTGCCAAGAATTTTTAAAACATGCAATATCTGACTCTTTAGGCAGATGCACTGACCTCTTTTCCCTGAGAACATCAAATAAAAAAATGACAACAGACAGCACAACAATAGCCATCCAGTGTGAATGAATCAAAATTATACCTATTTTTTTTTTTTGGTGTTGCAGAATTTTAGTAATTAGTTTATGTGTGCCATGAGACGAAAAAGGTTGAAAATTGCAGTTTTAGAGAACTATTTCTAGATGTTCAAGGGATGCAATAGTGAAGATTTGGAAGTAATTTATATGTGAAAATAAGAGAGGAAGTGGGTTTGAGCAGGATTGGGGAGGATTAGGAGGGATAGTGAGACAGAGGAGATGGGATACTCTGGGAAGGCAATTTAAAGCGAGGAGCCTGGCCCATGTAAAGGTTGGAAGGTTGTATGTAAATTTCTTGAGCTAAACCCAAACAAATTAAGCTTTATTATTTAAAATAAACTTAAGAATTTAAATCACTTCGATAAATTGGAGGTTGAATTCATCCATCAACGGACACTTAGATTGTTTCCACATCTTGGTTTATAAATATTGCTGCTATGAACAGGGGTGCAGGTGTCTCCTTGACAAAGTGCTTTCATTCCTTTGGAGATATATCTAGAAGTGGGACTGTTGGATTATGTAGTAGTTTTGTTCTTAGTTTTTTGGAGAAGCTCCATATTGTTTTCCATAGTGGCTGCACCAATTTACATTTCTACCAACAGTACACGAGGGTGCCCTTTTCTCCACATCCTTGTCAATACTTACTATCTCTTGCCTTCTCGATGAGAGCCATTCTAACAGGTGTGTGGTGATATGTCACTGTGCTTCTGATACGCATCTTCCTGGTGCTTAGTGATGATAAACATCTTTTCACGCACCTGTTGGCCATTTGGATGTCTTCTTGGGAAAATATTTATTCACTTCCTCTGCCCATTTTTTTTGTTTTCTAAATCCTCACCCAAGGATATTTTTCCATTGATTTTTAGAGAGAGAGAGAGAGAGAGGGGGAAAGACAGAGAGAAATATGGATGTGAGGGAAACACATCAACTGGTTGCCTTCTGCGCACACCCTGACCAGGTATGTGCCCTTGACCGAAGTCAAACCCGGGACGCTTCAGTCCACAGGCCAACACTCTGTCCACTGAGCCAAACCGGCTGGGGTTGCCCATTTTTTAAATTGAATTGTGCTTGGGTATGTTTGTTTGTTTTTTGTTAATGAGTTGTATGAGTTCTTTATGTGTTTTAGATATTAATCCCTTATCCAATATATGGCATGTAAATATTTTCTCCCATTTTGTTGATTGCTTCTTTTGCTCCATTCCTCTGGCTAAGACTTCCAGTGCTATGTTGAAGAGAGTGGGAAGGGGCATCCTTGACTTATTCCTGATCTTACAGAAAAAACTTCCATCTTTTCACATAGACTTTTATGTTAGCTCTGAGCTTTTCATACATGGCCAGGGATCTTAGTTTTTAACAACAAATTATAGTCTGGAAAATTTAAGCTACATTCACTTCCTCTGCCCATTTTTTTTGTTTTCTAAATCCTCACCCAAGGATATTTTTCCATTGATTTTTAGAGAGAGAGGGAAAGACAAAGAAATGTGGATGTGAGGGAAACACATCAATTGGTTGCCTTGTGTGCACGCCCTGACCAGATACGTGCCCTTGACCAGAATCAAACCCGGGACGCTTCAGTCCACAGGCCGACACTCTTTCCACTGAGCCAAACCAGCTGGGGTTGCCCATTTTTTAAATCAAATTGTGGTTGAGGTTTTTTTGTTGTTGTTGTTAATGAGTTGTATGAGTTCTTTATGTGTTTTAGATATTAATCCCTTATCCAATATATGGCATGTAAATATTTTCTCCCATTTTGTTGATTGCTTCTTTTGCTCCATTCCTCTGGCTAAGACTTCCAGTGCTATGTTGAAGAGAGTGGGAAGGGGCATCCTTGACTTATTCCTGATCTTACAGAAAAAACTTCCATCTTTTCACATAGACTTTTATGTTAGCTCTGAGCTTTTCATACATGGCCAGGGATCTTAGTTTTTAACAACAAATTATAGTCTGGAAAATTTAAGCTACTTTTTAAAATTTTGTTCATGTTTACCACCAAAATTATATCGTCTTTTTCATTCTCAGCCTTTATCTCTTTTTAAATTTAAATTTCATCTTGGTCAATATAATACATGTATATAATTAAGAAGTCAAAAATACACAGTTCCCTAGAGGGTCAATTTCATCAACTATATTACTTAGTATTAATAAATATTATGTAACCATTAGCCATTGTATGTATAAGTGAAAGAATCAATAGCCAGACAAAAATAAACAACAAATTATAGTCTGGAAAATTTAAGCTACTTTTTCATTTTGTTCATGTTTACCACCAAAATCATATCTTCTTTTTAATTCTCAGCCTTTATCTCTTTTTAAGTTAAATTTCATTTTGGTCAATATAATACATGTATATAATTAAGACATCAAAAATACTACACAGTTCTCTAGAGGATCAATTTTATCAACTATATTACTTAGTATTTATATATATTATATAACCATTAGCCATTATATGTATAAGCAAAAGAATCGATAGCCAGACAGAAATAATTTTTTTATAAATATATTTTTATTGGTTTCAGAGAGGAAGGGAGAGGGAGAGAGATATATAGAAATGTAAATGCTGAGAAAGAATCATTGATTGGTTGCCTCCTACATGCCCCATGCTGGGGATCGAGCCTGCAACTGGGGCATGTGCCCTGACTGGGAATTGAACCGTGACCTCCTGGTTCATAGGTCGACACTCAACTACTGAGCCAGGCTGGTCGGGCCAGACAGAAATAATTTTGTAAATTATAGTAGAAATGTTTTTTTCCCAACAAAATTATGTATTTAATTTTATTTGAGTCTAAGATAAGAAAAATAAAACAGGAAGTTTTCTGGTGCCAAACAACTGTGGATTGAGAACCCAATCCAGGTACCGTTTTTTCCCTTTCTATTCCCCCAGCCCTGCTCTCTTGGTGACTGTGAAGTCAGATTACACCCTGTGCTAAGGAATGAGTGGAGAGTAACCTGGGTCGCAGCTATCTCTACCTGGCTGTTGATGGCCTACCCAATCGCAGCTGTGTCCATTATTTTACCTGCTCTGGGCCCTGAACTCTGCCACGTGGGCACTGAGAAGCCATTCTTATCATGGTGCTGGTGCAAATAAAGTGCTCCAACTACTGTATGACCACAAGGATGGGAATTCTTTCCAACACACAAGTGCTCAGATGGCAGGCAAGCTGGATGGGGACTCACCTGGAATGTTTAAGGAGCTATTAAGAAGGGATGCTTTATCTGCAGGTCACTCATATGGCACCAGGGGTGCCAAATTCAACAGAAAATACTTCACTAAGTTTACACAGCAGCTAGACCTGATAGTCAAATAGGATAAACCTGGGATTACTGCCTTGCCGCTTGTTTTTGCAAGTCCTTGACTTAACCATGATTTGCCACAATTCTGGCTCTTAGTTCCAACATTATTCTCCTGGGTGTCTCAGGAAAATGCCTATCCCAGTTCTACCTAGACCACCAACCAGCCTACTCAATTCATATAAGGAGGTAGCGCAGTGTGAATGTTAGATTTTCATTCTAGAGGCAGCTAATCTTGGCACTGAGTCCTGGATCTGGTGCTTAAGATTTGCTCCATTTTCTCATCTACAAAATAGGGCTGATAGTAAGAATTCTTTTCATAGGTAAATTAAATAATGAGTAGAGACCCCTGATGAACATTCATTGTTTTTTGGTCACTCGGCATCCACTCTCCATTCTTTTGAATTTCATTTTGTGACCAGTCCTGATGGAAATGAAAATCCAAGTGCCCTGTCTTTTCCTTCATCAAACTTGTCTGGATTCACAATAAGTCTGCTAAGGTGCTGACATCCCATGATGGGGATGCCCACCATCTGCATTCCAGGTATTGTCACAGGACAATAAGCAGTATAGACAATATGTACTAGAGTCTATAAAGAATTTCAGAGGAAGGAGAGACCATTGAGCTTCAACGAGAGGATCTGAGCTGGGTGTTGAAGAATTGAAAAATCAGGGTAGGCAGTGAGGAGAAGGGAAGACATTACAGGCAAAGGATAGAGGGATAGTGAGAACAAATACATGTGATATATTTAGGGATAATTAATATGTCATTTTTCTGAAGCAGAAATTTATTATAAAACAATGGATAATTTTTGGAAAGGTGGTTTGAAATAAATTTCAAACAAGAAATTCTAGAAATAGTCAAGTTGCAAATATTTCTATCAAAAGAGATTCTCTTCAATATCATCGCCATCATCTCTATCAGCAATATGAAATATGTTTCCACCTCTTCTGGAGGTAATTTGGAACTGTGGAGCCCTAGAGAGCATTCTGTGACCTTTGGAAGGGATATGTAGGGACTCATACATTCCTAGATAAAATTATTGTATAAGAATGACTTAAGGTTGCCCTAGCTCAGTGATGGCGAACTTATGACATGCGTGTCAGAGGTGACACGCGAACTCATTTTTTTGGTTGATTTTTCTTTGTTAAATGGCATTTAAATATATAAAATAAATATCAAAAATATAAGTCTTTGTTTTACTATGGTTGCAAATATCAAAAAATTTCTATATGTGACACGGCACCAGAGTTAAGTTAGAGTTTTTCAAAATGCTGACACGCCGACCTCAAAAGGTTCGCCATCACTGCCCTAGCTGGTTTGGCTCAGTGGATAAGAGTGTTGGCCTGCAGACCAAAGGGTCCCAGGTTCAATTCTGGTCAAGGGCACATACCTTGGTTGCAGGCTCCTCCCTGGGCCTGGGCCCTGGTCGGGGTTCGTGCAGGAGGCAACCAATCAATGTGTTTCTCTCACATCGATATTTTTCTCTGTCTTTCCCTCTCTCTTCTACTCTCCTTTAGAATAAATAGAAAAATATCCTCAGGTGAGGATTTAAAAAAAAAAAAAGAATGACTTAAGGTCATTCCAGAGTGGGTAGAATATTCAAAAAAGCAGCACCTAAAGTAGAAATGTTCCTTAGGCACTGATTGTACAAATTACATACAAGTAATTTCATTAAAAAGTTCAAGAACAGCTAATAACTTCCAAAGGTTTTCATTATTTACTTTCCAATAAACACAAGCTTTGGTGCTAGGCACGAAATGTCCACAACATAAAAACCTAACCGCGTGGTGAAACAGATGCTTATCAACCCTGGGAACTGCCAAAAAGGCTATTAAGCTGGTGTTTTCCATGGTGATGGTCTCCGCCACCCTGCTGGGAGCCACGGCATGTTCTGTCCTCATGGAGCAGGGAGAGTGGTGGTGGGAGAACGGAGGTTGGAGGTCCACCAAGCGGTGTTTGCAGGAAAGGAGGTCTGTTGGTTCCTGATAAGCTACAGGCACACCTGGGTTAAATGTTCTCCATTTGGAAGCCCTCGTGATAACCAGCAACTCGCACGGCATAAAAAGCCAATCCGGGCCCTGCTAGACCAGTACCGACAGCAGCCATGGCAAAGCTTCTTCTCCTCACAGGTGGGTTTGTAATCAGAGATAGCGCCTTATTCTGCCTCCACTGATAGCTCTTTTCTCTCTGGATCTGGCAGCTGTGAAGCAGTCTTCACGTTACACCTCAATCCTTTTCCGTTCTTTGTTCATCATTTCAAATTTCCCAGAGAATCCTGACATAGACAAGCCAGCCTACCTCTTGTTCTCTTAATTGATTCTGGTAACATTTCCACCTTCATTAATCCCATGGACCTAAACGAAAGGCTGTTGTCTTCCAGTGTTTGTCTCGCTTTCTCATTTCTGGCTGGGTCGTTCCTCCATTCATCTTCCTGCACCCCCTCTTTTTAATTGATATTATTTCTATGTATATGCTTGTGTCTTTGGTCTAGCTTTCAGGAGGGAAAAATCAGTAGGAACTGAGACAGTTACACGAGCTATCTTTTTCTAATGTTTTCAGAATTATTTCTCTTTTTAAAAAAATATATTTTATTGATTTTTTTACAGAGAGGAAGGGAGAGGGATAGAGAATGAGAAACATCGATGAGAGAGAAACATTGATCAGCTGCCTCCTGCACACTCCCTACTGGGGATGTGCCTACAACCAAGGTACATGCCCTTAACCAGAATTGAACCTGGGACCCTTGAGTCCACAGTCTGAGGCTCTATCCACTGAGCCAAACCGGTTAGGGCAGAATTATTTCTCTTTTATCCCCTAGTTTCCTACTGAGCTGCTGATGTATTATAAAAAATGTCACTGTTAGAGCTTGGCCAGCATGGCTCGGTTGTTGAGCATTGACCTATGAACCAGGAGGTCACGGTTCGATTCCCAGGCAGGGCACATGCCCAGGTTGTGGGCTTGATCCCCAGTGTGGGGCATGCAGGAGGCAGCTGATCAATGATTCTCATAACTGATGTTTCTATCCCTCTCCCTTCCTCTCTGAAATCAATAAAAAATATATATTTAAAAAATGTTACTGTTAGAAATTCAATCATTCAAAGTGGTAGATTCAGTAAAGTGTTTAGAACCAAGTTACATCCATAGTTTATTAGTTGCTCTCAAGCTGTGACATATATATCTATATCTATATCTATATCTATATCTATATATTAGTTTCAGAACCTTTTCTAAATGAAACCTCTAGCTCAATTTATAAAACAATCATATTGCAAGTACTTTGATAGAAGCCAGGGAGAAGGATCTGGAGTCTGGCCTCAGTTTCTCATTCTCTTCTGCAATAAGGGCTCCTAAAAGTTGGTTCAAAAAAAAAAATTCCCAGGCTCCAGGAGATACTGAATTCACTGATTTGGAGAATGCCTTGTCTGTGGAAGGCTGTACTCATCCCAGTTCAGGGGGGTGAAGTGTATATGTACGTGTAGTCACTCAACAGAGTGAATTTCAGGTAATCACCGTCAACAGACCTTCCATAGATGGTAGACTTGAACTCTGCCTTCAGTGACGTTATCTGACATGGAAGGTGGACGAAGAGAGAGCCGTAGCCATTTCTGACTGAGAGGAGGGAAGGGTAGATCTATTAGTGATCTCACTGAGAAGCCTACTCTTTGGCATGACCCCTAAGTGCCTCTTGGGCTGTAACAACCTCTGACAAATAGGACGGCATCCAAGTCTTCAGAATTAGATTCTACAGGATAGACGACCGGTCCAGAGTACGTGTTTTTGTTTTTAGTTTTTATTTATTTTTTCCTCTCTCTCTCTCTAGGTCTGGCCCTTCTGGTGAATGCTCAGCTAGGTAAGTGCTGGATTTTATCTTTGGCATAATCTTTTCCTGCCATAAACCTCAAATTCTTATCAATTATTCCTATTGCAATTATCTGCTAATATATGTGATTTTTAAATATTCCAATACTTTTTTCAAAAGTATATCTAGAGATAAGCCATACTAGGAAAGAGAGCTACGATCTACTTCATAGACGGTGGGTTTGACATTGGGAAAATCTAGGGTGTAGGACTGGCTGCCATGTTGTCTTCGTCAGCATGACCACCTAACAGTTAGAAACGGGTATTCACTGGGCTTCATAGGACTCCTGGGCATCTTTTCTTCAGTGGTTCCCATGTTTTTACAAGATCTCAATATAAATTCGTCGAAGTTAAAAATAGCCAACCCCCAGTCGCCCACTAGTTCCCAGTCAGAATCCTTGAACTCATCTGCGAGAATGCTCACACACAGGGACGGGGCATCTGAGGCAAAGGGAGGGAAACAAGACTCATGGCACGTTTCAGTAGCGTCCAAACCAGGCCACTGTCCTTACTCCTTACTGCCCACAGGCTCTGCCTACCAGCTGATATGCTACTTCACCAACTGGGCCCAGTACCGGCCAGGCCTGGGGCGCTTCATGCCGGATGACATCGACCCCTGCCTCTGTACTCACCTGATCTACGCCTTCGCTGGGATGCGCAACAATGAGATCACCACCATCGAATGGAATGACGTGACCCTCTACCAGGCTTTCAATGGCCTGAAAAACAAGTAAGAGAAGGGGGAAATATCTCATTGAGTATCTCTCAGTTCAGTACTTCCCAAACATGATGTGCAAGTGAATCACCTGGCATCTTTCTAAAATGTAGCTCAGATTCAGTGAGTCCGGGGTGGGGACCAAGATTCTGCATTTCCAATAAGCTCCCTGATGCTTCTGATGCTTCTGGCCCAGGAGCAGGAATATAGACAACACAGCACATTGCCTGCTCTAGCAGGTATTTGAAACATATCAGTTGCGTTTCTTCCTTTCGTTGTCAATCTTTTTTATGACCCAGGAAATGTAAGCCGTCTCAGCTACTTTCAGATCAGGAGACAGAGGATATAAACGATTAGACATCGTCAAACCCAAGAGAACAGAAGAACTTGCTGTATTTGAATGGAGTTCTAGTTTGTGTAAAAAAACAAATCAAACAAATGAAAACCCTACTGTCTTTTCATTCCTGATTTGTTCGGTGTAGTGATATGTAGGAGAAGCAGCACTCCATTCGGAGTAGCACTGTCCTGGGTGCAGCTGCTCCAGGTAAGTTCTGATCCCTAAGAGGAGATGAACCCTTTGGACTGGTGTTTCTGGAAATGTGGTCCATTTGACTGCTTGTCTGGAAATCACATGGGGCACTTGATAAAAATGCCAATGCCTACCCCAGTCCAACTGCTGCAGAATCTCTGGCAGAGGGGCCATAAACCTGGCATTTCATGGTGCCCTCCCACTCTGACCCTTGCACTTTATTCTTCCATAAACTGATGTTTGAGAATTACTATTCCAGAGAAAGTGTGCAATTCTGAGCCACATAGAAGCTGAGAAAGTAACTATGCTCAAGCCACATTTACCATTTCATCTGATGGAATTGAATATGAGCATATTATGCTGACAGGTGGATAGATAAATACTAGTAGATAGATAGATAGATAGATAGATAGATAGAGCTATAGATATCGATATAAATAGCTACATATAGATATATATTTCAAAAATGTCGCCAATTCATACTTTTTTTTTAGACAACCCATTCCCATAATTAAGTTTTCCCCAAAGAGCCCTGAGTAAATTTATGATGATCACAACACAAAGAATTGTTACAAAGAAAGTGTTCAGGAGTGGAGGAAAGTTGTTTTGCAATATAGCATGTCAAGGCAAGGTCAAGGTATAAGATGGGGCCCAATACCAAAGCAATGTTAGTTTCAATAGAGAGGCTCATGGGTTTTGAAGTTTCTCTTTTCTATCCTTCGCTTTACAGGAACAGCCAGCTGAAAACGCTCCTGGCCATCGGCGGCTGGAACTTTGGAACTGCCCCGTGAGTCCCTATGGGAGAGGCCGGGGCTTATTTGCTATTGAAAACAAGGTAGCCCAGTGTGTCCCTTCAGACCTCACAGTCTAAGACAGGGTATTAAGGATGCACAACAAACAAATATGCTGCTTAAATAAATTACTACACCAGAGCCTCAATAATAAATAGGATGCGATTGATTTTAGACATTTAAATGTGGGTGGGAATTCTGGCATCCTATTCATCAAGGTTTAGTTAATGGGATTGCAAAACAATCTCTTCTTAAAGACTTTCAAGAGCACAGCCCCTGAGAAAAGTGTTGGAGCAATTTTCTCTATTTACCTTCTGGGGGAAGGGAAGGGAAAGGCGTGCAAATGAATGAGACTTGGCTGAGGGCAAATGTGCTTGGGGGACTATTTGGAGAGAGAGCACAGTGAGCTGTGAGCATGAGCAGAGGGAGGCAGGTGTCCAAGGCAACCAGCGCAACTTGGCAGAAAGGTCAGAGTTGGATCAATAAAATAGAGGCAACACTGAGGTACCACGGCTGGGCACAGCAGTGATCACAATGTCAGGACAGGAGAAAACCAGGAACGTACTTTCATTTGGGCTGTGGATCCTGGTGAAGAGCTTTGAGGCAAAAATATGGGAGTTTGATATTACGACAAGGTGTTGGGACCACAGAGGCAAGCCCTCACCCTGCCCCCTTGGGGTCTCCCGTAGTTTCACTGCCATGGTGTCCACTCCTGAGAACCGCCAGACTTTCATCGCCTCGGTCATCAGATTCCTGCGCCAGTATGACTTTGACGGGCTGGACTTTGACTGGGAGTATCCTGGCTCGCGGGGGAGCCCGCCTCAGGACAAGCACCTCTTCACTGTCCTGGTGCAGGTGAGCTGTGTTCCATGTCATTTTTAAATTCAAATTTCATTTTTAAATTCCAGTTTGCATTCGATATCATTTGGTATTAGTTTCTGGAGAGCACACAACCCATTTCATGTGCAAGATCACTGAGGCTGTAGAGAACCCAGCTCCCTGCAACCTCAGTGGGAGAGGAAGGACCTGGATGCCTAGTGCCGTGAGAATGCTGAAGGAGGAAAGATGGACGATTGATTCAATTTAATTCAAAGAATAGTCATGAACGTCAACTTAGAGTTCACGTTCATAGACGTTCTCCTACTCTTGCACAGGAAATGCGTGAAGCTTTTGAGCAGGAGGCCAAGCAGGTCAACAAGCCCAGGCTGATGGTCACTGCCGCAGTCGCTGGTGGCATCTCCAACATCCAGGCTGGCTATGAGATCCCCCAGCTGTCCCAGTGAGTGACACTTGTCCCCAGCTCCTCTGTGTCACTCGTGTAAGAGACGCTCATCCTTAGTCTGTCTTGCTGTTCAGGGACCTTGTTGAGGAGGCTTTGGGAGGGGTATCTTTGCCTGCAGAGGTGTGGGAGATGACCATCAGAGATGGTTTTACCTGCTTTACCTGGACTGCAGGTACCTGGACTTCATCCATGTCATGACCTATGACCTCCATGGCTCCTGGGAGGGCTACACTGGAGAGAACAGCCCCCTCTACAAATACCCAACCGACACTGGCAGCAACGCCTACCTCAATGTGGTGAGTCCCTACACAGACATATATACAGACCAGAGACGTGTCCTAAATCACATGGGGATTTGGGGACAAACAAATATAGATTCTGCAAATGTCTCACTTGTTATAACTATCCCCTTAAGTGGCTAATCAAATCTCTTCAACTATAATTCCACCAAAATGTGTTTTTAAATCCTCTGTCATTAAGATCAAACAATTTGCCTGCTAGAACAGGGGTCTAAGATAACCAAGCCCCGGGCCATCGGCCTGGTGGGGCCTCTCTCTAACCTGCTGCCATTGCAGGATTACATCATGAACTACTGGAAGGACAACGGGGCCCCAGCTGAGAAGCTCATCGTTGGATTCCCAACCTATGGACACACCTACATCCTGAGCAACCCCTCCAACCATGGGATCGGGGCTCCGATCACTGGCCCTGGCCCTGCTGGGCCCTACACCAGGCAGTCTGGGTTCTGGGGTTACTATGAGGTATGCTCCTAGCAATCTGAGAGAGACAGAGAAAGGCCATAGGTTTAACAATACAAACAATCCAACACATCTTGGCTCACTTATGTAGTTGGGGCTAAAAGTGGATGCTCCTGGCTATTTATAAGGAAGGCAAGATGAGCACTCATGTTGCACATTAGACTGGATTCCAAATACAGAGAGAGTAGGAAAAAGAGATACCATCAGCGAGATTACATCAGTGAACAGACACTGCTCACTGCCAGCCAAGGCATTTTTTGATTTAAGAGCTTCTGCCACATTGAAAATAAATGACCCACATGTGACGAAGAATCAAATGATAAATGAAGTGAGAAATTTGCTGATAGAGCTCTAGGCCTTCCTTTTCAAGTAGCTTCATGCATCCCTTCTCTATTTCCATCCCCCATGCCCTTTACCCCTGCTACATGGACACTTTGCCCACCTCTTGACCTCTCCCTTACCTCCTCTTAGATCTGTCCCTTCCTGAAGAATGGCGCCACTGAAGTGTGGGAGGCTGCTCAGGATGTCCCCTATGCTTACAAAGGCAATGAGTGGCTTGGCTATGACAACACCAAGAGCTTCAAAATCAAGGTGGACTGTGTTCTATGGATTGTTGTTGCCTCTTTGTTCCCATCTGTAGCCCTGGAGCCCCAGGTTGGCCTTGATGTCTGCACTTCATTGGATTTCTCTGTAATTACCACAGGCTGACTGGCTGAAGAAGAACAACTTTGGAGGCGCCATGGTCTGGGCCATCGATCTGGATGACTTCACGGGCACTTTCTGCAACCAGGGCAAATTCCCCCTGACCACCACCCTGAAGGACGCCCTGGGCCTGCAGAGCGGAAGTGAGTGACAGCAGGAGGATGTTCAGGGATCTACAAATGCTCCTTCTCCAACTCAAAAGATAGTTCTCACATCTGCCCATCCCCATTGACCAGGGGGCATTTTCCCATTTCATTTCCCTGCTTTTGAGAGATAGGTGCTAAAGTCTTTCTCTACCCTTGAACTTCCATGACACAAATGTCGTGCTCTTATGGGAAACCAAGCCTACCTTGGTGGGTTTTCCAGGTCTGCTGAGTCTTAAAGGTATAGCAAAATTTCAAGCAATTAGGCTGACCTTATAACATAAACATTTACTTCTCTATGATCCCTTTATTAAAAGTCTCTTTCAGCCCGTCTGGAGAGATTTAACAAGAAAGCGTTAGTAGTGCTCACATATTTCTAATCTGGAATTCAGGAAAATTATCAACTCCCTGAACTTTTCCCAGATTTTCTCTTAGAGCTTATTTGCTCAGGGCTTATACTCAGACCCTAGACAAGTATTTTTCACATTTGGGCGCTCAGTAAATTTGTTTTAATGATTTTGATATCGTCAGGGAAGGGCGAACTTAATAAACTTAGAAACCAGGCTGGCTTAAAATGACAGCTTTCCCTACTGAGTGTGGAGCTATCCCATGACCCTTTCAGTTGTAGGGATCCAGAGCTAACTGGATCCCAGCTGTAGGGATCCAGAGCTAACTGTATCCAGGCCTCACCCCCAGGTCTACTAGTCTCTGCACCTCTAGGCAAAGCTGGGCGCTCCTACCAGTCACTAGTCTGCTCTGTGTCTTTCCAGGTTGCACCACCCCCTCTGAGCCCATTACACCAACAACTCTTCCTCCCAGCACTGGGAGCGGGAGCGGGAGCGGAAGTGGAAGCGGGACCGGAAGTGGGGGCACTGGCTTCTGTGCTGACAAAGCCGATGGCCTCTACCCTGTGGCAGACAACAGGAATGCCTTCTGGCACTGCCTGAATGGAATCACGTACCAGCAGAACTGCCAGGTCGGGCTTGTCTTTGACCCCAGCTGTTCTTGCTGCAACTGGCCATAAACCTGACCAGTCTCTAATCCCTAGGGTTCTGAACAGTCGTCTTTCTTTATCTTGCTTCTAACTGGAGTTCTGCAATAAAATCCATCAGTCAAAACACAAGTGGCCTTCGTGTAGGTGATTTGGGTGGAAACCTCTCTAGATGTGAAAATGCAGGCTGTGCAAAATGGAGCGGAGGGGTGGAAGCGAGTGCGTGAGGACGTGGTGGAGATGACCACACAGAGCTCTATCTGCCTGCGTTGATCGGCATGAAGGCTGGAGGCTGTCAGATGGAAAGGTTTGAAGGTTTGGTGCTGGGATGGGATGTGGACATGACGAAGATCGGTCTGTCACCTAGTGACTGTCCTCAGGAAGGAGCCAAAGTGATTCCGTGAGATTAGAGGGCACAGGCCTGCTCAGCTCACTCAGAGAGCAGAAGACCAGGGTATTCTCTTAACGTCTCCTAGGTCCCCAAGCTAGTCCAGCACCTCCTGGATTGGCAGCTTTGGGAAGACCTGTGCAGTGGACTCCTTTTGGGGTGTCTGCCCAGCCCATGGGCCAGCAGTGTCCCTTTCTCAGGAGATTGCCCCCCCTCCTTGAACCCATAGTGGTGGTCACCAGCCACTGTGCTTGCACCGCATCATGTCCTCCCCTGGCTTAGCTGGTTGACTGGGGTGGACATCAGACTCCACAGGGCCAATCAGATGATCACCTCTTGGAATATGCAACAGGGAACAAGGACTGGTTGTTGGTTCCTGAGAGTGTCTGTGCCTGTAATGTGTCAGCTCTGGAGCTGTAGTGAGAGACTGAGAATGGAAAGTTGCCCTGGACACAGAGCAGGAACACTAACGGGGAACTACAGAGGAAAGGTACCATGGAGAAAGGACATTTAGCAATGGCTTTCCAACTGGATTTTAGCTCCTTCCTGAGGCCCAGACGCATTTCTGCCTGTGGACTCTGTGAAACACCCCTATAACTACATAGTAAATTCTTTGCTGCTTAAGATGGCTCAAGTTTCTTTCTTTTACTTGCAACTAAAAGAACTTTGACTAATAAAAAGGAATGCAATGGCTCCTGTTTTTTCCTGGCATGCTTCCTATAGGTCAAACTCTGTTTTAACTGTTTTTCGTGTATTTACTCATTTAATTCTCCCAGCAACCTTGTGAGGAATATACTAGTAATATGAATTCCAGGAGACTGAGGCACAGAGGAATTAGGTGGCCTGCCCAACACCACACAGCTAATAAGGTGCAGAGCCAGACCCAAAGACAAGCCAGCTGGTTCCAAAGTGTCTGCATTTTACTGCCTCCTTTGGCACAGACCTCCATGTCCTCGTGGTGGAAGGCAGCATTCTGGTAGTGATGAGGCACACACTCGCAGCCTTCTGGGTAATGACCATTCATGAGCTCACAGCACTTACAGATATTTCCTTTTCTTCTTCTTCTTCTTCTTCTTCTTCTTCTTCTTCTTCTTCTTCTTCTCCTCCTCCTCCTCCTCCTCCTCCTCCTCCTCCTTCTTCTTCTTCTTCTTTCTATTATTATTATTATTATTATTATTATTGGGTAATCCTCACCTGAGGATATTTTCCCATTAATTTTTAGGGATAGTGAAGAGAGAGGGAGAGGCAGAGAGAAACATTGATGTGAAAGAAACACATCAATTGGTTGCCTCCTGCATGCAACTCAACCAGGGCCCAGGCTTGGGAGAAGCCTGCAATCAAGGTACATGCCCTTGGCCAGAATGGAATCCGGAACCCTTTGATCTGCAGGCCAACACTCTATCCACTGAGCCAAATTGGCTAGGGCCTTACTGATGATTATGTGCCAGCTTATGTTCTAGGTACTAAAGACAGTGGTCAAGTTTGCATTTTAGTGTAAGTGAGCTGGGAAGCCATTAGAAGGGCATAGCAGGGATGGAGGGGTGATGACAATTCAACATTGATAAAGGGGCGCTGGAATATTGTCACAGAACATAGGGGGAAAAATGCTCACTATGATTAAAGCCAGTGTATCGACTTCTGAGCCCTCACGTGACATGTCTTGGAGGTTGAAGACATAGAAATGGGAGACTGGGTCCTCAATGAGTAGGTGAAGGCAAGAGTCAGTAAAATTGGGTATTGTTATAAATGTAATTACATTTCTAGCCAAAGAATGGCAAGACCTGGAGAAAAATTCACCTCTATGAAGACATGGATTTCTGTTCAGTGCTCTTTTCCCATTGCCTAAAGCAGTGCCTGACATATTACAAGAGTTTAAAAGGTACTTGTTAAATGAATAAATCAAAGAAGGCAGAAAGGGAGATAGGAGCTAACAAGCTTCTAGCTAACAATATCCATAGTGTTACGGGTGAGGAAACTGAGATATTGGGTGGAAAACTTGCCCAAGATCATGTAGTTAATAATTAGCAGAGCTGCGTTTCAATGTTAGGCCTTTCCGGCTCCCTTTACACCACAATGTGCTGGTTCCAAGAGAGTCATGTCACAAAGACCTGAAAGGGGACTTCGAAGGTGGGGCTATTGCTTAGCAGCCAGTTTAGGTTCTAGCCTTCATTTTCTTGGTTGAAGTCCACTTATGAGAGTAGTGACTCATGGCGCTTATGCATAAGAAAAAATGGACTTTAGAAACTATATTGCAGAAGGAGGTCTTGTCCAGAGATTCTTCTTGGAATTCTTCCAAGACCTCGCTACCCAGTCTGCCTAAGAAAAGAAAGAAGAAAAAGATGATCACCCATCCATTACTTTGGAACTTCAATGACCAAATCTCGAACACCACCAGTACGTCATGAAAACTCATTCTTTCAATGTTGGTGTCTAACTGGGAAGAGGTGGGGTATGCACAGGATTCCATCAGGACCCTGATCTGGGTTGGGGGTGGGGAAGTGTTCCTCTCACCAAGTCATGAGCTTTGACACGGGGTGGCACCCACCCAGATGCAAGGGCTCTGGTTTTTTTAATTTGTAGGAAGGTACCTTTGGAGTTAGCTGTAGCCCTGGGCATGGAGGTGATGGATTGGAAGTGCATTGGACATTTGTTAAATTCCAATTATAGGTCAGTGCCTTGCTGTGCAAGATTTGTCCCATGGTGTCTCCTAAATTCCATGGCAGCCTTAAGAGACATGAATGGTTAGAGCCATCTTATAGATGAACCAAGGCTCAGGGAGATTGGGTAACTTCCACAAGGTCACGTTGCTAGTAAACGACTGACTAGGCCCTATTGGGAACCAGTTCTGAGTGGCTTCAAAGCCTGTGTTCATTCTTCTTCCCCCGGAAGAGAGTGGCTGGTATTTAAGAAAGACTGGAAGGTGGGACTGAGAAAGTTTATTTTCCTCTCTTCCAAACTGGATACATCCGTCCTCTGGCAGAACTGGGTCATGGGTTCTCAATCCTATTCAGACCCAAGTCCTGCTTTGAGTAACAAATTATTTGTAACATTTTGAAACATTATTTTGCAATTATTTTATCCTAAAATCAAATTCATGGGTAACATTACCTACCACATATAATTTCAAAAACAACATAATGCCATAATTTTAATGTAAAGGAGAAAAAATAATTCTTAATAAAATAACATATAAATGCTCAGATATGACTAAGTTTTTTGTATGTTTTTTATTGACTTTAGAGAGAGAGAGGAAGGGAGAGGGAGAAAGGGATAGGATAGAAACATCAATGATGAGAGAGAATCATTGACTGGCTGCCTCCTGCACATGTCCCTACTGGGGATGGAGCCCACAACCCAGGCACCTGCCCTGACCGGAACCGAACTGTGACCTCCTGGTTCCTAGTCTGACACTCAACCACTGAGCCACATCGGCCAGACAGATTTGACTACTTTAGAAGACAATGAAGTAGTCGGACTCTTGCACCATATAATGACTAATGAATAAGTATAGAATTAAGAGAGAAGGTTAGATGCCATTTCATAGAAGCAGTGTAGGAAAATAAAAGAGCAGAATTGTGGCTCAGTGGTTGAGCGTTGAGCTATGAAGCAGGAGGTCACGGCTCGATTCCCAGTCAGGGCACATGCTCAGGTTTCGGGCTCGGTCCCTAGTGGAGGGCATGCAGGAGGCAGCAGATCAATGATTCTCTCTCATCATTGTTTGTATCTCTCTTCCTTCCTCTCTGAAATCAATAAAAAATATTTTTTAAAAAAAAAATAAAAGAGCAGAATTATAAATGGACACCTTCATCGCTAGGGTTTATTTCTTTAAGGTCCCAACTACAAGCCCAAGCTGTTTTC
This sequence comes from Myotis brandtii, assembly GCF_000412655.1. Taxonomy (NCBI): domain Eukaryota; kingdom Metazoa; phylum Chordata; class Mammalia; order Chiroptera; family Vespertilionidae; genus Myotis; species Myotis brandtii. Next base: position 3,794,399 of record NW_005354632.1, on the reverse strand, counting down.
CAGTTCTCCCTCCTCCAGGGTCAGCCTAATTTTTGCCCTGCAGCTTTCAGAGACTGTTCAAAGTTCTGCTCAAGTCTTCTGCTGTGCAGCCAGCTTTTTCATTAGCAAATATTCAACGGGAAGAGCAGCACCGACTGTTGGGTTCAGCACTGTGGGCTTCCCCTCTGTCTGGGAGCTTGGGTCTGCATGTTTTTTCTTTTTTCTTTTTTAAATGTATTTCTTTATTGATTTCAGAGATGAAGAGAGAAGGAGAGATAGAAACATCAATGATGAGAGAGAATCATTGACTGGCTGCCTCCTGCACACCCCCTACTGGGGATCGAGCCCACAACCCAGGCATGTGCCCTTGGCCGGAATCAAACCTGGGACCCTTCAGTCCACAGGCTGACGCTCTATCCACTGAGCCAAGCCGGCTAGGGTGCATGTTTTTTCTTGCTTGGTATATCTCTGATGTCTTCAAATATTTTATTTAGTCTAGCTTTTTTATCTCTTCTCAGCCAGAGGATTAGTTGGAAGCACACCAAATTGCCAACGAGGGAACAGGTTGTCATATGTTCAAAGTCCTTTGTAAGACATGTTTCATGTCACTAAAAGAAAATAAATAAACACGAATTTCAAATACATTGTGGGTACCTACAATATTAATTTTACCTGAAATATTAATAAAAGTGAAAGTTATCGAGCAATGCCAAGATTTCTTTACATTTTCTTTACCATCCGTATTACTACAATTTGAGTAGACAGGAATGCTTGGAGGAAATTATACAATAACTTTGAGGTGGAATCTTTGTATCTCATAATGACCTTCTCCTATCTTACTGGGCTGTCTGCATTATTTCTTATTTACAAAACAGTTTTGATGCTATAGGTCAAGTACAGCCAATTATTTGCAGAAATGCGCAGCAGTGTCCAGCAGGACATTGAATGTTAGGTAGGACATGAGACTGGGCACGGCCAGGTGTCCAGCCTCCCTGGCCCATTGAATCTTTGTATCTCATAATGACCTTCTCCTATCTTACTGGGCTGTCTGCATTATTTCTTATTTACAAAACAGTTTTGATGCTATAGGTCAAGTACAGCCAATTATTTGCAGAAATGCGCAGCAGTGTCCAGCAGGACATTGAATGTTAGGTAGGACATGAGACTGGGCACGGCCAGGTGTCCAGATTCCCTGGCCCATTGAGCAGGGGCATCCCTCCAATAATTTTCAACAAGTCAAATGCTCCACAAGTGTCCCCAATACCCTCCAGGGCTCAGTATCACTTTTTTGGAAACCCTACATTAGATCTGTAAAACCATCCTCGGTGTACAATACTAGCCCAGTAAGTGTGGACTCCAGGGTCATCCTTAGGGGCCAAAGGGTGTATGGGCCACGCGTTGTGTTGCCTTCTACACCTGACAATTCCTAAAGCCATCCTAAAAGCAAGTTAGTAATCATATCCAGGTGAAAGCAAGTTAGTGATCATACCCTGGACAAAGGTAAAGAACTCAACACACACCCTGATCCTTCTTGGCTGAGGATGGGAGGGAGTGCTGCTGAGCTGGCTGGAGATGGTCTTCAGCAATAATCACCTCTTGCCACCTACCAGACACTGGTTTGCTTTAGTTCTGTTATCTCAATCCTCTCCACGACCCTGTAAAGAAGAATTCTTATCATTCTCAATGTAGAGATGAGGAAACGGGGACTTGGACATTTAAGTGACTGCCCACGATTTTAAAACTATTAAAACTTCTGTGATTTTGTTGCTCCTCTTAAGGCTTCCAGCCCTGTTACAACCTTGCGCTCCCTTTTGCAGCGGTTCTCAACCTGTGGGTGCCACCCCTTTGGGGGTCGAACGACCCTTTCACAGGGGTCGCCTAAGACCATCAGAAAACACATGTATAATTACATATTGTTTTGTGATTAATCACTATGCTTTAATTATGTTCAATTTGTAACAATGAAACTGGGGGTCACCACAACATGAGGAACTGTATTAAAGGGTCGCGGCATTAGGAAGGTTGAGAACCACTGCTTTAGGGGGACAAGGAGACCACCTGATGGGGAAAGGGCTTGAGGAACAGGAAAAAGGGGGCCTAAGAGGGGCTAATAGGGTCCCCAATTCCCCTGCTCGGGTTGCCCTGGGAGCGCACCTCCATAAGCCATCACTGCAGCGGCTGCTACTAGTCCCTGGTCCTAGTAGCCCCAATTTCCAGGCATTCTGAGCCCCAGTGTCCCCTCTCTCCTCAGCACACACCCAGTGGCCCTTGGGCCCATCCTTCACCCCCGCAGCCCCAATAGTCACGGGTCCAGCAAAGCCATCTACCGCCAACCCAGCTGCAGAGTCCACATTCCCCTGGGCTCTGGGTCCGGGAGGAGGTGCGGGTCCCGCCCTGTAGGTGGCTGGCTTCCAGGGCGGGCGCTCCCACTTGCTGCGCAGGCGCAGGCGAGCTCGGAGCAGAGGCCCGCGAGGCTAGCGTCCATTCCCTTGGCAACGCAGTACACAAATACTAACCCAAACAAGCGGCAGGATGGGCTTCAACAGAGGGGGTGAGGAGGGTTGCGGTGAAGGGGTGTAGCGTACAGGGGAGGAAGACTGGGGGCGGCTGGGAAAGACGAAGTGGAGGAAAGGCCGTTGGGTCCCCTTCATGGACTTTGGTCTGGTTTTTGCAAGGCCCTGTCCTCTGCTCAGCCTCCCTGTGTCTCCCCTCCCCCTCTAAGGCACTCCCTTAGATCCCCCAAGTGGCCCTTCTCCTCTTTCTTGACCTTCAGGACCTGTAGTTCAGCACCCCTTCGGAACAGGAGAAGAGAAGAAGATATTTCCTTATTTCCATCCGCACAACCTTTTGGGAAACAAGTTTCTCCCTCTTAGGGGAGCACCCCACAGAGGGCCTGGATGTTACACAACAGATACTGTGAGTATTCACCTTCCCTGAGGTGTGTCTCCAGTTCCCCACCTATTTAAAGATAGCCAAGTTCAGTGGAAGAAAAACTACAGAATGTGTGACCTTCAGGGTCCCCAAATGAGAAAGTGCCCTTGTTCTCTGCAGCCAGCTGTCAGGGTCAATGTCATAGATTAAAGGACCAGTCCTCCCCCCTTCCAGCCTCCATCCAACACAAGCCCCACTCCATTCCCACCTCCAAAGACTTATGAACCAATGCCAGTTACCCACCCATTAGACCAAGCCTGGATTGTAGATGTGTTGGTAGGAGAGTTCATGAAATAATATGATCAGATACACTTGCATTAGAGCAAATCCAGCTCTGTGGTCAGAGGACTGGATTCACTGGAAGGCAAAGAAATGTCACTTACTCCGCCTTACCCAGGCACATTCCCCTGCAAAGTTACCTGTTACTCATGTCCTTGTTTCTATGGTCTTGAGTCGCAGAAGTCAAGAAGTCAAGAGAGAGCAACTCCTGCAGAGAAGATTCATTCTAAGTTCACGCTGTTTTCATGACGATAACGTTCTCTGTGTTTTTCTTTGTTTGTTTGTTTTAAAAAATATATTCTACCCGAAGAGGTATGACTGGGTACACAACCTCTCCAAAATTCCAACCAGTAAAAAAGGATATACTTTGGGAGCCAGAACAGCCGTGAGGTTTAAGCCGAATAAGGTTAGAAATGGTTGCATGCACTTCAGTTTTCGTGTGATCCATGGTGTTGTATGTATTTGCATTGGGAAGCACAGGGCAGTGAGTGGGAGGTTACCTAAACAGTATGCTCTGAAATTAAAGAAATAAAGACATTTAGGCAAAAGCCATTAAGCCTATCTGAAAAGCTTGAGCTAATGCATTGGAAATGTGTGTGTATGTGTGTGTGTGTGTGAGAGAGAGAGAGAGAGAGAGAGAGAGAGAGAGAGAGAGTGAGAGTCTAGGAGAGTGAGAAACAATCATCAGGAGAAATGGTACCAAATTAGAGTTTCAGTGCTGACGGAGACACCTGATGTTAAAGTACTGGAAGCTTTGTTTATATGCATCGGATTATCTTGTCAGTTAGAAAAACAGCCCAGCCTGTTTTGGCTCAGTGGTTGAGCATCAATCAATTCTGAGTCAGGGCACATGCCCAGGTTTAGGGCTGAGTCCCCAGTAGAGAGCGTGCAGGAGGCAGGCGATCAAAGATTCTCTCTCATCATTGATGTTTCTATCTCTCTCTCCCTCTCCCTTTTTCTCTGAAATAAATAAAAATATATTTTAAAAAATTCCACCCTGACTGATGTGGCTCAGTTGGTTGGAGCATCATCCCGTGCACCAAAAGGTTGTCAGATTCCCAGTCACATACCTGGGTTCTCTCCCTCTTCCTTGCTCTTAATTCAATAAACATATTCTCTGATAAAGATTAAAAAGAAAACAAGCCCAGCTGGCGTGGCTCAGTCGTTGAACATCAACCTATGAATCATGAGGTCATGGTTCGATCCCTGGTCAGGGCACGTGCCCAGGATGCAGGTTGCAGACTCAATCCCCAGTGGGGGGCGTGCAGGAAGAGGTTGATTTCTACAACCTAAGCAGGATGCATTTTTAGGTAGTTGAACCACACCTATCTTGGTTTTCTACCTATCATAGGCCCATTTCTGTAGCTTGAGATGGTTAAACCATAGCTGATACATGAACCAGAGGAGGATGAGTCTGGTGTGTGTGTGTGTGTGTGTGTGTGTGTGTTTTACTTACAAGGCTTCACATGTATACCTGTGTATCATCTTCTAACATATTGATCTTTTTCTTGAACACAGGATCTGACACCTCACCCAGGCACGTACCAGACCATAAATCTTCAGGAGGGAAAACAAAAACAAAGTTTTGCTCCATTTAATGTCATGTTGCCTCGATTTATGACACACTCAAAGGACATGAGTTTTCCTGGGTATGTCTCCTCTTTTCTGGGGCACTTCAACAGAAAGCGATAGGAAAGGAAGGACAGGTACAAAACCACTCATCTTTAAGATTCAACCTCTTTTGCCTTCCAGATCTCTGGCATCACGGAAGTGTAAATCATAGTGATTCGTTTAACAAGTATTTACAAATGTGCCAGGCAGTTCTGTGGGTTCCAGAGATGTTGCAACGAACCCATCACACACGGCTCCTGATTTCTTGGAGCTTACATTCTAGAATCCAGACAGATGAGGAGCAAATAAGAAAATATCAACAGTAAGAAGGAGAGTGGCCATATCTGTATTAGTCTGACCGTGACACATTCGAGAGTTAAAGGGGACCTTATGAATAACTATACCAAGACAGTAGCCATAAGCCAAGACTGTCGTGAGCAAACCAAGCAGAACAGTGACCTGGCAATGGGCTATGAGGACGATAAAACAGGATGAGGATATAATGCTGAGTGATGGATTGACTGGAGGCTACTTTATCAAGGGTTGTGGAGAGAGATCTTTCTGGGAAAGTGAGTGACACCTAATTAGAAAGACATGAACAGCTGAAGGTGCTTGCACAACATGAAAAACCTGATCAGTCTGTTGCCTGTTATCAAGGAGTTAGACCTAGTTCAGGGACAGCTTACTGATGGGATTCACAAATAGTCACTAAGTCATAGACATCATGTTGCATGTTTTGATTTCTAGCCCTGACATGTACAACCCACAGATAAAGCCGCCCGCAAAAGTCACCTGGCCAATGAAATTTGGATCTCCAGACTGGGCTCAGATCCCATGTCTGCAGAAAAGGACCCTAAAAGCGGAGGTAACAACACTGGGCTTCTGTAGAACATTATCTAGTTCTTCCATAGGGGCTCCTAACGGGGAGTCTGTGAATGAGCTTTGGAAAGTCCTGTTCCCCTGAAATTATACGCACAATTTTGTGTGTATATGCATATAGGAATTTGGGGGAAAGTTGTACAATTTTATTAGATTTTTAAAAAATATTTTTATTGATTTCAGAGAAGAGGGGAGAGAGAAATATCAATGCTGAGAGAGAATCATTGATTGGCTGCCTCCTGCATGCCCCCTACTGGGGATCAAGCCCGCAATCCAGGCATGTGCCCTTGACCAGAATTGAACCTGGGACCTTTGAGTCCGCAGGCCGACGCTCTATCCACTGAGCCAAACCAGCTAGGGCAATTTTATTAAAAATTTTTTAAAGATGTGCATGTCGCCGAAACCGGTTTGGCTCAGTGGATAGAGCGTCGGCCTGCGGACTCAAAGGTCCCAGGTTCAATTCTGGTCAAGGGCATGTACCTGGGTTGCGGGCACATCCCCAGTAGGAGATGTGCAGGAGGCAGCTGATCAATGTTTCTCTCTCATCAATGTTTCTAACTCTCTATCTCTCTCCCTTCCTCTCTGTAAAAAAAATCAATAAAATATATTAAAAAAAAATAAAAAATAAAAAAAATAAAGATGTGCATGTCTGCACAAAAGTTCCAGTGAATCTTATTTAATCCTCAATTTGTGGTAGGTACAGGAGAATTATCCTATATAATAAAAGGCTAATATGCAAATCAACCGAACTGTGGAACAACCGGTCACTGTGATGCGCACTGACAATCAGGGGGCAGACACTCAATGCAGGAGCTGCCCCCTGGTGGTCAGTGTGCTCCCACAGGGGGAGCATCGCTTAGCCAGAAGCCCTGAGCGGGGCTCATAGCGCAGTGGCGGTAGTCTCTTCCGCCTCCACAGCAACATTAAGAATGTCTGACTGACGTTAGTCCCATGGAGAGTGGGCCTAAGCCATCAGTCAGACATCCCCTGAGGGATCCTGGACTGCAAGAGGGTGCAGGCCGGGCTGAGGGACCCCCCCTCCCCGAGTGCACAAATTTTATACACCAGGCCTCTAATCTGTATATGATAGAGGAGGAAATTGAGACTCAGACAGATTAAGTGATTTGTGCAGGCCACACATGAGTCTAGATCTAGATCCATCTAGAGAATGATGGAAAAAACCCTGCTCTTTCCATTCTGTCACTTGAGTATTAGATCATCAGGGGGTTGTAGAGCATTCTGTAAGAACATGGATTCTGGGGACAACTGCCTGGGTTCAAATCCTAGCTCCAGTACTTACTTGATGTATGATCTTGGACAAGTCCCCTACTTTTTCTAAGCCTCAGTTTTCATATCTTTAAAATGAGTATAATAATCAATCTGATAAGGTTGTAAAGATTGAGATAAGGTAGAAAAGTATTTAACACAGAACCTATAATAAACGCTCAATACATGTTAGCTACCATAATCCCAAAGGTGCCTTTTATTTCCTAGTGGAATTTTGGATAAATTTCACAAATACTTATTACATGCCTGATGTATTAGTATAATTGTGCTAGGGCCTATAGGTCACATTCAAGAATTGAACATATGATCTTTGTTTTCAAGAAGTTTACCAGTTAACTCTTAGAGATTTACCAACTAAAAAAAAAAATTCTCAACATGATAGACACCAAAGTAAGATGATGAAGAGTCACTGTACATACAAAAGTTGAGAGAATCAGCCCTGGCTGGAGTGGCTTAGTTGGTTGGGCATCGTCCCGTGCACTGAAAGGTTGCCGATTCGATTCCTGATCAGGGCACATGCCTGGGTTGCGGGCTCGATCACTCTTACATTGATGTTTCTTTCTGTCTCTCCCTCTCCCTTCCGCGCTCTCTCTCGCTCTCACATAAATAAATAAATAAATAATTGAGAGGATGACTGAGGCTAGATGACTGTGGGGTGGGGGTTAGCTAGGCCACAACGGCTGCAATGGGCAGCTCTATCTTGCACAGCCAGGAGGACCAGAGACAAAGGGCTCTCCTCCGCATTTGGTCTGAGACAACATTCTCTCCTTGCAGCTGCCCAGCGACAAGGACTTCAGAAGACATCGGAACCGTATGGCCTACTTGAGCCTGTTCTACGGTTCAGAAGCTGGGTCTTCCTCCACCTGCTCCTCCAGACCACAGCATCTCCCCGATGGAGGACCGAGCTGCTCCTCTCCCTCTGCACTGTGTGGTCTGCTCCTCAGCCAGCCTGAGGCCCAGGGAGGGGCAAGGGGCCCTAAGTACCCCGTGAGAGCATAAAGGCCAGTTTGGTGTTGTATTTCGGCCCTCACAGCAACTATTTGAAATGCGAAGGTTTCTTTTTTCTCTCTCCAACATTCTGAAGTTGGGGATTGGTCTGGTTCATGTTCTTTTCCAGAATGGAGAGAGGAAAACACTGGAGTAGAGTGCTGGGAGGGGGAATGACCTCGGGTGGAGGCCTCCCATAGATCCCACCCCGGCCTCCGGTCTGTGCTGAAGCCGGCTGTGCACAGACCTGCTCTCCCTCCCGGGTTCTCTCCCATCGCTCAGTGAACAGACCCCTGGACATAGCTGCTGCTAAGTTTCATTTAGAATAAATGACTAAAAGCAGAACACACACAAAAAGGACATTTTGGAAGGAACTTCAAAGACGTTTGGAGTTTCCCGATTTATTCGTTGCAGGAAGTAAGACTATAGTGAACAGAAGGGGTCAGGGTAGTTGGAAATGGTGCGGTGAGCCCACAGCCACCCGAGGGCATCCCCAGCCCTGCGTGCGGGGTGCAGACAGCTGCCTCTCGCCGTCTAGGCAGCGAAGGCAAAGCCCACCCTGTTGTTGGCCATGTCGTAGACCGAGTAGTACTCCTTGAGGAAGACGTCCCCCAGGATCCACAGCGGCTGCCCGTTGGGGGAGGGCAGGTAAGTGGCCTCGATCCCCAGCCTGCAGTAGCCATTGTTCTAAGGGGAGAGGGGACACCAGGATATAACCATTTGCACTATAGAGACCTCCCCCAACCCTGTAGTCCATGGCACCCTCTGGGGTCTCTGAATTCTTGTTCACCCCAGCCCTGCCCTGGGGATTCCCCATAGCTGCCCAGATGTGAGGTGGGACACGGGACAGCTGTAGGGCCCATCCAACCACATATCCTGGGAGTGACCACATACGTTGAGGACATAGGCGGAGGGAGGCAGAGGGAACTGGGACCCGCTGATGATGAAGGTGATGGTGGGCAAGCTCTCCACGGAGTTGCAGGCGACCACGAACTGGGAGACAGAAAAGGCAAAGCTGTAGAGCGCCCCCTGGAGCCCAGACGAAGAGCGAGCCCCCTTTTCCTGGGTGACTCTGTGCTTGACCTTGCAGCACAGGCTCTCTCAGAGCGAGGACCGCAAGGCCTGACTCCCGTACAACGCTGACCAGACCCCCCTCTTTATTCTGGAATCCTCTCCTTTCAGGCATCTCAGCTCTTAGACCTGGGTTGTATCCATATGGCTATAAGGAGTTAGGCTCATTCCACAACAATTTCTGTGCCCAGAAAGTACAAATTACAGAGAAAAGGTGTGGATACACACACACACACACACACACACACACCTTGGGGAGCCAGGATTTAGTCTGGACCCAGACTCTCACATACAAGGAGAAGCAAACTACTGATATGTGTGCAAAGAGGAGGAAGGGTGAGGACAGGAGGCTTCTCGGAGTAAAACCCAAAGATGTATTCCTAGTGAAGACAGAAACCCAGGTGGAATGGGAAAATGCATTGCACCTTGATGACATTGCAGTCAAATGACAGTGGCCAGACCAAGCTGACGTGTGTTCCTAAGACCTGCGATGGGTTAAGAGCACCTGCCCATAGCCATTGGTCCCACTCACAGTGTGGATGGAGTCGGTATTACTCACCCCCTCACCCTTCCTTGCACTGAGAGTTCATGCTGTGTTCCCACCCGATCTGTCCTGCCAGGGGCTCAGGGGCCCACCCAGCCCTTCCTCCTCCCTCTGATGACCTCATTGCCTGAGCTCGGGCTCCTGTGTTGAGCCTGCCTGGCTGTACAGACTCCCGTGGCTTCTGGTTACTCACATCACCATTCTGAGCCTGCTGGGCTCCTGTCGCTTGCAGGAAGGAGCCCATGTACTGCTGGGGAACTGCCAGCAGGAAGGTGCCTGTATCCACGATGGCCTGGCAGCCCTGGGAGCACCAGCCAGTGGCCTGGTCACCGATGGCAAACCTGAGGGGGACACCGGTACAGAGATTCAGGAGCGTCTGCTACCAACATGATCAGCCCTCACCCACCAGCCGCCCAGCTGCGGCATTCTGGCTCTTCCAGGAAGCAGGCCACACTAACACCTCTGCCAGGCGTGCTTCTGTGCCTTTCTGGTCACAGGAGTGTTGCCCTCAGGCTTGGTCTGGCAACCCCTCCAGCTCTGGCTGAAAGCTCCTGGAAGGCAGGACCTGGATGCCAGAGTCTATCTCAGCCTGAGGGTTTGGTGATTCCTCGAGAAAGCCGTGCCAGGCCAGCAACAGGGAATGCTGTCATGCTAGAGAAACACCCACGCGTGTCCCTCACCCACAGGAACTCTCCGCTTCTCTACTCACTCCTGAATGGCAATCTGCCAGTACAGTTCCTGGGTGACAGGGGCCCAGACGATCTGACCGGAATAAAGCCGCTGGTCCACGCCGCCCAGGATGAGCTCTCCGCCGTACTGATGGGTTGGTTGGCTGAGAAGGAACGTAACGTGCATGAGTTTCCATAATGCAGATGGGTCAGGCGTTCCTCTCCTTCCTCTCCTCTCCCCTCCCCTCCCTCCCTCCCTCCCTTCCTCCCTCCCTCCCACACTGGGGTACGGCAGAACGAAGGGGTGCTCTTCAAACATCACCTGGCTCAAGGTACAAGGGAAAGGGGAATTCTCAAAGAGACACCCAATCATTCTCGGAAATAATTTTCAGAGAATTGGAAACACAGACTATGTCCATAAAGAAGATGGACTTGGAAATCAGGCACCTGGAAAAAAGCTATACAAGTATCCCAGACACCCTGCCTGGGGCAAAGCAAGAAACCCCTCTGAGAGCACCCGGGATGGCCTGACAGAGATGCCGAGGCTGCTGGGATGAGGGTGTTTCTGTCGTGGCCCGGCGGGTCACCAGGTAATGCTGAGAGGATTGGGGTCTGTTGTGTTCACTACCCTGAACCTGCCAGTCATAGACGAAAGGCATTTGGACTTTAGGTTCCCTGAGGATCATGTTGGTAGAAAAGAAAAGCAGGGAGTGACGCATGTCACAAAAGTTCAAGGCCAGAGGGAGAAGGAAAAGCTTTCAAATCAAAATGTTTGTGTTTGAGTCTCGCCTTTACACCCACATGGGTGGAGCTTTCTTAACATTCACAACTTGTTTGAGCTTCCATTTCCTCACTGGAAAAATGAGGCCAACAACAGGATTTGTAAGATGTCATTTGAACTCATTGCTACAAGAACCCTTCATAAAGCCAGAGATGCCGTTATAATTAGCATCTCATTATTGTTCTCTTCACTGGTCAATGTTCATGGCGCTTGTTCTATAGCTCCACAGTTACGCTGATCACTCACAGCATTCTCCAGGTTTACTGGACAAATATTGAGGGACTACTGCTTATTTTTTAAGAAAAGAGTCATCGTATGGTTTATGGCCACAATTAAAAATCCTTCCAGTGCGTTTAAAATAAAATTCCCCCAGAAATGTGTTTATAAATCTTCAGAAATGCATAGCAGATTATAGTCACTGAGTCAGAAAACTCTACAGCCTGAGCTCTGTCTGATGTTGAGTTGTCCAAAGCCCCCACGGAGCCTCATTTGCTGACCTCTTCCCGGGACAAGGCCTCTTACCGAGAGAAGTAGAAGCTGAAGATGGGCAGGGTGAGCTGGCCCTGCTGCAGCATCCCCTGCATGACTGTGGGGGCATTGCCCACCGCCATGTTGGGGTAGGCCATCCCCAGGATCCCATCGAAGTCTGAGTAGTAGAAGGGGTTGTTGGGCTCATTCTCACTCAGGCCGAACTCCTGGTTATTGACGACGATGTTCTGAACCTGGGCCAAGCAGACAGAGCAGCTGATCAACTCAACGTGGACAAATCCTTCCCGGATGTAGGTGCCCAGGGTCTGGAATCTAGACCCTGATCTGGGGGGAGAAGCTGGCTTCTTTCATGCTGAGCTCGCTCCTGGGTGTGGGTGTGGGAGGTGAAAGGGCAACAGCGTCACCCAACCACGTATGTTTTAGGAAAAAGCGTGTGGGTGCTGGGGAAGCAAAGGCGGTTGTTTTCTGGAGTTCTAGTTTCCATTTCCATGGACAGCGACTGGTTTTCTATTGAGCAGTCTATGTGCAAAATCTGTAGAGAAGCTATGGGTGTCAGACATAAAAACATAAGAAAACAGTGAAAGGGCAAGTAACCAAGGTGAAGTTGTATGGAGGAGGAAGCAGACGTTCTGTGTGGTTGCAGAGGGTAGAGTGGAGAGCAGGGAACAGGCACAAGAAGACACACAGTTTCAACACAGCATAACGGGCTTTCTGCAGCCAGGGCTGCTGTGGAGGCAACTCCTGTCTTGGGAGGAAGGTTGAATGAGCTGGCCTTTGATGCCTTTTCCAACTCTCAGCTCCTGGGAAGGTTTGACCTGACTGGTAATCGTGGATTTGTCTGAGCGCTTAAGGCTTTAGAAATGGGAGCCAGAGCACAGAACCTCAGAGGCTATGAGAACATCACTCACAGTCACAGTGTCATATCCCAGGACCACACTCAGGCTGCCACTCCCGTAGGACAGTGTGTAGGTTTGCCCGTTGTTTCTGAAGGTGGAGGACAGGCTGGGGTTGAACCTGTTGTGATTGGCTGTGGAAAGACAGAATGAAATATTAGCATCGTTCACTGCTTTCAGGATGCTTGGAGGAAACGTATCCTCAATGGCCCGGGATCATCAGACCAAGTCTGGGATGGGGCTCAGCCTCAGATCCTTCACAATATAGACAAACTGTGTTAGCCCCAGAAAAGTCTGTCCCCTTAGGCAGCAAACATTGCCCGAATTCCTTTCAATCCATCATTCCCTGAGGGATGGGTCCCCTCAAAAATGTCAGGGATTCTGGCCCACTGGAGAGAGAGGAGGGAAAGGGACAATGTAGAAAGAAGTGGAAGTTTTAGTCTATGTCTGCTGCCTTGCTCCAAAACTGTTGGCAAGACTGAGGGCAAGATTTCTAGAGGTTCCTAATTTAAGAAGGAAGAGATCATGGATATGCACTAAGAACTCTGTACTTGACATTATAACCTGGGCCAATCCTGACTCTGCCCCTTACTCTGCTCTCATCCATGGCAGGGGTGGCATGGTGGTATACTCACAGCAGGCCTGGCTCTGGCAATAGGTGGAGGGCACCCACAGATTGGAAGAGCCCGTGTCGAAGAGGACCAGGAAATTTTGGGGTGGCGTCCCAATGCTTATCTCCCCAAAATAGAAAGCCTGCAAAGAAAGGTTCGTCACCCTCATTACGCAGCTTAGACTTGTCCTAAGGGTGGGGAAGAAGCTGACCCACTGGGAGTCACATTTTGCCCAAATCACTCCTTAGGGGAATAAGAGACTTCTCCCACAATTTTTCCACCCCATGTGTGATTCCCTAAAGTGGCTTCCAGCTCTGATGCTCTGTATAACATCTTACTAAGAACAGTCCACGGGACACCAGTAAGTCAAGATGCCCTGAGCAGACATCATAGCCTTGAGAACATTCTAATACTTTCTCTGGACACCAGTGTATCTTTCCAAAGGGGGCGATTTTCCCTAGTGGCCTTGCACATGTTTTCCTTCTTTTTTAAAAAAATGTATTTTTTATTGACTTCAGAGAGGAAGGGAGAGGGAGAGAGAGATGGAAACATCAATGAGGAGAATCATTGATCGGCTGTCTCCTGCACGCCCCCTACTAGGGATCAAGCCCGCAACCTGGGCATGTGCCTTTGACTGGAATCGAACCTGGGACCTGTCAGTCAGTAGGCTGATGCTCTATCCACTGAGCCAAACCAGCTAGGCACATGTTTTCCTTCTTTCTCCTGCAGCTCATTGCTAGGACTTCCCTGCGATCTCTCCATTGAGTTGAACATTGCCTCTATAAGTCTCTTAACCATATAAATGGGGCTTTGGAGAGATGAGCCGGTAATGAGAGAAAGGGGGAAAGGAAAGGGAGCTACTACCCTATTAGATACTACCAACCCATAATTTATTTAGATACTTTCCGTAGGATAGTGAGACTTGGGTTTAGTAATTAGTCCAAATCAGAGC
>NW_005354632.1:3722590-3779704 GCF_000412655.1 Myotis brandtii | reverse complement strand
ACACACACACACACACACACACACACACACACACCATCTATCCATCCATCCATCCATCCATCCATCCATCCATCCATCCATCCATTTCAAGTCTTGGCCCCCAGTGGGTGTTCAGTTCGTGGTACAATCTGACTGCCTCTCCAAGAGACCTGCAACCCTTTGCTCTTCTCTAGCTTGTCACGCTCCCTTGGAGCTGGAATTCACAGTGAGGCTGCATCCCAATACACACCTTTCCACACCCTCTGAGAGGTGTAGGCAAACCAAGACCAAGACCAGGATCTTCATGGCGCTGATTTTCACCAACACACAGGACACAGTGACAGACCCAAGTGTTGGGACGCACAGAGGGAGGTCGGGTCCCTCTCTTATACCCTGATCTCCCTGCACTTTTCATCTCTAGGCACCTGGACTTTTCTGCCTGTGTAACAGCCTGTTCCCCTACACTTCCATGGATTCTGTTTGTTTTTCCCTTTGGCAAGTATGAAGGACTTTATCTACTCTGTGGTCTATTTAAAAAGCAATTAGTGGCTTTACTGATGGAGTCTAAAGATTAGGCTGTGATAACAAATGTAAAGTTTACTGGAGACAAAAGATCCTGGTGTCCGTGCCTACTGGGAAGTGGGTGCTGGCAACTTCTGCCAGAACAACGGAACAGTTTGCTCTTTAGCTTCAAAGGGCATGTGCTGTTTTGAAATTTACCGTCTACTCTCTACTTCTCTTTCTCCTCCCACTTCCTCAGATCAGTCCCGTCTATAGCTTTCCATAGATGATTCTCATAGTCCACGACACTCTGCACCTCATTTTCAGCGTCTCAGTTCACAAATTAGCCAACGTGTAGTGAAGGCCCACTCTATGCTCACCTCTGTAGTGAGCTCTGGAAGTGCAAAGACCATTAAGAAATGGCCCTGGTATGCAAATGTCTGCATTCCTGCTGAAATGACTGACAGAATCAAATTACCTCCCCTCCTCCCCCGCCATGATCATATAGTCAATAAATGGTAGAGGTGGGATTAAGTCTCTGGTGTGTCTGAACTCAACCTCTACCTAACCACAGCCTTCTTCTCTGAGCCTGGTGTACGCAAGCTCTCATAGCTTCAGTGTGCATGAAACTATCAATCTTAATGATAATAACAACAAAGAGATGTATACTTGCTTTCCTTTTTTGTAGAAAGTTATTTTATTTTGTGAAAAAAAAAGATATTTTATTTTATGGAGAAAATTTTTTTTCATTCATTTGCACACAAGGACCAAGTTTTCTTCTGGTCCTCGTAAAAAAATGTAACCCTGCATGCTGCTGCCACCTATTGGCAGTATTTCTAACTTACAAAAATCGTTTTTTGAAAATTCAAATTAGAAAGTGACGAAAGCTCATAACATTTTCTCCTCAGCTCACTTTCCTGGGTGTAGACAACCGTACCTGTTCATTAGTCATGCCCTCGGAGCCTGCGCCCTGCCCCTCTCCCGTGTCAACCAGTCAAATCGTCACCTTGCTGGTGGTTCCTAAGACTCCCATCCCACATCTGTGTCTCTTGTCACACCCTAGACTCTTTTTTAAAAAAATTTTGTTTTATTGCTTAAAGTATTACAAAGAATATTACATATGTCTTCTTTTTTTTCCCTCCCCCTTGACATTCCCCCGGCCTCCCCTACCGCCCAGTGTCTTATGTCCATTGGTTATGCTTATCACACCCTAGACTATTTCTTCAACATTTATTAACTGACATTCTATTTTAAGGAGCAGCTGTCCCTTCTTCTCCATTTTTAAATTCAGTTATTCATCGATAGCGTATGAACCCACGATATTTACTTTATTCTATGGGTTAAAATCTATTATTATTTTGTTGTGTAAATTGTCACAATTTGGGCCATTTGGAACTCTTTCAGGATGGCTCTTGTGTCCCTCTGACATGGCCTCATTGATTTTTGAGTGCTTCCTTACTTTATGGAAACGTAAGATATTCCAGTCTTTTCTTGTGCCTTCCCTGCCCCAGCCCAAGAATCAGCTATCTTTTCAAGGATCCCTGGTTCCTTTTATTGAGAAACAAAATTTAGAAGTCAAGATCTGAGCATTAGATGTACTTACTGCTTCTGAAATGTCATTGCTTCCAGGCCCTCTCAGTGGTCCAAGCTAGGAATATAATTATGTATACACATACTGTATTTCTATATCAATTTTTCTATTGACCTATCTGTATACATTGTTAGAATCATGACTTCATATTGATACCTCTGCTTACAACACCACGGGGCTCATTCTAGCCTTTCCCTCTCTAGCCTGTTTGGTAAGTCACTACTGGAATTCTAATTTGAGACTCATTTTAAGACTTGGAGATTGCACTTTCAAAAGAAATGGTAACATTGGTGATAAGTATGACACCACCCTCAGCATCATCATCTCCTAGAGGGGAGGACTAGAAAGTGGTCCTGTGGCTATACTAACGTCTGAAGGGCCTTCATGTCCAGGAAAACACCCCATAGGTTGATGGCAATGTGTAGTGAGGATTGGTGTTTATGGGGGAGACCTAGGAGAAGCATACAGTTAACACCCCAAAATGCAGTGTTTTGCCTTCTTCTCAACTGCTTCTCATGGAAAAGAATGGGTGGGATATATTTTTAGAGACAACTAAGATTTTACCAAGCAGGGAATATAATTGGAAGATTCAACTCCCCCTCTCCTTCTCCCAGACTCCCTTGAGGGTTATAGGAAACTTCTCTAGAAGAGATTCTGGTTCTGACCAAAGTGAAGTGAGAGGTTATTCAGGGGAGAGAGAGAAACACATAATCCACAGTGGAAAACGTCAGTGTGGGCTAGACACAACTCCCACTTTCCAAAAATGGCCATAGGGGAAAGTGACCTTGGAAAGGAGAAGCTGAAACTGGGTCGTACAGGTCATTTTAAGAAAGTGACTTCAGCCCTAGCCGGTTTGGCTCAGTGGATAGAGCGCCAGCCTGAGGACTGAAAGGTCCTAGGTTTGATTCCTGTCAAGGGCATGTACCTCGGTTGCAGGCTCCTCCTGGTCTGGGCCCTGGTCGGGTGGGACATGTGCAGGAGGCAACAAGCAGGGAATATAATTGGAAGATTCAACTCCCCCTCTCCTTCTCCCAGACTCCCTTGAGGGTTATAGGAAACTTCTCTAGAAGAGATTCTGGTTCTGACCAAAGTGAAGTGAGAGGTTATTCAGGGGAGAGAGAGAAACACATAATCCACAGTGGAAAACGTCAGTGTGGGCTAGACACAACTCCCACTTTCCAAAAATGGCCATAGGGGAAAGTGACCTTGGAAAGGAGAAGCTGAAACTGGGTCGTACAGGTCATTTTAAGAAAGTGACTTCAGCCCTAGCCGGTTTGGCTCAGTGGATAGAGCGCCAGCCTGAGGACTGAAGGGTCCTAGGTTTGATTCCTGTCAAGGGAGTGTACCTTGGTTGCAGGCTCCTCCTGGTCCAGGCCCTGGTGGGGGCACTTGCAGGAGGCAACCAATTGATGTGCTTCTCTCACATCAATATTTCTCTCTGTCTTTCCCTCTCTTCCACTCTCTCTAAAAATCAATGAAAAAAAATATCCTCAGGTGAGGATTAAAAAAAAGAAAGAAAGTAACTTCAGATTTGGGTGGTGAACACACAATACAATATACAGATGATGTATTATATAATTGTACCTCTGAAGCCTGTATGATTTTACTAACCAATGTCACCCCAATAAAGTCAATTAAGAAAACGAGAGAGAGAGAGAGAGAGAGAGAGAGAGAGAGAGAGAGAAAGGAAGGAGGAAAGAAAGAAAGAAAAAAAGGAAGAAAGAAAGGAAGAAAGAATAAGAAAGAAAGAAAGAAAGAAAGAAAGAAAGAAAGAAAGGAAGAAAGAAAGAAGGAAATTATGTCAAAGAACTCGGATGGATTCTTTGCTTCCAGTTTATTCAACAGAGAAGAGATTAGCTCACTGTGGCTTTGGGACCTGCTTTGCCCCATGAATGGTTTATGAAGGGTTAGGCACAGGAGGCTTCTGCCAGGCGACCTGGAAGAAAAGACAAGGGCTTTCCCCAGCGTCTGCCACCAACAGAGCGGAGGCTCCTTGATCCACAGCAGAGTTTCCTATCGTTAGACAGAGAGGACTGTTGAAAGGATCATCGGTTGACAGAATGGTTTCCATCAGTGGGAACAAGGGGTCGCCAAGGCCAAAGGAGTGTCCTGGGAGCTGGATGACAGGTCAGAGGGCAGCTTCCATCTAAAGAGCAAAGTAACCTGTCAGGGGTCTGTGTCCACCTCTGATGTCAAATGCTCTCCTCTTAGAGTCTTAGTCTTCCCATCGGGGGTGACTGTCATCTTTCCCGAAGGGATAATCATCTTTGCAGGTGCTACAGCCTTCCTTCTACGGACCATGTTCTTCACTCCGGAGGTCTCAGTCTCAAGGTGCCCAGAGGTCATAGTCATCTGTTCAGGGGTCACAGGGGTCATGGTCTTTTCCCCAGGAGTCTCAGTCTTCCCTTGTAGAACTACAGTGTGCTTTACAAAGGATGCAGCTCCCCTTGTAGGGGTCACAATCCCACCTCTGGGGATTGTGGTCATATTTTCAGTCTTTCTCTGGGTCTCAGTGGCCACACCCTCTCCTCCTGAGAGCAAAATCCCCGAAACAGTGGGCAGTGCCTTGGTCACAGTCAGCCCTCCAGGGCCAGTGCTTGAAGAATTCATAGCATATGAGGGCCAAAATTTTGGTGAAAGAGTTGAACTGGACTCTACAGAAAATCATCAGAAAAAGATGAGAGTCCTACCCCTTCCTTCCCATCCCATAACTACTAGCAGGGCTAGCACCACTCCACGGCTACTCCCCAAATCCAAAATTGGAGGATCCCACCATGCACATACTTGAGGACACAGATAAAATCCCACCACATGGAAGCCCTGCTCCCCGACCCCATCATGTTAACAGGATCCCAGATGCCCATGGGCACTCAGGGGATTGTTAGATTCCTGGTGAATGACTCCAAGAAGGAGCCTGCCAGTTCTCTATCCTTGAGCCCTCACTCTGACCTCTCTAGCGGCACCTTCAGCAAGACCTTGCCCCCATGGCCTAGTTCTTTACTTGTTGAGTCCTCAAGGATAAATCTCCTGTGTCCCCCAATGTAGGAGGCACCAAGAGCAGCGTTGAGGTCAAGAAAGCTGCTCTAGCCTGGTTGGTGTTGCTCAGTGGTTGCACATTGACCCATGAACCAAGAGGTCGCTGGTTCGATTCCTGGTCAGGGCACATGCCCAGGTTGTGGGCTTGATCCCCAGTAGGGGGTATGCGGGAGGCAGCCGATGGATGATGTTTCTCTCTCATCGATGTTTCCATTTCTCTATCCCTATCCCTTCCTCTCTCTCTAAAAACCAATTAAAAAAACTATTTTTTTTAAAAAAAGAAAGTTGCTCTGGACAGTATATCATAAAGAATCACGTTGGAGTCCCATCTACACCCCTGAATAGCTGTGGTACCTTTTTGAGCCCTAAGCTCTTTATCCATAAAATGAGGACTATCAACCATCAGCTCTAGCATGTGAGGCCATCTCCTAACTGCCAGGGAAGGCTCTACAATCAAAGAGGCAGCCAAAGAAATCTAATTTCCTTTTTGGCCCTTGGCCATGAAAGCAGGAGATAAAAACAAATAGAGAAATAAACTAGCATATACTAAGTGCTAACTATGAGCCAGCACGGATTTCATTCCATATCTCATCTGGTTCTTATAATAATGTCAGGAGGAGGATTCCTATCTTACAGATACAGAAACTAAGCTCAGAGTGATCAAGGGGAGCACACATCCAAACCAAGATTAGAAAACAGATTGGCCCGAGAATAATCAAAGCTCATGCTCTTTTCTCAATGTCATGTTGCCTCGCAAAAGCCTTTAGATCTAACAGAAGGGACCCACCCAGTGCCTGCTTATACAACCTCTGACCCCAGCTTCCAGGTCATAGCTACTTACCAGCCTGCAACAGGAGGTTCTTTAACACAGAGACAAGGGGGAAAGGGCCAGTGGCACAGAAAGTGCCCCTGACGTCGTCCAGGTCCAATGTCCATATCATGGCCCCCCCATAGTGCTCTTTCTTTATGAACGATGCCTGCAAAGGAGTAGTCAGTCAACCTGCTATACTGGCCGCCCTCCAGATTGAGCACAATGGCAAAAAACAGATGGACTCCCAGGAGGCAATACAGCAGGATGGGTAGGAGGATAACCTGTATTTGAACCTAGCCTCTGCCACTTATTAGCTATGGGATCTTGAAAAACTGAGATTTCTTCTCTTCAAAATAAGAGGGTTGGGTTAGATGGAATTAGGAAACCCCATTTAGATCAGGTATGCCTAAAACTCACCCAACATCGCTACCCTCACATTTTCATCCTCCACCCAGTGCACGCACACACACACACACACACAGAGCACAGACAAGGGCCTCGTGGCAGCCAGAGGGAAACTATATGCTGGATCAAGAAAGAACCAAGGCCTCACCTTGTGTCTGAAGCTGATGGCGTCATCATAGCCGACCCACTCCTCCCCCTTGTAGGCATAAGGGACACGCTGATGTTCAATCCAGCACTTCTTCGCTCCCTGGAGAAAGGAGCAAATCTGCCAGGGGGGTCGCAGGTTAGTTCTGTGAAGGGCCATGGAGAGAAGCACCAGCAGACACACTGTTCCTTGCCCAGGAATAAAGAATTCCTCACCAGGGGGTGAGAAGAAGGTAGACCCAAGAGGGTGTAGGGAAGCCATTCACGAAGGACCTCCCATCTATTCTGAGTAAGTTCCTGCTATTACACATGCCTTCCTCTAGTGTCCAAGATGGGAACGATAGAAAGAGAGCCAAGGTGGATGACTTCCTTAAGAAACCCGACCTGGGTTTGGTGAATAATGTCAACACCAACGTACCAACAGTAGCACACCTGACCCTTGACCAAACCTGTATGTTTCTAAAGAGTTTTCATGAACAAGTCTCTCCTCTGTTCATTAGAAATGGGCATAACGTACCCCAACCAGATAGTTATCAAACTAGCCTTTGAACCTCGGGTGAGTTTAAAGTTCTCAAAGGCAAAGAGAAGTCAGTTGTTGCAATCAATCCAGCATCTGCGTGTCAGCTGGGTTTCCAGCAAGCAGAAGTGTTCAAACTGGGCTGCAGAAGTTAATGACTACGTCTTTTTTGTTGTTGTTGTTCTTTGAAAGTTCTATCAAGAGCTCTTTGACCCACAATGCCCTTCAAGAACATTATTTCACTATGCTACCATTCATCACTCGGCTTCATTGGATTCGCAGGAAAACATTCCAGCAGGTCAGCACAGAGCAAAGATTGGAGAGACACTGGCCCCGCCACTACTACTTAAGGCAAAGCTGTAAGTCTCCTTCTGGCACCTTTGTACCTGCTGTCCTGTCCTCTGCCTGGGAGGTCCTTCCCACCCTGTCATTCCTGCCCATCAGGGCTCTACCTGCTCCATAAGACCCTTCCCGATCCTACAGCCACACACTCTGTGCCTCTCATTATCTTCTCTTGTGTTTTACATTCCCTTGGGTCTTTGTGTCTTTCCTCCACAAAAAGCAAGCTTTGCTGAGACTGGGGTTAAAGAAGTGGAACTGGGGTAGAGAAGGAAGAATCTGTAGTAGAGGATATTTTTGGAATTGCTTCAAAATAATCTCGTAGTGGGGAGGGAGTCAGGGAGCAGAGATGAAACAGGATTGGCCAGGAGAGGTTAATCAATGAAACAGGGGGAGGGGGAAGGGGTGTGTGGTAGTGGCGGCAGGGAGAGGAGGTCACACTATTCTTTTACTATGCAAATGTTTGAAATTTTACACATATAGCAAATATTAATTATATTTAGGCCGTATAGTAAGTCAGGATTGGCGTGTATGACATTTAAGATTCTTTTTAAGAGTGAAATATCTGTTTCCCTTTATTCAGATTCCACCTAGCTAGCCCCTCATCCCTTACAAAGGACTCAAATAACTTCCCTGAAGAAAAAGAAACGATCCCAGAGAGAGGCTTTCCCTTGCCCCAGTAAACTACCTCTCCATCCTGTCTGTAGTCCTCACTCTTCCTTTGCCCCTTGACCTTACTCTTGCCCACACTGCAGGTGAGGGAGCCTTAACGAATAGACAGAGGTCCCTATCCTGTCACCTCATAGTAAGCCAAGAAGCCAGGCTGCCTGGTGTACTTCCCTGGAGATGCAGGTCCCACAGCTTGTGCCTGCAACCAATGCTCAGAGTCCTTGAGGAGGTGAAACGTCCGCCCATAGGTGGGGAACCCCATGAGGAGCTTCTCGGAGGGGGCCCCCAGCTTCCGCCAGTAATCCATGGCATACGCCTGCACGTAGGAAATCACAAACCCTCCTGTTACTATGGCCTGGGCTCTGGGGCAGAGGTCCGGCTGCCTCTGAGACCTTCCCTTCTCTTACCACAGATCCGGGGTCTCCTTGCTGAGAGAACAGGGGGCTGTTGTGCCCTGTGAACTCTTCCCAGCTCCCATGTATGTCGAAAGTCAAGACGTTGATGAAATCCAGGAGCCTGTACAGGGCAGGAGGAGGAAATGTGTATACAGTTTGGGCTAGCTAGATGTTTAAGTCAGATCATCACTGCGCTAACTAGCTAACTAACTAGCTAACTAGCTAACTAGCTGTGCATTGGCCACCCAAGCTTCCCTGCTATTTCTGCCTGACGAACCTACCCATACTGGGCCATCCACTTAAGATACTGCCACTAGAACAAACTACTAGGTAGGGACCACTGTGCCTGGGGACCTATGCCGTCCTGAGCGTATCCATGGAAACAGGCAGGACTCAGACAAGAAAACAAAGGCAGTCGGGCCTGACACACGTACTAACAGGTCTGCAGAAACCGACGTGAGTAAAGCAGTGCTGTCCCACAGCAGTGAGAGGGCTTCCTCCCGTCTGCAATTCAAGGGACGTTGAAACCCACCGCATCCGGAAAGCTGTCCTAGTGGCCAAGTGTAATTGAGCCCTTACCAGGTCGCTGGTGTAAGGGTTTACATGGCTTATCTCATTTCATTTCAATCCGGCCAATACTCCCAGGACCGTGACTGTCTCCGATTGAAAGCTGGAGAAACTGAAACTGGGTGGGTTAACCAGTTCGCCTAAGGTCGCCCAGCTGGGGAAGGCAGGACCCCCTCAGCCCTGCCTGGCTGTAAGACTCACAAACTCCGTGCCCCCTGGGTCTCCCACCCTTCTGCTCACACTGAAACCACACTCCCTGGTGTAACCACTCACAGAAGCACCCAGCCTCTCTTTGTTCTGCATCTGCCTCCGTTTCCCTTCTGTAAATGCTCGATTCTTGAAATCTGAGTGAATCAGTCCAGAGCTGGCCCGTTCAGAAGGAGTTACGAGCTATCCTTTGTCTGGCTGTGGAACCTGCTCGGCAAACTGGGCCCGACGGGGCCTGCCCAGTCTTGGTTCTGTGTCAGTGGTTGGTACTCAGCGGCCTCTCAATGCCAGCCCTCTGCCAAACGGCCAGTGTCCACAGCTGTCCTCCGGGGCAGCAGAGGCCGGGCTCATGGGACTCTCTCCCGTGAGACCTAGCAGGGGGCTACACAGAGACGCTCCCCACGACGATGTGGGGGGCTGGTACCACATCACCTCACTCTGACGCCTAAAGAAAGCGAGGGCTAATGGAGCCGATCCTTTCCCCCACCTGAGCCTGGGGGTGTGAGCACGAGATGCCTCCTGACCTTCAATGTCCTGCCCCCCGAGGCAGCCCCCACTCGCCTTCCTAGATGGGGCACATCGTAAGCCGTTTGGATGATTTGCGGGTCCCCAGAGACGGCAGCCGAGAGCAGCAGCCTTGGACACATGGTGAGCTGGGTCTCCTGCTGGAAGGCGAGCAGCAGCTCCTGGGACGTGAGAGAGGGAGACACAGAGAACCAGGCAAAACAGTCAGGGAGAGAGGACACCACCCAGGATGCCTTTATAGACGGAGCCTTGACCAGGCTCTGAAAGCATAAAGGTGAGTCGGCCGCAGGCCCTGTCCACAGGCCCTTTAGAGGTAAGAGATTGCATAGAGGGTGGCAGGCAGGGTCGGGAGCAAGGGGTCGGACTGCCTGCCTGCAGGAGTCCAGGAAGCTGCCCGAAGAAGGCGTCACCTGGGCGGGAGGCCTGGGGCAAGCACTGGATACGACAGAGCACGAGCCACGGCAGGACACCTGCCCCGCAGCTCTTTGGTCCCACACCTCTAGGGTGGTGGCAGGAAAGGAACATTCCCTGACGGCTCTCCTGCCCTTGCCCTTGGCCTCCTGCTCCTCCTATGCCATGAGCCCACCTATGATCAAAGTAGAATGGTTTCCAGATTCCGGAGCTGCTGGCCTGGCCTTACTTGAATTAGGAAGAGGAAATTCCACCGGTCATACATGGGGCTGCCTCTCAGCCCAGGGTACAAGAAGCAGAGGTCCAGACCATCGAAGTTGTGCGTCCTCAGGAGGGATATGGCCGAACTGATGAACTTTTTCCGGGTGGCGGATGTGGACAGCATAGTGGTGAACCTGCGGGGAGACGGGGAGGGGCGGGTGGCAAGGAGTTCTCTCTGTAGAACCATGCCTTCCTGTAAGGTCCCTTGGTCCCTGTTCCCATGAAGGGCACAGGGATGTGGCTGGAGGAAAGGAAGGCAGGTCTTTGAAACCGGGTGGCGGATGTGGACAGCATAGTGGTGAACCTGCAGGGAGACGGGGAGGGGCGGGTGGCAAGGAGCTCTCTCTGTAGAACCATGACCTCCTGTAAGGTCCCTTGGTCCCTGTCCCCATGAAGGGATGTGGCTGGAGGAGAGAAAGGCAGGTCTTTGAACATCTCAAACCGTCTTCAAATTCCTTCCCAGCACCAGGGCTGAGTACCCAGGAATGGGGATTCAGGCAGACACAGAACCAGCGCCGGCCTGGAGTGGAAAGCAGACTCAGTATCAACGGCTGCAGAAACCACGGTGCCCACGGGCCAGGCACTCTGCCCCTGCCGTGCCCTCCTGGGGAACTACAATCCCCACCGCCTGTCCTAGCGGGTGGGGATTCAGGCAGACACAGAACCAGCGCCGGCCTGGGGTGGAAAGCAGGCTCACAGATCAACGGCTGCAGAAAACACGGTGCCCACGGGCCAGGCACTCTGCCCCTGCCATGCCCTCCTGGGGAACTACTCAATCCCCACCACCTGTCCTAGCTCAGACATCCTCTCCCTGACCTGACTAAGGGAGGGACCCAGCCAAGGGCCAGCATTTCCACAGAGACCTCGGAGCTGACCGGGGCCTGGGCTGCAAAATGTGGTGCCAGAGGCCCAGGCTCTGATAGGGGTTCTGGCCTCTTGGCTCTTTTGTTCATTGGCTGTTTGATGATTTTCTATTTTTTTCTCCGTTGTTGGAAAACTTTCAATTTACGGGAGTTGAACTTTAAGCAATTCTGGGCTAGTTCTGTGTGCATTGATTGACACAGCCAGATTCAGGGTGAGGCAGGCCACCTCCTAGCGGCTGGTCACTGAGGGACACCTGCATGAAACGGGAGTTGAACTTTAAGCAATTCTGGGCTAGTTCTGTGCATTGATTGACACAGCCAGATTCAGGGTGAAGCAGGCCACCTCCTAGCGGCTGATCACTGAGGGACACCTGCATGAAATAGGGCAGGTTCCTTTTACCTCCCACTCCTGCTCTCTTTTCTGCAAATGTAGAAAGCAAACAACCACTCTGTGGCCTCTTGTGTGTACGCTCCTGATCCAGCGTCTACAATGGCCAATGCTCAGAACCTGGCCACAGAGGGAGGGGCGTGGCCACTGAGGGTCAGGCGTGGCCACTGAGGGAGAAGCGAGGCCTGGGTGGACGGAGCCAGTTCTCACCCAAAATCCCAAGTCCTCCCTCCATTGTCCCACAGGTGCATCCTCGCACTCCCAGGCGGCCAGGTCGCCTCTCCTGTGGTCCCTTCCTCCCAGGCGAGGAGGCAGGGTGGCTTCTACCCCTGGCCTCAGCCATGACATTGGGGAAATGCTCCTTCAGGGAACACGAAGGCAGTTTTTCCTCTGCACGCTGCCTCGTGGAGGGTGAGGGGCTCGCAGAGCTGCCACCATGTGCCAAGGCCCTACGTGTGGCATTTCATTTACTCTACTTCCTTCCCACACCCCCACACCCCGAACAACCCTTTGAGGTGGGTATTTGTAAATATCCATTTATAAAGTGAGGAAACTCAGGCCCTGTGAGGGTTGGGGTTTCTTCCTCTTGCCCTAAACAAGACTCCTCCCCTGTCTAAGGCAAACCCCTGCCTCTTATGAAGGGTTGGGGGGACAATTGTGAGGGCCCCATTTTGCCCCTTGTTTCGCCCACCCCCTTTCCCATCACCTGTGAGAACTTCCCTGAGTCTCTCACTCAGGTGGAGAGGTCAGGGGGCCCTTGATTCCAGGGCCAGATCAGGACCTGGGGCAAGCGTCTGCATTAGCTCGTCTGGCTTCCCCACCTGCCCTGCTCCTACCGGCCTGCTCCACCCTCCCACCTGCCATCGCCCCCGCCCAGAGAGAAGATGGGGACAGCAAAGTTTCACCTGGATGTGCCAAAGTTCCAGCCGCCGATGGACAGTAGGGTTTTCAGCTCCGGGTTCCTATGATGCGGGGAGGTCAGTGGGCAGCTGCATTCATTGGCGGAACAATGGGAAGTAGGGGTGGGAGGGAGGGAAAGTGGAAGGGCAGGAGGAGGAAAGGAGCAGAGCAGAGCACAGGAAAGGGGAACAAAGTAGAAGAGAGGGGCATAATCCACCCACAGGCATCCCCCTCCAGGGAGCCCCTTAGGGGTTCACAACTTGGGGGTTGCAGGCAATTAAAATGCAGGTGGTTTGTGAAGCATTTGGGATGAAGCACTTTAACAGGATAAAGGCCTGGAATCCTCCCCCACTGGCCTTACAGGGAGAGTTGGGGGTAGCCAGGCCGAGAAGGGCAAGAAGGACATTCCAGGCAGAGGCAATAGCCACTGCAAAGGCAGAGGTGGGGGGGGGGGCTAGAAGAAGTTCAGGGTGTTTATCAGCAGGAAGTCCCAACTCAGGGACATTCTGGAGTCCTGCTTGAGGGAGGCTCAGACCAGAAGAATGGAGGAACGTTGACAAATAACAAAAGGCTTCATTCTCGCTCTTGCTCAGTGGTTAGAGCATCAGCCCATACACTGAAGAGTCCTGGTTTATAGGTTCGATCCCCGGCCCCGGTTGGGGCCCTTGTGGGAGGCACTAATCAATGTGTCTTTCTCACATCAATGTTTCCCTCTCTCTCTCTCTCTCTCTCTCTCTTTCTCATTCTCTCTCACTACCCTTCCCCCACTCCCTTCCACTCTCTCAAAAATATTCAATGGAAAAATATCCTTGGGTGAGGATTAACCGAAAAAAAGGGGGTCTTAATTCTCTTCCATCTGTAAAATCTGAAAGTACGACCGCCACATCCATTGTGAACACACCTCTCCTTGAGCTTGTTGAACTCCGGGTAGAGGATTTCCTCATCCTGGAGGTCCTTAGCCACCATCTGGTTGTCATTCATTGAGGCGAAGGCAAATATCAGGTGGGTGCAGAGAAAAGGGTCCAGGTCACTGGGCAAGACCGAGGCAGGGCCGGGTCGATTGTGCGCCCAGTCGGTGAAATAACACACCAGTTTGTGGGCAGCGCCTGGCAGGGGAGGGCATACATTAGTCGACAGAGACTGAGGGAGGGGAGGGGGCTCAGCTTCCACAGAGCAGCGTGGACACAGCCCGAGAGGCCAGGCCACTGCCACACCCCTCACCCCCATACACACACAGACATACACCCCAAAGCTACACAGACACCCCCCACTGCTGAGGTCCCAGAAGGAAAAGAATGGCCTGGGAAATCCTGGTCAGAGCAGATTTCCGGGTCTGGATCCCAGCACACAGACGGTGACACCAACAGCAGGTGACAGAATCCTCTGCTGCTCAGTGACCCTGACACAGGACCAGGGCAGGGTCAGGACGCAGGGGACACTCAATGCAGAGCACGACTCAGCCAGAGAATCGACCCGGCTCCGGAGAGGGGGGCTCAGTCTCCTTACCATCCCGGGGTCTCAGCGCAAGAGCCAGCCCTGCAGCAAACAAAGGAAGTCAGTGCCCGCCCAGAGCTCATAGCCCAGAGCGAGTGACACACCCCAGCACGCCCTCCAGCCCTCGAGAACAGCCACCGGCCCAGCACCGTAGCTGTTCATTTACTTGTTTCTTGTCTCTAAGCTGAGTCAGTGGGGCCAGACCTACCTAACTCCTTCTCACTCTGGTGAACACCACGTAGCTACACACGCTGTGCACGGGGTCAACCAGGACTTTCAGAAGTCCCAGCCACAGCTCCCGGCCAGTGCTGCTCAGCCTGCTGCCGATGGAAAAGCAGTGGCATCCCGGCTCCTCCCTACCAAGATTCTGATTTCACTCGTCCAAGGTGGAAACCAGACATAAAAGTGTTTAATGTGCAGCCAGGTTTGACAACCACTCTCTCATCCCTCCTCCCTGGGCCCCTCTGGCCTCTCACTGTGTCCCGTCCACCTCTCTCTAACCCAGGCCACCTGAGGCCCAGGCTGCCTCCTGGCACCAGAGGGCTGACAGACTGATGAAACCTGGCACCTCCTGGATGAGTGACACACTCACCGACCCACAGCAGCAGTCTCCCCATGTCCACGGTCTGGGAGCTGCGAGGCTAGAGCTCAGGCCCCTTTATAGGAGCTTCCCAGGGACAACCGTGGGATAGCACTGGACGGCCCAGCTGCTCACACGCAAAACAGGGACAGTGATGAATGAATGGGCTGCTGCCCAGAGTCGCAGTGACCCCAGCACTCCTGTTCTCCCCCTCCAGCTCTCAGAGCCAACAAAGCAAAGCTCCATCAGACAGTGACAAGGAGTGGGTTGGCACCATGGGCCAGGGGGAGGGCAGGGCCTGTCAGCCCCTCTTCCTGGTAGTCAGCCCCAGGGACTGAGTGTGAGGGAGAAACACTGCCTGGGAGCAGTAATTCCATTGTTGTAAGATTACTGCTCGGAAGCAGTGCATGTGAAGTTTTAAGGTCCCAGCTGGGGACTCTGGCAGACCGAAGTTTGAATCTCAGTGTCACCAATTAGAAGTTTTATAATCTTGGGCAAGTAACTTAGCTCTTTGAACTTCAGCTTCCACACTCATAAAATGGACATGATAGCTCATACTTACTCCATAGGGTTTTAGAGGCATGAAAGAGGTCATGTCGGGAAAGCGTTAGGTCAGGGCTGGGTAGATAAGGGCTCGGGGAATGGTGGCTGTTGTTGGGGAGGCCAGATGAGCTACCCAGTGGAGCAAGGTTCTCACACTCAACTGCTGACACTCATCAGGCAGGTGATATACATGGTTGGAGGGGACACAATACAGTAGCTCACTCTGCACTTTGTTGGAAGAATAACAGTTCACACCTGATGATACACATCAGCTGACATGAAGCATCTTGGTCAGGAGAGGGCAGAGGTTGGTACGAACAGGGACATCACTCGGTAGCCACTGGTGGCAGCCACGTAGTGAAGTAGACCCAATGTTGGGAGATGCTTCGATTTCTCAAGACAAAACCTGATTGTCTGTATCCACAGTGTTTGAGCCAGTAGATGAGCCAATGGGGAGAATGTGGTGTCCGTGCTCACAGACTGTCACTCTCCACTAATCCACATGTCATCAAGGTACTAACCAGATGTCAACACAGTAAATGCCACAGAAAAGTGACGACGACTAACAGTTGGATCTGCTTCAGTATGAAGAAACCAGGAGGATCAACTTTTCTATCAGCAGTTTGCTTGGATATCACGGAATAAAAACAATGAAGGGCATAGAATGTTTAGGGTAAGGAAGTCTCACCGAAACTCTGGGAGAGCCTCGTGGGATGCCCATCTAATACAGACTGTGTCTCTGCTCAACAAATATTCCTTGAGCATGTGCCAGGCCCTGCTAGGCACTCCGAGAGTATCTAATACAAGTGATCTAATACAACGGTTTCTGCTCTTAAAGGGCTTCTAGTCTAGTGAACATCCTAAGAACTAGTGTGTCTTTCTCTCTCTCTCTTGGAGAAGTGTGTGTGTGTGTGTGTGTGATCTCTCTTGGAGAAGTGCGAGTGTGTGTGTCTGTGATCTCTCTTGGAGAAGTGCGAGTGTGTGTGTCTGTGATCTCTCTTGGAGAAGTGCGAGTGTGTGTGTCTGTGATCTCTCTTGGAGAAGTGCGAGTGTGTGTGTCTGTGATCTCTCTTGGAGAAGTGCGAGTGTGTGTGTCTGTGATCTCTCTTGGAGAAGTGCGAGTGTGTGTGTCTGTGATCTCTCTTGGAGAAGTGCATGTGTGTGTGTGTGTATGTGTGTGTGTGGGTGTGTGTGTGCTCTCTCTTGGAGAAGTGTGAGTGTGTGTGTGTGTGATCTCCCTTGGAGAAGTGTGAGTGTTCATCTTTCTTGGATGGGTGCAATGGGGAAAACATGAGTTTTGTTGCCTTGAGATGAATTCCTGCTCTGCACCATCACCGGGGCCACTGGAGTCCCACCTGCACACTCAGCCCACCCTCCACTCCTTAGGCCTTTACTAACCTAAATCAGGAGATTTAAGCCTCCTGAGAGCAACAGTGGAGCAGGCTTGGCAACAACATGGGCCGTTGGTTAGGTGACCCCTGGTGTGGCTTCTAACTCTAGTGACCTTGCTCTGAGTTGTTGCCCAGTTTCTAACCCCTGTGCCCTCATTCTTGTTACTAGGTCTCTGCTTTGATTTCTCTTCCTGTTCTACACACTGGGCACTTCAGTTGTTTCCTAGGACCTGGGTCCTGACTCAATCTTGCCAGGCTTCTGGGGCCTTATTGACTGTCTTTGAAGACCTCCTTGCTGTAGAATGCCTACCCCTCTCTTCTTCCGAGCCTCCCCTCACACCCCCCCCGCTCCCAGGTCCACATCACTGAGATTTCACACTCGGTTTATGCCCTTCTACCCAAACTCCTGCCAGGGGCACTGGCTCTTAATGCTGCACCCATCACAGAGCCACGTTTGCCTATCTGAACCTCATTCACCTGCACCAGGGTCAGTCCTCAGACTCCTATTCTGTTGCAGTGGGCAAGGCTGGAAGTCAGACCTAACCATTTCATACCTCCAGAAGGGACTGATAGTGCTGAAGAAAATGCCAAGATACAACAATGGATGCGCAGAAATGACCTCTGCTTCATTCAGGGATGACCGTGCCAAAGTTGGCGACTATGCCTCTAGGTGCACAGCAGAAGATGAATAGTAAGAAGCTGAATGGGTTATGTTGAAAATCAGTGGGGCATGTTGCCATTTGTTCTCAATCTTTCTCCATGAGCTCTTGTCAGAGAATACGATTGTTTTTCATCTTTACACACCCACCCAGATACTTAAAAATATTCCTCACTGGGGCTTCGCCTGTTCTCACAAAATGAGAAGACATTTACAAATGTCTTACAGGGGACTTACTGAAGAAATCCCTACACCAGTGCAACCCCTTCCCTATAACACTCTGCTAGATGAAGACAAGACCACAGACATGAAGTGGTTTGGTTTTAACAAAGCATTTGACCAAATCTTTCATGAGTTATCACGAAAGAATTGGAGAAGTATGACTTGAACAAAATCAGTTGGTTGGTTGGTATAACTCAGAGTGCTGGCTACAGACCAGTGTAAACATCAAAGAGCCTTACCACGTCCTTTAAATCAATGAACTAGACTAGAGCAGTATTTTCCAACATTTAATGTAAAAGATGATTTTGGTTGTACATGAGGTTTTAAAAATTTTAAAATGTTTATTTTAATGTGTATTAGAAAATGTATATTACCCCTGAAACATCATTTCCTATATATTACTTAAAAATTGAGGCAGTTAAAAAAAAAAGACTATTTTAATAAAGTAGTAGAGGTCAGTACTATGTCCAAACCCCAGGTAAAGGTTTCTTTCTACAGAAATGGGAACGTTCACTTTGAAACTAAAATTCTAATGCTTATCCCAAAGGACACGCTTGATCGGAATCTTTACTTATAAAAATGTGTCCATGTTCCTTCAAACTGCCCCAGTTCCGTGCGATTTTAACTAAGCTGAACTTGCAAGTACAAAAGCACATGATGGATTATATTTCATTTCAATACGCTCAGGAACTGAGCCATGATTTCTAACTGGCAGCAGCAGCCAGTCCACCAACCCCAGTAACCAAACGTTTAACTTAAGTTCCAACCAGCTGCTCTGGGGGCTGTAGGACTGATACCCTGAGAAGTGAAATATGTGTAACTGCACATAAGACGCGTTGGAAAAGACAGGCCCATAAAGCCTAAACATTTTATTTCACCAGCCAGTGTCCACAGAAAGGGCCCAGAGGCAGGAGAGGTCAGGCCCCAGGTTATTTTCAGGTAAGAAAGGTGGCAGCCATTTCTCTGCAAGTCTATATGTCAGTTTTTAACTGAAATGCCCTTAAGCTCTCCACCATCCCCATCTATGGCCTCTATGATAGAAAAACGCTTGTCTTTCACATACACAACTCTATGGGAGTTGGGGAGGCACTACACAGGCACCAAACTTTATACGGCCAGAAAATGGACTTCAAAGTCAGTTTAATGGCAAGTTGTGCAAAACTGTGGTGAGTGGCCTGGCTCTTCCTCCAGCTGAGCTGGCCTGGATTTCTGTGAATGGAAGCACTGCCCATGTTAAAGGTGAATTAAGTTCTATAAAAAAATTTAAGCTGCTCCATCTGAGTAGTATATGAGCTGCTTCTAGAATCCAGGAATGCCCACATCTCATCTAGACACAGCTGATTCCACACGCACAGCTACATGGGAAGCA
Source organism: Myotis brandtii (assembly GCF_000412655.1). NCBI lineage: Eukaryota > Metazoa > Chordata > Mammalia > Chiroptera > Vespertilionidae > Myotis > Myotis brandtii. The sequence continues at coordinate 3,760,938 of NW_005354632.1, read as the reverse complement.
TAAAAGCCTCATGAACTCGTTTTTAGGGGGTGGAAAGGGTGGGCTTCCCTCTCCCGACCAAAAAACTACACACACACACTCAGACATACATATCTATCCATTTCCCAGATAGTTTTTCTTCCCTATGACTACAGGATCCGAGAATCAGCCACCCAGGCTGTGAGACATGCCTAGTGACTGCCCAGGTCTGGGGTATCAGCTGACCTGGATTTGAAAAGGCTCCTGTGAGGTCTCTCAGACTGAGAGGGCAAAGGGTGAGGCTACTCCTGGGGGATTTGCTTTTGCCTTAAACCCAGTCTACTTGGCAACACTGTTAGGTCCAGGGGCTGGGAGAGGTTCTGTGGGCAGCACGTGGTGGATGACCTGGTGGTCCCAGCCTACGGTGGTGAGGAGGGAGGGATTGAGCGGAGACCATGTAGCATCCCTCACAAAGTCTCTGTGGGCTCGGCTTCTGAACCTAGAAGTGGAAAGGAAAGTTTGAGCGTGGCAGGGACAGGAGGAGAGAACCCACCATATGCAGGCACACTGTTGGGATGTATTACACACACTTCGTCAGGTATCGCCCCCCAGAGGACCTCACTGAACCTTATTTTCATAGACGAAGAAACAGGCTAGAGCAAGAGCAGGGACATGGGCCAAGCTCAGACCGCAAGTCATGGCCAAGAAGGAAGACAAACAGACCTTCTATCTGGTGCTCTTCACCTGGTAACAGGCTCCTATTCACTAAGCGATTCTTTATGAGAAGAGGGCAGGCTGCCCTCTGGGAGGCTGGCATGCCAGTCTCAGAAACACCGCCCACCACCACGTTCCTCTACCAGGGGCAGAGCTGGCTGTGAAGCAGCCCCAGGAGGGAGAGGGTCAACACTCCGCCCGCTTCCCCCACCTGGTCCCCTTGACAGAGACAATGCACTTTCCTGACAAGGAAAAGGACCTGGCCCGCTGCTCCCCTCCCCGCTTCCCGCCCACAGGGCTCCCCTGGCACTTACACGTCGGACAGGCCCGAGTCCAGCACAGCAAGGGAGCAGTCCTCACTGACAGACGCCAGCAGGGGAGCACTAGAGGAGGGAGGGAAGGGAAGCCCATGGGTCCCAAGACAAACCCCGATGGGCCAGCTCCCAACCCCCACTGTAAAGTGACCGGAGAAGGGGGCCTGATCCCCACGCTGGGTTAAGGTCTGGCTACCATTCAAGTCGACATTGTAAGTTCCAAGGAAAGATGAGGGAAATGGAAAAAAATCCAGGGTGGACAATCGTCCTGGCAACTAACCACTCCATCTGGTCCCTCCCTGCAGCTCCAGCAATAACCCAGAAACACAGGCTTCTCAACCACACTGTCCCAGAGGCCTGCACTATTCACTGTGTTGGGTGCTGAGCTGGATGTTAGCCATTTGCAGAGAGGGACTGCACAACCCAAAAAAGGACCCGTCTTAAGAGACCACTGACATTCCGAAACCTCAGCAGAGCCGTGTCTGCTTTAAGGAACTTCCTAATGCTTGGCTGACATAAGCAAGTCCCCTTGCTGTGCCCAGGTGTCCCCGGCAGGCCCTGATGACAAAGAACAGTACCTGTGTGGGGAGAACGCCAGCCCAGTGACACACTGGGAGTGCACAGCTGAGCTGAGGACACAGCTTGCGCTCTTGGTGTCCACCAGGGAGACAGTGCCGTTCTCATCACCTGCAGAAAAGCGAGAGCGCAGCACAGTGGTTAGGAGTGCGGGCTTGGGATTCAGCCAGACCTGGACTTGAATGCTAGTCCCACGATGCTGGACAAGTTAACCACTCTGAGGAACAGTTTTCTCTTTCATTAAATAGGAATAAGTAGCCATTGGGTGGTTGTGAAAATTAAATTAATGGATGATGTAGTGATCAGTTTGACCACAACCCTGTCACCATGACAGCACAACTATGCACAGTAGAAAGAAATTCCCTATATAGTAAGTCTTCACTTAACATCACCGATGGATTGTAATTCTAAGTGAAACAACATATAATGAAACCAATTTGCATAGGCTCGTTGATATAAACCAGATTTAAGTTCCTGTGGCATCTCATCAATGTTATGAAACGATGCTGAATGAAGTGACATTATTCAAGGACCTGCTGTATCATGATCCCCGTGCTTTGTGGCCCACGACTTCTAGTCACACCCAGGATGCAAGAGCCAGAACAATCAGGACTCAGAGCCACTGGGGGAGGAAATCATGTTGTCCAAAGCTGAACTAAAACCATGTTAGGATGGCCCCCCTCTCCAGCCCCCGTCAGCATCATGCATGTGGTGCCAGGTGTGCTGAGGCAGAGCAGCCAGAGCCTTGTGCATTATGAAGTTGGCACTCCCTCTCTCATCCTCCCCCTTCCTAGAGTCAACACGCAGTTTGAGGTGCTCCCTTACCCAAGACAAAGACTTTGCTCTGCTGTGGATGCCAAGCTAGTGAGGTAGGAAGGTAGCCAGAGGCACTGCAGCCTGCAAAGGAGAGAAGAGGGTTCGTATGAGATCCAGAGCCCAGCTCCGAGAAGATGCTTCTCAGGTGATGCAGTCTAAGTCCCAGGAACTCTTTATTCCGATTCTCAAACCCCACGAAGGCAGCCAGGTCCTCATCCTTGACCCACCAGCCTCCTGCCCTTTCTGGACACAAGCCGCAGGCAAGTTTCAAGCATAAAGCATGAAGATTTCAACTCTGGCCGCCTTGTTGGCCCATCCAGCAAATGGGAAGTAAATCACCACCCAGGAACCAGCCCGTCCTCTGAGGTCAGCAGAGCCTCAGTGGGAAAGAGAGCGGTTATGTAACTTATGTCACAGCAACTGGCATCTGACAACTTTCCCTTTGACTCTGGCCAAGGAAAGCCTCTCCTGGGTGGGGCCCAGTCCCACTCTCCCACCGCGCTCTCAGACTCACCCATCTGTGATGCTGGCTTGGGACAGCGGGTATCCCAGAGTAAAATTCTACTGTCCTAGAAGCCGAGGAAGAGAAAAGGGGCTTCAGAATCCAAAGAAGCAGCCGCGGGCCAGGAGGCCTCCACACTAGACTTTGGCCTCGAGGGCTGGAGTGCGGCTTGGGAGTGGGAAGGGAAGAAGAGGCTGTATCTCACCTCACCGCACGAAAGAAACACGGAATCCTGGTGGGGAGAGGCAGCAACACAGGTGACCTGCCCAGAGTGAGCTGTACGGGAAGGGCAGAGAAATGTGAGAGAAGCTGGAGCCACTACTAGCCAGCAGCCAGACCCTATCAAGGGGCAGGAGGGCGGGGGAGAAGGAGGCCTAGGCTCATGATGCAGTTTAATAAATTTCACGAGAGATTCTGAATGAAACAAAACCTAAGAGGAGATGTTGATGGAGTTATAAAACCTAAAAAGGGCTTGGGAAAAATTAATTAGCAAAGACAATGAGAGAAATTAGGGCTGAGCAGGGACAGTGAAAGATTTCATAGTTAACATCCTAGAAGAGTAATCTTCATACTGCAGGACGCATGCCTCACGGGAGTTCTGGACACTAAGTTTTAAGGGAATAGATTTCCTGAATGTTCTCTTTCCTCTAATTGAATGAGTAGCTGCCTGTAGTAGTCAGGCAGGAGAGCGAGGACCTGCTGCCCCTAACATCCAAGCAAAGTTCAAACAAAGAGTCCAAAAAGAAAAGAAAACTAAAACGGCTGCCCTAGCTGGTTTGGCTCAGTGGGTAGAGCATCGGCCTGCGGACTGAAGGGTCCCGGGTTCCATTCGGGTCAAGGGCACATGCCCAGGTTGCGTGCTCATCCGTAGGGGGCGGCGTGCAGGAGGCAGCCGAGCAATGATTCTCTCTCATCATTAATGTTTCTCCCCCCTTTTAATTTTTCCCCCCCCCCCCCCCCCCGTTCCTCTCTGAAGTCAATAAAAATATAAATAAATAAATAAAATGGCTAAGGCCAGGACTGGAAAAAAAGAGCGGGCACTCACCCCGGTATGAATTCAGTACCATCTGCTGAGTGAGGTCCCAGACCTTGATGCTAAGAAGAAAAAGGAAACAGATACTCAGTGGGTTGCAAAATCTCCACGGACACCTTAGGCATATGCCATAATTAGTCCCTGGGATCTTATAATGAGCCTAAAACGTTATATAATAAGGCTAATCAAACAGTGAAGACATCCAAAGGAGGCTTAGAGACAGGGGTGCTGAGAACAAGGACCCACCAGAAGTCTTTGCTACCGCTGACAGCTTGTGTGCCGGAGCGCAGGGCACGGACTGTACACACTATGTCATCGTGCTCATACTTGCAGAACTTGCTGACTATGAGCGTCTCGTTCTCATCCAGCTCCCACAATTCAACAGCACCTGTTCGGGATAGGATGGAGGGTGAAGGGAACAAGCTTGAATTCTACCAACACAGTAATCCACTTCTAGGAGTCAAGTAGTCCATTGTCACTGAGCTAACAAATGAAGTTATTTCTATAGAAGCAAAGTCCATATTATTAGAGGGTTTAGCTAACTTCCAAGCCATTTGCCTTTATGCTGGTATTACTCTTTTCCTAACAACAGTCTAAACAGTTAGGTGGCGAAGGCTTCTAGGAAAAGATGAACCAGCTGGTAAAATCCATTACCCCACTTCCAGTGAGAAAATACGTTCCCGGGGGAAGAAGGATGACATCTCCACAATGGTCTATGTACACACAGTCCAGTGTGGTTAAAGCTTTCCAATTATAATAAATATTTGTTGAACGGTTTCAATAAATGTCTTGCAGAGTCTTTAAAAATACGTTGAATAACTCAGTGGCTTGCATGGTGACTGGTTAAGTACTGAAAACACCCCAAAAGTTGTCTTGAATATATGTAGTGTTCAAGCTCAACTGTCAGAGGCTCAATTTTAAATTTCATGTAATGCCTGCCAACACGCCAATTCTGATCTTTTTTTTTTAATAACAAAATCTCCACTACTGAGTCTGACATTCAAAACAAAGAAAGCAGAATAGAGACATTTCAGAAGAAAATGGGAAAATCTGGAAAGAGACACCAGAGATTGGCTTCAACACTATCTCTAAGATTAAGATTATCCTTGGTCTGGACTGGGGGGTTAGGGGACAGGTTACATGGAAGAAAAAACGGTTCCAACCCATTTCTTAATTTTGTTATGAGTTTTGCTAGAAATTCCCACCAGGCAATTTAGAATTTTGGAAAAGGCATTCCCACCTACTCGGGAGTTCTCCTGAGGGACCAACACCCTCAAGCTACCCCCTGCACTGAGTGTGGGGCATGAAAGACTGAACCTAGCCCGACCTGTACCCCCTCGGCCTTCACTGCACCCGTGGGGTTGAGGAGACAGTGACTCACCTGAATCGGAAGCCACTAGGATACCTCTGTCCCCCACCCAAGTGAGGTCCGCTACTCCGGCCTCCGTCTGGACTCCAGCGGAGCAGAAGCCTTCGTTGGGGGCGGCACAAGGGTCCTTGAAAAGCCAGAGGGAGCCAGCCCAGCAGCGGCCACTCAGGCTGGAAGCCCCGAGCAGGAGCGCCCCATCTAAGGGAGGTACAAGATGTCAGCGCGCGAGGAATGTAAGGGTTCGTCTCCATGGCGACAGCCCAGAAAACCACGCGGACTGAGGCTGTGAGCTCCGGATCGCGGGGCACGGTTGGGGACCGAGTTCAGCGAGGGATGGATCAGGGTGGCAGGAGGGGCGGGGGCGGGCCAGAAGGAAGAGTCTCGGGAAGGGTCGCCCCGAGGCGGGGTGAGGGAGCCCCAGGCCCGGGATCTCGGCTCACCCGACCGGTACCGCGCAGCCTCCAACTGCCGCTCCATACAGGCGGGTGCATTAGGGGGAAGGTTCCACTCGCGATCCTCCGGGGGCACTAGAGGGGGCGGGGTTTCCTTCCTCATCTCCACGGTTTCAATGCCAACCTAGACCCAAACTGGACGCCCGCGGGCGGCTCAGCTCCGACAGTCCCCACGTGGTACCCCCTGGGCCTCCGCCCCTCTGGACAGGCGACTGGCACGCTACATCTCGCGAGAATTGCTTCTAAGGTTCCATTCCGCTTTCCGGCTGCCGCCCTCCGCGCTAGGTGCCTCTTATCGCGAGAAAAAAGAATTGGAGAGGAAGTTGAGGGAAGGAGGGTGCGCGTTCTCTTCTCGCGAGACTTGCGGGCGACCATCTTGCTCGGACTCGGGTAGAATACTCCGTCCAGGTCACCGGGACCCCAGGACCGCCGAGCCTGCCCTCGCTGACCATGCTGTCTCGGGTGGTGTTTTCTGCAGCCGCCGCAGCGGGTGAGAGGTGTAGGCCTGGGTGGGGCTATCATGACTGTAGAGAAGCGCGTCTAGGGTTACGCGGAGCGGGTGGGAGGACAGTGGTCGAAGAAACGCTAGCGAGCCTGGGGCCTGAGTGGGGGGTTCTTAGCGCCACTCGGAAGGTGGGCGCGAGGTCTCGGGGGACAGGAAAGAGAGGTGAGTGGCCTTAGTGGTCGGGCCCCGCGGGCACCAAGGGAGGGGCGAACCAAATGTCACCGTGACCTTGCTGACCTGCGCTTGTGTGTTTGCAGCCTCCTCCCTGAAGAACGCCGCCCTCCTCGGTCCCGGGTAAGTGAGGGACGTCATGCTCCCCTTCGCCCTTGGTTTTTTGTCCTCGCCTTTCGCTTCTCTGTGACCTCTCAGTTTTGGGCCAGAAATTACCTTCTTTTAGGTAATTTTGGAACGCGTAAAGCTTCATTCAAACACTGGGGCTTCTGAACTACCGTCGTCGTATCACATTATGGCAAAGATGCAGAGTTTAGGCGATGTGTTCTAACTAAACTATAAACTGGTTTGATGTCTTCTAAGCCCCGCCCCTCTCCCTTGTGACCTTCAGGTAGACAGAGCTGCCACCTTGCGAATCAGAGTTCCTGTGATCGGAATTTTTGCGTACCCAAGGACAAGTTTTTGCCTTGTTTTTAGTTAAATTTATTGGGGTGACATTAAGTTTCAAGTGCACCGTTCTGTAAGGCGTCACCTGTAGATTGCATTGTGTGCTCGTTGAGTCTCCTTCCCTCGCCGTGTAATTCACCCCCTTTACCCTCTTCAGCCTTCCCTCAGCCCCTTTCTGGTCAAACTATTGTCCGTGTCTATGAGTTTATTTGTTTTTGTTTGTTAGTTTGTTGCTTTCTGTTTCATATCCCACATATGAGTGAACAGGTTTTTTAAAGTAAAACAAAAATGAAGCGAGTTGTTTGCGGTCTGTCTCCCAGATTCCGACTTTTACTGCCAGGAGATAAGAGCTAGGGAAATCTATTGATTCAGTAGGTATTTATTTGCCACCCAGACAGCCAGAGATAGAAAATGAGCAAGGCTGAGGGCCTGCCTTTATGGAGCTGACAGTCCAGAGAGGAGGTAGCTGTAGAGCAGTGGTTTAGAGCAGCGATTTTCAGCCTGTGTGCCACAGGGATTTTAAAACATGCAACGCCTGGCTGTTTAGTCAAGGGCACTGACCTCTTTTCCCTTCGACTGTCAAATAAAAAAATGAAGACAGCCCACACAACAAAGGCTATCAAGTGAATGTATCAAAATTATACCATTTTTTTTTTTTGGTCAGGTCGGCCAAAAATATAATACATTTTTTGGTGTGCCGCAGGATTTTAATTAGTTATGTGTGCCACGAGATGAAAAGTTTGAAAATCACTGGTTTAGCGTAAGAACTCCAAAGCTAGAAGAAAGAGGTACACCTGGCCTCTCCACTTACCAGCTGTGTGACCTCTGTTTCCTCATCTGCAGAATGGAGATAATTGTGCATTATGGGTTATGAAAATTAAAAGAGTTAATTCCGGTGAAACTATAAAACCAGTGCCGGATACGTAGTATATACTTAGTAAATATTAGCAGCTGTTAGGTTAATATTATTTCATAAAACCTGTCCATTTGGGAGGGTGATTTCTGTTTTTAGCTGTAAATCTTGCAAAATGTGATAACTATTCTGTGGCTTGAAAAGGTGGCTTTAATCTATCTGTAATTTTTGAGTATGTAATAAAGCAAAGCTATAATTGCTTCCAACTTATCAGAGAAGAAAGATTCCATACAGACAAGTAAATAATTATCATACAGATAATAAATAAAATACACAAGATTCATATATAAGATACAAGGAACATCCTCGATTTCTCTTTCTTTCACTTTCCATATCTAATGCATCAGCAAGGTCCTTCCACCAGATTATACCTGGACTCTGACCACTTCTCCCGCTACCACCCTAGGGTACGAACCTCCATCAACTTTCACAGGGGCTATTCTGGTAGCCTCTCAACTAGTCTCCTTGCATCTCTTCTTTCCCATTACGGCCCCTTCTCCCAGTAGGAATTATGTCCGTCTCCTCACCCCACACCCCTGAACCCTCCAGAGCTCCCCATCCCACTTGAAATAAAATCCAAACTTGCATCACCCAGAAGGGCCCAAATGAGCGGGTCCTATCCTGCCTCTTTAGTCACTGTCCTTTTAGCTCATTCTGCGGCCATAGGCCTTCTTGCTGTTCCTTTTACAACTGTGGAGCTTATTTTTTGCCGCAGATCTTTGTACTTGCTCTTCTCTCTTTCCCCAACGTCAGTGGCTCAGGTGTCCTCTGGCCTCCTACAAAACGCCTTGCTCCCACTCTGTTGCTCCCTGTCCCCTTACCTTGCTCCGTTTTTCCTCATAGAACCCGAAATAGCTACCTGAAAGCGTACAGACCTATATACACACTCCCCACAGCCTTACAACAGTCTTAAAGGCTGGGACTTGGTGTGCTTGTTGCTGTGCTTTGAGGGCCTGACGTAAGTGGAAAGTCAATGATGAATGTTTGTGGAATGAATAAGTGTTACCCCAAGATTGGAGAGGCCCTCATAAAGGATGTACTAGAGATGTCCTGAAGGCTGGTTGGATTTGGCAGCTACTAAGCGAAAGGCATAGCAGGCAGAAGGAGCAGCATGAAGCGTGTGTGTTTTTTGTTGGTTTATGAGAGCTGTGAGTACTTTTTCATGGCTAGAGGGTAGGAGAATGAAGGAAGGTGAAGGTCTAAAATTTGACAGGTGCTGAATCATGTGCGTTGTATTAAGTAGTTTGTTTTTCTGTAGGCTTTAAGTAAAATTTGCATTTTAAAAATATTGGCAGCAGTGTGTCGGGGGCTAGGATTAAGGGGTATTTGACCAGAAGAAGAGAGACCAGGTTTTGGATTATTAAGTTCAGGCAAGAGATGAGGGCTTGAACTACGACAGCCAGTTGAGGAGAGATTTGTGTCAGCCTAAAGCCAATTCTCCAGTGCTGTGATTAAAATCAGCGGCTCTCAGCCTGGGCCAGTGTGCCCTCCATGGGACATTTGGAGGGGGGCGTGCTACACTAGATGCTTCTAGTGCAGTGGTTGGCAAACTGCGGCTCGCGAGGCACATGCGGCTCTTTGGCCTCTTGAGTGTGGCTCTTCCACAAAATACCACGTGCGGGCGTGCACGTACAGCCCGGTTGAAACTTCGTGGCCTATACATAGAAGTCGGTATTTTGTGGAAGAGCCACACTCAAGGGGCCAAAGAGCTGTATGTGCCTCGCAAGCCACAGTTTGCCGACCAGGATTCTAGTGTGTACAGACCACAGGGATACTGCTAATCCCTTTACAGTGCACAGAACAGTCTTCTACAACAAAGTATTGTCAGTAGTCCAAACTGTCAGTAGTGCTAAGGTTGAGAAACCCTGATTTAAATGAAAGAATCTTGAGCATGATTCTCAGATTTCAAAAGTTGATGGGGTATTGAAACTAAAAGAAAATACTATCAAGTGTAAACTATAATTCAAAAAGATAAAAATAATGTTAAAAAGACAAGCAGTGAACCAAAATCAAAGAAATAATATAAACTCTTACATTACAAAGGGATAGAGGTACAGAGAATTGGGACAAAAACATACCGAGTATTTGAAGGAGACTACGCTTGACAGCAAATAGGAGAACGACTAGTGGATTTTATTTAATCTGAAACAATGAGACACCAATTTGCTATAACGGCTAAAAATGGAATCTTAGGCTACTACAGTACAAGAATAATTTTCAAATCCACTGTAGTACAATACAATAGTAGTACAATACAATAATGGCAATAGCAAGTTCAGAATATATATTTGTAGAAAGAATGATTTGGTCATGCTGTGTTAAGAGTATTATGTTCAGTTCTATGTACCTAGTTTTTGTAAACAAAATCAGAGAGCTCCTTGTGGTGGACAGTCAGGATTGTGTGGGGAGTGAGATGTTTAACCCACATATACTAGTATGAGCGTATCTTTCGTACAGAGAAAAATAAAATCAGAACCAATAAAAGAAGGTTTCAAGACATACATAGCAGTTCAATTCAAAGGTGAACATAATTAGAGCTACCTAACACTGAAACAAACCTGTTTCACATAGTGTTGGTCAGCACCCCATCCCAGAGAATATTCAAAAAGGTCAAAGTTCTTGCCATCAGGGAGCTCATAACACAGTGGACATGTAATAGTTAACCAGTGACATAGGACTTTAACATACGCCAAGTACCATTCTAAACATGGTTTAGGATTTGAACCCAGATAGTAGTCTGCCTTTGGTCTATGTTCTTACATATTTCCGTGCTGATAATAGACAGATAACTGATGAGACTTACAGAAGGGATTCTAGTTTTGGGTAGAAGATTACATACGACTTTATGTAAGTCATTTGCCCTGTCACACAGCTAATTATTAGACCCTAACTTTCCTGTTCTTGGTCTATTCTCTTTCTTTTATGACCTTTCTGTTCTTGGTCTCCATCTCTTTCTTGTTGCCTCAGTCCTTATCCCCATTCATTGTTTCTACTAACTTCATACACTGTGTTCTCTTTAAAGAATAGGCTTTAAATTTGTGTCATTGCTACCTTAGGGTTGTGCAAGCAACAAGGATCTTTCACACTGGGCAGCCAAGTCTTGCCCCTGTACCACCTCTTCCTGAATATGGAGGAAAAGTTCGTCTTGGACTGATCCCTGAGGAATTCTTCCAGTTTCTTTATCCTAAAACCGGTGTAACAGGTGAGCATTTGCCCATTTTGATAGTATGTTTGGATTGTGTGATTTATGTTAACCTAGGACTTGGGCAGCCTCTTACTTCTTTCATACACCACAAAAATCAAGCCAGCTGTTTTAAAAGTAATTGTGGAAGTGATTCAATATAACAATTTAGTTGCTCTAACTTGTCTTTGGAATAAATTTGTTTGGAATTTTAACTTGATTTTTAGCATTGTCTCCATTTGTTGATATACTAAATTTATTGAATGCCTGCTCTATGCCAGGTACTAGTCTAGGCATGCAGTGGTGTGCCATCACAGAACATACATTCTATTGTAGGATACACAATAAAGAAACAAGTAACTGTAGAATATACTATCTAATAGAAATAGCTGTGGATTAGAATAAAGCCAGGTAAGGCAGTAGAGTGTATTAAATTGTATATGTAAGCATGAAAACTGAAAGTGGGCTGTATTTATCAGCTTTTCCCCCTTGAGGTCAAAAAAGCATAAAATGTTGTGAAACATTGCATTTTTATAATGCAACTAGAGGCCCGGTTCATGGATTCATGTGCTGGCAGCGTCCTTCAGCCTGTCCTGCACTCTCTCGTATCCCGGGACCCCTCGGGGATGTTGGACTGCCGGTTTCAGCACATCCAACATCCCCCGAGGGATGTAGCAGTGCACAAAGTGGCAGGCGGCCAGGGAGGAGCCCAGGCTGGTGCTGTGCCACTCCCGCTCATCCCGGCCCCGCTGTGCAGCCGCTAAGTAGCACTGACATGGAGGCAAAGAGGCTCCTGGTCACCAACCATGAGCCCAGCTTCTGGCTGAGCAGCACTCCCGCTGTGGGAGCGCACTGACCACCAGGGGACAGCTCCTGCATTGAGCGTCTGCCCCCTGGTGGTCAGTGTGCGTCATAGCGACTGGTCGCAACAGTTGCTTAGGCTTCTATATATAGGAAGAGAAGATATGGTTTCACTTAACACTATTTAATTCTTACAACAGTGCCATGAAGACATTTTCATTACCCAGAAGAACTAGGAAACCAAGGATTTACCAAATTTTTTCTCTCTTTAGTAACTGAGTTGTACTTAAATCCAGATTCTCCAATTAGGTTTAGTGTCCTTTCTGCTACATGCACTGTCTTGCTTGCTGTACTCATGTACTGCTAGGATTGTGGAACATTGGAAACCAAGGTGGTTTTTTTTGAACCCTCCAGGGAGTGCCTAGATTAGCATTTTCCTAACTCACTGGTTGGCAAACTGCGGCTCGCGAGCCACATGCGGCTCTTTGGCCCCTTGAGTGTGGCTCTTCCACAAAATACCACGTGCGGGCGTGCATGTACAGTGCGATTGAAACTTCATGGCCCATGCGCAGAAGTCGGTATTTTGTGGAAGAGCCACACTCAAGGGGCCAAAGAGCCGCATGTGGCTCGCGAGCCGCAGTTTGCCAACCACTGTCCTACCTGAAATTGCAAGAAACATTAGTGTCCCCAGGTCTCCATAGATGATGAAAATGTTACATGTGATAGACCTTTTTTGCAAATTCACATTTAAAATCTATATATAGAAGGCAAATTAAAAAACAAAACAAATCTTGAAACATTGTATGGGAAACTGGGTAAAGTATTTTTGAAACTCTAGCTGACCATTGACATGGGTTTGAACTGTAGGGGTCCATTTATATGTGGATATTTTTCAATAAATACTGTAAATAGCCGGTTTGGCTCAGTGGATAGAGCGTCGGCCTTCGGACTGAAAGGTCCCAGGTTCGATTCCAGTCAAGGGCATGTACCTTGGTTGTGGGCACATCCCCAGTGGGGGGTGTGCAGGAGGCAGCTGATAGATGTTTCTCTCTCATCGATGTTTCTAACTTTCTATCCCTCTCCCTTCCTCTCTGTAAAAAATCAGTAAAATATGTATTTTTTAAAAAACAAAAAATCTTTTTTTAAAGGCCAATTTTAAATAAATAAATACTGTAAATGTATTTTTCTTATTTTCTTATGTCTCTAACTTTATTGTAAGAACAGCATATAATACATACAACATATAAGATATGTGTTAATTGACTGTTTATGATATTGGATAAGGCTTCCATTAACAGAAGACTTGGTAGTTAAATTTGGGGGGGGGTCAAAAGTTATGTGTGAGTTTTGGACTGGGGGGGTGGTCAACACCCCTAACTTCACTGCTCCCCACCACGTTGTCAAAGGTCAGCGGTATAACCCCTTTATTCTCATACTATAGCCTAACGTCCTTTGGTGCTAGTGTTTCTCAAAAACACTAAAATGCTGCCATAAAGGTCTGCTTTGTCTCTGTTTAGCGTCCTGGGAGGCAAGAAAAGATAGCTATATTTGAAGCATTTGAAGATGCTACAGGAATTGAGAACCCCGATATCTAATTATTCCTTTAATAGTATATACTACTTTATAGCTGTAGTTGTTTTTAATCTTCAGTGTCAGGTTCCTAGTCAATAAAAATAAGCAGTAGTAGATACATTTTATCCTGACTAATGTTCCCATTCAATAAGTTGTACATTTTGCTGAAGAAATTACTTCTGAAAGTTACCTGACTTCTTTGTGGAATAGTTCCTGTTTGTTGAGCAGCTATGCTAGGCACATTATTTTTAAAAAATATATGTTTTTATTGATTTTATAGAGAGGAGAGGGAGAAAGAGATAGAAACATCAGTGAGAGAAACATCGATTGGCTGCCTCCTGCACACCCCCCACTGGGAATCGAGCCCACAATGTGGGCATGTGCCCTGACTGGGAATCAAACCAGCGACCTCTTGGTGCATGGGTCAACACTCAACCATTGAGCCACACCAGCTGGGCTGTGCTAGGCACTTTACATACATTATTTTTAATTTCATCAACCCTGTGAAGAAGGTACGGTTCCCATTTTACAGATGAGGAATCTAAGCTTAGAAACTACTTATGTTCCCCAGTTTCTTATAAGTTGTAAAGTCAGATTTCCTTGAGTTCAGATCCTTGTTCTCTCAACTCTACCATAATGCTTCTCAATCCAGTATTCTGTCTTTGAATCCAGTTATTTTAATCATTATTTGGCCTTCAACTAATTAAATGCAGAATTATCTTTCTATCTTACCCTGTTAGACCTAGCATATCCATCATAAAATAACCTTTTCTTTTTTTAGGACCCTATGTGCTCGGAACTGGGCTTATCTTATATTTTCTATCCAAAGAAATATATGTGGTTACTCCAGACACCATCTCTGCTGTATCAACAATAGGGTTGCTTGTCTATATCATTAAAAAATATGGTGCCTCTATTGGGGAATTTGCTGATAAACTCAATGAGGTAAGAACCATAAACCTTATTTCCCATTTGAGACCATAGTAGAAGCCATCAAGTGATGTTTTTGATATGAATGTATATATATCTGTATATACATACATATTCAATATAATTAGAAATTAATCTAATTATAAGTACAACTACAGGTGTTGATAGGTTACTAATTTGAGATCAGAAATCAAGATAAATTTTTGGAAATCTACCAAACTTTCTCCAGTTTTTCCATGGTTTTGTTCATTCAACAGATACTGTGTACCTGTCATGGGCAATTCTTTTAAAGGATTTGTGCATTTCTCCCTATATGTGTGTATGTTTCTGTGTTTTTATAAATGGGGGATATAACTTTGAGAAAAAATAAAATGAATTTGTTTAATTACTCTTGGTGCTTTCACTGATCTTTGTTCTAAATATCGTAATTGCAGCAACAAATTGCCCAACTAGAAGAAGCGAAACAGGCTACCATGAAAGGCATCCAGGATGCAATTGAGCTGGAGAAGTCCCAGCAGGCACTGGTTCAAAAGCGCCATTACCTTTTTGATGTCCAGAGGGTAGGTTTCAGAACTTTCTAAGAAGAATGAAGGTACTCATTTGTATGCATTTTTAAAAAAAATTTACACTCTCTTACATGAGGAATGGCTGGAAATTGAGCATATTTTATTTAGAAAAGAGAAGATTTAAGTAGGGGTTGGCAGTTAAGGCTGTTTAGACATTGAAGACCTATCACATGTATAAATGTTTAGTTATTACTCTAAAATTAGAAAGCTAAAATTATAAATCCACACAAAAGGAAAACAATCATTAAGTTACAGCTGATTAAAGAATGGAATTCACTGTCTAAGGCACTTCACGAGGAAACATGTTTGCTATAAGAAAATCTGATACTTACATTCCAAATTTACAAGCAGATTCAGGTAGTAGTAAAACTTTTTACCATGGTCAGAGCAGAATTAGATTCTAAAATATTTAGTTTTTAAAACCACTTTAGGAACATGTCCAAATATTTTGTTGTTACTTTGAGTACAGTACTTTATGCCTAATATTTAAAGTGAGATGTCCTTATATTGAGGTTTTATGTTATAGAAATACCCATGAAATGAAAAATGACATGCTAAGGTAAAGTAACTATCTGAATAGTAGGCTCTAGTCCAATTTTTTTTTTTAAAGCACTCTATCTAGTTTCTTTTTTTTTTTTTTAAATATATTTCTTTATTGATTTCAGAGAGGAAGGAAGAGGGAGAGAGAGATAGAAGCATCAATGATGAGAGAGAATCATTGATCAGCTGCCTCCTGCACGCCCCCACTGGGGATCGAGCCCGCAACCCAGGTCTGTGCCCTTGTCCGAAATCAAACCTGGGACCCTTCAGTCCGTAGGCCGACACTCCATCCACTGAGCCAAACAGGCCAGGGTGTCTAGTCCAATATTTCTTAGTGTGGTCTCAGCACCACACAAGCATCAGTCATTTGGTGCAGGTTTTTGGACCCATTCTAAGACCTATGGCATCAGAACCTCTGCTAGGAGCTATCCAGATGTCTATAGTTTAAAAACAGGATGCCTGAAGATTCTTAAGCACATTAATGTTTTAAAACCTCTTTCCATGCATAATTAGGTTACAACCAGAGAATGCTTTCTGCCTCATGCATAATTGAGTTCTTCCTCTATGGAGACACCAGTCAAGACAGGTTCTGGGATTACAGCAGAGAACAAAACAAAGTCTGCCTTCGTGGAATCTACTTTCTATCCAAGGGTTGAGAAAGGGACAGAAAAAAATTGATCAGACGTGAGTGTCGATTGGGAATAAGTGCTATGTAGAGCAATAAACTAATGTTAAAGGGAAAGAGATTTTAGAAGGAGAAAGTTACTATTTTAATAGTCTAGAAAGGCCTCTAATGTGATTTTTGAGCAGAAACCAGAAGAAGTAATGGTGCAGCTATGTGGATTTCTGGAGAAATAGTATTCCAGGCAGAGGGAAGAACATTTGTAATGTCATCCCTAAACCTGGAAGCTTGCTCAGTATAGTCAAGGAAAGTAAGGAGGCCAATGTAACTGAAGTAGATTGGGTGAGGAGGAGAATTTTAAAAAGGCAAGGTGGAGTGTGGCCAGGGGCTAGATCATATAAAGTCTTATAGGCTTCTGGAAGAACTTTGACCTGTACTCTGAAGGAGAGAGAAAGTCACTAAAGCTTTTAAGCAAAGGAGTGGTATAATCTCATTTATGTTTTGAAGGATCACTCTGATTATCCTGTTGCAGATAGCCTTTGGTCTTGTATGCATTGATTTGAAATGCCAATGAGTTGGTGAAGTAGAGTTGTTAGGGTCATTGGATATA
Source organism: Myotis brandtii (assembly GCF_000412655.1). NCBI lineage: Eukaryota > Metazoa > Chordata > Mammalia > Chiroptera > Vespertilionidae > Myotis > Myotis brandtii. Next base: position 3,744,346 of record NW_005354632.1, on the reverse strand, counting down.
TGAGTCTGGAATCGATGGGGATAATTCCAGGCTGCAGATTTTGGAGTCAGGAGCTTACAGGTGGCAATTAAATCCATAATTTTGGAGCACAAGGGGAAAAAACAGGTTAAAAAAAAGTACTGCTTCAATTTGTAGTCCCTCTACTTATGGTCAAGTAATAAAGGGCCTAAGAATTTACCATAGGATTTAGCAACATGGAGGTTCTTGGTGACCTTGGTAAGGGCTACTTTAGTGAAGCGATTGGAGTGGGTTGAAGAAAACAATGGAAGAAAAGAAAATGGAGTCAGTATAAACAACTGAAAATTGTCACAGAGTTTTACTGTAATGGTGGGCAAAGAAATTAATAGCTAGGAGGGGAGGATGTAGTAATCGAGAGATTTAAAAAAATATATCATTACATATGAGCATCTGATAGAAGTTAGGAAAAAATTAATGCAAGAAAGGGGAGGGGAGAGTTTGCTGGAGTGATGTCCGTCAGTAGCCAGAGGGCTTGGGATAGAATGCACACGTGGAGGGGTTGGCTTCAAGAGCATAGATAGTGCAGCCATAGCTATAGAAAGGAAGGCAACGCATGTGAGTATAGGTTCAAGTAGGTTGTTTTATGTGGTGGTAGAAGCTTGTGGAAATTCTTGTATTCCTCTTTCTCAGTGAAATAAGAAGGAAGTTCATTTGCTGTGAGTTGGAAGTAGAGAAGAAGATATGAGAGATTTGAGGGGAAAGAGGATCGGGAGAGGGAATGGACTAATGAACTGTACTCAGGAGTATTAAGGGCCTACGTGAGATTAACATGCCAAGCCTTCACATTTGACAGGCTGACTGTAAGGAATCTCATCACACACGAGGAGATGACAGTGTCCCTGTCACCATTATTAATTTGATAATGTTCTGGAGGCGTGAGTTGATACTATTAGAGAAGAGAAAGAAGCGAGAGGTATAAAAATTCAAAAAGGCAAAGTTAATCTTATAGATTACCTGATTATATTCCTAGAAGACCTAAGAGAAGCAACATAACTCTTAAAACAATAAGTAAATTCAGCAAGGTATCTGGATACAAAATTAATATCAAACAAAATCAGTAGCCTTCTATATACAAATAGCAATCCATCAGAAAATATACTGGACGAAGATAAACCATTTAGGAAAAGATGCCTAGGAGTAAACTTAACTAGCAATGTATAATCTTTTTTCTTTGTGAAGTGCTTGTGAGGTATGAGGCTCTGAGATTGGAAGGCTCAATATTATAAAGACATCAATTCTACTTTAATCTCTGAATTTTAACACATTCCTTCTTAGAAAGAAAATACTAAGAGATAGAGGTGGGATGTTGGGACTTGGACAAATTGATAAATAGAAAATTAAAATTTTTAACAGGGATATTCTGAAAAATTGAAGTTATGAGGAACAATCCTGCCAAATATTAAAATTATAAAATTAGAATGAACTTGAAATAGTATGGTCTGGTATATGAGTAGAAACTCAGGTGTTAGGGTTTAGAGATAGACCTAAACACATACGGCAGTTTACATCAATGGCATTTTCATCTTAGTGGAGGAAGGACAAATGGGTACCTTTGTCATTAGTATAAAGTTGGTTTCCTACCTTCTGCCTCATACTAAAATAAATTTCAAGTGAATTAAAGATCTTATTAAATGAAACTATAAAAGTAGAAAAGAGAGTATGAAAAGAAATACAGTACCCTTGGAGTTGACAGGGCCTTTCTAATAAAGATAACAAAATCCAGAAACTTACGTGTGGTACAATGTTAACTAGATTCATTGTAGTAATCTTGTCACAGTATATACAAATATAGAATCATTGTATGCATGAAATTAACATAGAGGTCAGTTACACTCAAAAAAGACAATTTGGAAACAAAGTTGAAGTGCAGTTTTCATCATTCCTTCATTTTGCTTCAGAATAACATTGCTATGGCCTTGGAGGTTACTTACCGGGAACGGCTGCATAGAGTTTACAAGGAGGTCAAGAATCGCCTGGACTATCATATCTCTGTGCAGAATATGATGCGTCGGAAGGAACAAGAGCACATGGTGCAGTGGGTGGAGAAGCATGTGGTACAGAGCATCTCTGCACAGCAGGTACGTGGTGTTTGAAGCTTCTGGACTTGGAGTGGTATCTCTGACAGGTATCCGCTGGTGGCCCAGCCAGGATCAGAACAGCCAGCCAGGAGTTTTTAGAGACAATCTCTGGTTGGTTTTTCTGAATGGTGGAACCTAGAAAATGCTGCACAGCTACCTGGGTGGCTTCCTCCTCCAGAGTTTGGTTAAAGGCCTCTTATCTCAGGTCAGAACAATAGAAAGATTGTTCAGAACACTGGTTGTTGCAGACTGTGATCAAGTTCATCATTTGGGAAACATTAACCAACACATTTAATTTCTCCCTAAAACATAGAGACTGGACAAGGTTATTTCTGAGCCCCTTCCATTTCCTAATTTAATGATTTTCATTCCATTTCCTCTTTCACAGCACCTGATTTATTGGTCTTGAACAGAAATTTTTTCTATTTACCTAAACTTGATTTCCTTTTTAAAAATTATGTTCTTTATTTACTTATGACATGATTTCTTCTTTCCCAGATATATAGTGTTATATTAATGAATTGTTTTTTTAATAAACTATCTTTTATGTAAAAAACATATACTTATTTTAAAAAGTTGGAAAATGTAAAAAAGTGCAGAAAATAAAAGAACAGTTATTTTCATTCTTAATAATTTTGTATTGCTAATGTTAGTTTGCTCTCTTTTAAGCAGCTAGTAGCTGTACAGCTCACACCGATGGCATGTGGTTACAGGCGTAACTGGCTTCAAACTCTACATAGATTTTACTTATAAAAGCTGAGCCAGGGGGTTTTAACTAATCCCTGGATTTTCTTAAAATAAATTGCTTCTTCCCTGTGTAAATAAGTAAATAATTCCTAATAGTTTATTATATTTAAAGTCAGTAATACAACTAAAGATTGTGTAAGAATCTCAAGGTTTTGTAGGAGATAAGAATTACATGTTTATATCCTTCCGTGATTTGGAAAGATCTAACCAGATTTCTCTTTCCTCATCACAGGAAAAGGAGACAATTGCCAAGTGCATTTCAGATCTAAAGCTGCTTGCAAAGAAGGCTCAAGCACAGCCAGTTATGTAAATGCATCTATCCTGACTGAGACAGCTAGAAACAGTTGAGTGATGGACTGGAAACTAGGCTGTGACAAAAGCTTTCTGTATCGCCATCTGCCGGAGTTACAGTTTACCCCACTTAAAAATGAAAAGCGTGAGTTTCATCTAGTGAGAGAATTAAAACAATCTATTGGCCAGTGAGATGTTTATTGTCCTTCTTGCTCTGCATTTTGAGTTGTTCTATGATCACTTTTGAATAAGCAGTTTCCTCTTAATACAATTTGGTACCTGACTAAAGACTACCAAGTTATAATTTAAATTTGTAATTAATGCTATCATCTTACAATAAAGTGACAGTTGAAACAAGGTTTTTTTAAATTGTGTAATCTTCTGAAATACTATTTCAACATTTGCCATATGGGTAAAAATTAAAGATGTCATTGGTCTTATAATCTTGTTTATAAGACCATTATTATTGGTAAGCTGCTTCTGGCTATATGACAGGTTATGGACAATTTAAAGGTTCTTAAAATAACGAAAGGGAATATTGTACATCAACTCATTCCATTTACTTTGTTATAATTTTAGTAATATATCAATGGAAAATATTACGGACTCAATGTGTCATGAAATTGCTCTTAAGAATCCAGCAGATAGCCCTAGCCCGTTTGGCTCAGTGGATAAAGCATTGGCCTGTGGACCAAAGGATCCCGGGTTCAATTCCGGTCAAGGGCACGTACCCGTTGGTTGCAGACTTCTCCCGGGCCCGGGCCCTGGTCAGGGCTCATGCAGGAGACAACCAATTGATGTGTTTCTCTTACATTGATGTTTTTCTCTGTCTTTCCCTCTTTCGCTCTCCCTGAAAATCGATGGAAAAATACCCTCAGGTGAGGATTAACAAACAAACAAAAAAAGAATCCAGCAGATAAATCAGAAAGTTCTGTCCTTCCATAGGTTTGTCTGCATTTAATTCTTTCATGTTTACATGAAGTTTTACTTGTACACAATGGGCAACTTACATAATAGGAAATATTTGAAAATATGTATCATATGAGTAATTGCTATTTTCTTGACTTCCTATGATTTTAACTTATGTAAAAGTGTTTGGATCAATATTTATCGATGGCTAATATATTCATTTACTCTAGAAATCAGATTGATATAAGGGATTTGACTTGATGCTGTCGGTGAGCTGGTTAAAGCAGTCTCTTATCTTTGTTTCTAATGCAGGATCTTGAAGTTCACAGAACAGGCAGTTAAGAAGGGAAGATGGATATAAATTCGGAGAGGGTAGGAAAGTGTGTAAATCACAAGTATACACTGAAACCATCAGTTTTATTACCTCTGACCTTGATGGTAAGATTGTCCTACAAAACCCCAGGCCCTTCATCACACAGACGTAGTCCAAAGGTTGGAGAAGCTGAAGGATGATCCAGGGAAAGATTGGGAAGTTGCAGGCCCGGCTGCAATGAACTGGTGAACCAACAGATGACAACATATATGGGCTACAAAATAGACACCTCACATCCGCCCTCTAAACTTGCTCAAGAATCTCTTGCGGCTCACTCTTACTAGAATATTCAAGGAAGAGAATTTTGGAAAGTATAGTTCAGTCTAACCAAATCGACATGTTATGAACCACCACAACTATCCTGTCAAATGTTAACCTGAATGAGTAAAACTTAAAGCAAAAATTCTAGTCCTAAGAAGTCAATGAAAGCATTTAGTAAAACATGGAGAACAGAAAAGCAACAGGTTGGAAAAGAAATGTCTAGGCTGGCATTGAAAGGAAGTTAGGATTGGAATCCAGCAAGGTGGCGCAGCAGCTGATTGTAGAGAAGCCACTGGAGGAGAGTAACATTTTTTCAACTCAATAAGTTAAGAGTGAAACATAAATAGGAATTATATTTGAGTCCCTAAATTCTATGCTTAGAAGTTAGATTTTGTTCTGAGGACAGGGAAGCCAATGAAAGTCTCCAGCAGGGAAATGATGACTAGATTCTTGTTTCAGAACAATCAGTACCAACTAGAGGGCGGTTTAGAAAGAGGATGTTGGCTCATTCTAACTAAAAGACATTGAAGACCTCAACTATAGGCCTTAGCAATGTGGATGGAAAGAGGAATTAGTGAGAAATACTAGAGGCAACATTAGTAGGACTTGAGCAGGGAGACTATGGGAGAAGGAATGAATTAAGTTGAGTCACGGTTTACTTGCTTGAGAGAAGAAAAGGAGGCACTGTTTACTGTGATTTGGAATATAGGAGGACGTCTGTTTCAGAAAAGAAAATAGGGCTAAGTATAGAGCCACGAAAGAACATGTGTTAGAGGAAATGCAGAGAAAGAGGATTCTGCAAAAGAGGGAGTCATTGGAGGAAAACCAGGAGAGGGTAGGGCCATGAAGTCAACAGACTGGAGAGTTTCATATAGGAAGAGCCAATTTCTCCAGGAGGTTAAGAGGATTGAAAGTGCCCAGAGCCCAGCCGCCGGCGTTGCTCAGTGGTTAAGCATCAACCAATGAACCTGGAGATTGCAGTTTGATTCTGGTCAGGGCACGTGCCTGATTGCAGGCTAGATTCCCAGTGTGGGACGTGCAGGATGCAGCCGATCAATGATTCTCATCATTGATGTTTCAGTCTCTCTCCCTCTCCCTTCCTCTCTGAAATCATTGCCCATAGAGGTAATAGCTTGGAGTCTTTGGTGGCCCTCCTTAGAGTAGCTTTGGTTGAATGGCAGGGACAGAAGATAGGTGATAGTGGTGTTGGAGGATTAGAAGGCAGTGGGGAAATAGATCTATGTAGCATAATATCCAGAGCACTACTCACCCCAGTAGACAGTAACTAAAGGGAGCCATAGGTGGGCTCAGAGGAATGTTGGAAGCTGAGACAGGCTGGAACAAATAATAGCTGTGAAGAAAAGGCCATAGAAGGAAAGTCTGAAAAGATTGCAGAGGGATGATAGAAGTCAAGTCCCTGAGTGGGAAGCGATACTCAGATGACAAGTGGAGGAATTGGCCTTCAACAGAAGGTGGACTTCTTCCACTGAAACTAGCAAGGTAAGGGTGGACCTTGAAAGAATGAAGCTTTTCAGTGAGGAAACAGGAAACTCATTCAGCAGTCATTTAGGAAAAGCCCACAGTGTCAGGCACTGCTCAGAACTAGGGTTAGTAGGACAAGTATAGTTTTTGTCCACTGATCTTACAGTGTAGGCATTGAACAATATGTGTTCCTAATGTTAAAGCTGGGGCGGGGGTGGGGGAGGTGTGAAAGGAGCTCCATAAGTGAACTTACTGTGGTGTAGGAGATCGTGAAAGGCCGCCTGAGTGATCATCCCCGTTTCTCATGTGGAATCTGCAGCACTAAAGGATCCACTACCTGGCCCTCACCAGTCCTATCTCTTGCCTGAGCCCAAATGTGATATTGTTACTCCTTTTCAGCAGTCTCTCCATTGCCTTTAAGGTCAAGTTTGTTTCGGCTCCTCCCTCGCATAGTCTTGCCCTCCAGCCTTTCTTTCCTCTCCCATTCCCCATCCCCACCCCACCCTCATACCCCACAGCATCCATGATGGGGGAATATTTGCATTTCCCTGAACGTGACAGGCTGTCCCTCTGCCTAGAATGCGCTTCCTCCTAGAAAATGTGACTCCTCTTTCAAGATGCAATTCAAACATCATCTCCACAATGCTTTTCTTAACACCCACTCTCCCTCCTCACTGGGTAACCTGAGCCCTTTCTCTTTTGGATTCCACTTCACACTGTAGAGATGCCCAACATTGCATCTAAAGCACTCATTATGCTTACGTACTCCAGAACATAGCGCTGTGTTTGGGTCGTAGTAGGTGCTCAGTAAATGTCTGATTAATTCATGAATCCTCTAAATACTGAGTTGCTGCTGTCTCCTCCTCTGGCTCCTCTTCCTCCTCCTGCCCTTTGGTGACATCTTTGATCACAGTCATTGATGTTATCTTCCTCTCCTAAATGCCTCTCAGATGAATTTATATCGCTTCATCGCTCTACTGCTGGTCCAAGCTATTATCCCTCAACTGGGTCATGGCAGTAACCTCTCAGCCGGGCTTTCCTATGTGTTCTGACTGCTTTCCAACCTGCTCTCCTTTATTTTCAGGGGTTCTTTCAGACTGCAGGTTTGATTGTGTCACCCTTGTTTAAATGCCTTTAGTATAGATAAACCCGCTTCTCTTAAAATGAAGACAGAAGCTCTGAGGGAACTGGCTCCGCCTCCCTCTTCAGCTTCATCCCCTCCAGCTCCACATCTCACACAGCCTGCATTATGCTTGAAAAGCTGCCCTCACATACGTTTGTTTGTTTGTTTGTTGTTTGCTTGGACTTTCTATCCACCTTTTTGACACAGGGCTTTTGAATTTTAACATTCAGTTCCCTGTGATCTTCTCCCCCGACCCCCCCCAGCTCTTGGTCTAGTGAAACTCCAACTCACACCTCAGATTTGGCTTGAGTTTCTCCAGGAAGCCCGCCCAGGTTCCTTGTGTCACAGGCATACACAGCCGGAGGGGCCTTCACAGCCCATGGGATTGCTACCATTCCTCTGGTCACAGCCTCCTAGTCTGAGAGTTCCATGAAGGCAGGAAAGGCCGTTTTTTGCTCACCACGGTATCCTCAGAACTTAGGCTCATACATGGCACAAAATAATTGTTCACTGCGGAGTGGATGAAAAAATGAATTCTCTCAGCCACTGAGATTCAAAAACTTGGCGTAGTCATTGACTCATCCTGCTGTTTCATTCCCGGATCCATGTCCCAAGTCTATAACTTCCCATCTTATAGCAGGTTTCCAGTGGGTTCTGCTCGTGCCTTTATTAAATACCTAAAATACTGCTCAACTCTCCTGGCTTATTTCCTCCTCTCTTCCTCTTCCCACACTTTATCCTGTGTGATGTGGTAGAACCTTCCTTAAAGGCCATGTTTATTATATCCCAATTCAAAAACCGTTCATGGTTGCTTATTAACACTTAATATTTCTTGCTTGGATGGAAAGACCTCCACAATCTGGCTGAAGTCCACCTTTGGAACTGTTTCTTACTTCCCACCTATTACAAATGCCCCACCCTTAACCCACACTGATATCTCAGAAATCCATCACTGGGCCTGAGGCACTCCTCACACTGTTTCTCCCTCCTCCCTCCATTCAAACCCCACCTGTGCCCCAGGCCCAGCCCCAAGTGTGGGCATATAGCCTAGCGCCCGTGGTTGGCAAACTGCGGTTCACGAGCCACATGCGGCTCTTTGGCCCCTTGAGTGTGGCTCTTCCACAAAATACCACGTGCGGGCGCGGGTACAGTGCAATTGAAACTTTGTGGCCCATGCGCAGAAGTCAGTTTTCGGCCTGGGAAAGTCTATTTTGAAGAAGTACTGTTGATATTTGGCTCTGTTGACTAATGAGTTTGCCGACCACTGGCCCTAGCCTGACTCCCAGCTCTGTTAGCTCCTCCCTCATTGAGTTCCCCTGCCCTTTGGCTTCCCAGGCCTCGCTGCCTGGCCACATCTGTCCTGTCCTCTGGTTCTCACCCTACTTGCCTGCTCCTTGCACAGGCCTTCCGATCACCCATGCTCTCTAAAGACATCCTCTCATTTACTCGAGAGCATGGCATTCTGCTGCTTTTAATCATGGCCCTTAACTCGCCCCAGGATGATCCCTTCACCCATTTAGCACATGTTCCAATCAGATGGTAGCTCCATGAGGAACTTCTCTGCCTTGCTCTCAGAATTACCCACCACACCCAGCCCACTGTACGACCCATCATAATTACTTAGTATATTTATTGATGCTGTTTTATGAATGGATGTTTATAAATGATTTGCCTTCTCTTTGAAGGGCTCTCCGTGCTCTTAACACACAGTCTGCACAGGGGGCACTTAACTCTAACATGATAGTTCAGTTTCTTTTATTGGTTAGAATAAATGACACAGTGGTCATGTCATACTGCTGTGACCCCCATAGTATCCGCCATGTGGTTGCTCCACGTGTCCTTAATTAGAAATAAACTTGTCTTATCCCTTGTGCTCTGACATTCAAGTGTCCAAAGATACAAAAGAAGTTTTCTGCTTATGGGATAAAAAATACAGTGTTGGCCTCAAAGAGGAAGTCTGTCCTCAGGTTTAGTTGATTTGCAAGACCAAGCTTGACAGTGGCAGTCATTATTTCGTCATTTCTGAAAAAATAGGAGTAGCCACGGAAGCAAAAGTTCAGTTTTAGACGGGGCATTTCGTGACTGGACTTTTCCTTTCAAGGTAAATGCGTTTATCCCAAGTTTTTATTCTACACAGAATAATTGCTCACCAAAGAAAAATGTCCTCTCATTGTTAATGGTTTCTATCATTTCTTTTTCTTTCCAACTTTATTTGTTGGGGGAAGGGTTATATTTGAATGTTTGCATTGAGTTGGTTAATTTAATGGCAATCTGGAAGATTCTGATGCCTGACAAAATGTGAAAAGGTATGTATGGCATCGTTTCTATTTTCATTCATGCTTCTGTGAATATGTGAGTGTTTTTAAAGGGACATGTGTTTGTTTCTTTTCTCAACCTGGATCTGTAAGTGACTGTGGCCCTGTGGTTTTGTGTGATGTTTGGTCTTTCAGGGTCGGATGGCCCATCTTTTTGTCCAGGTGGCTGTGGTAACATTTCTTTGGGGCAGTTGCAGATTCAGAGCCACTGATGTAAAGGTTAAGATTGTACAGAAACTTGCCATGCTCTTCTCTTCCTTTCCCAGGGGTAAGGTCTAGTATAAGTTCATAGGATTAGTTCCTACTCTGTTTACTGAGCATAAACATGTATTTCAATATATTTAAAATGCTATCTAAATATTTTATCGTGCTTGACAAAGAACATCATTGACTTTTAATGAAAACAGGAACAAAAAAAGTGCTAAGAAGATAGTTTCCACTGCTGATTCTGCTGTTTGTGGAAAGCATCCGGTTCTCCCAGCTCAGAGTTCTCTCACCCAGTTTCCCTGTGGCCTTTCTCACTGTTCTACATGCACGATCTAAAAACATCTGGTCGGATTGTGAGGTACTTGATAGAATGTTGCTGTTGCTACTCGTCCCTGGCAGTGAGGTCCTGCTTCCAACCCTCCCCCATGCCCCAGACCTTGGAAATGGATTCACTTTTGAGAGCTGAACAAATAACTAGTGGCATTTGTTGTCTAAATTACCTTAAAACACAATAGATATACCAAAGCCAAAAATACTTAGCATGGGTTTACTTAAATATGAAATAAAATTGTGGCCTCCTAGAACTGTTTTATGATAAAATAATAACATGTAAATAATAAACAGGGAACTGGTTAAACAAGCTATAATACACAGCTGTAACAGAAAGATCTATCACCATGAAAAATACTTAGAGAAAGTTTGTAGTGGCATGGGAGAATGTCTATGATAAAAAGCTTAGTTTGTGGGTGTATTTTTAAAGGATATATGAAGAAATATCTCAACTAGCCTTTTAAAACATGCATGGCAAACACTCTGATCTCACTTATAGTGGGATCTTTAAAAATCAAACTCATAGACACAGAGAACAGATACCAGAGACAGAAGGGGGTGTGGGGAAAATTGGTGAAGATGGTCAAAGATACAGACTTCCAGTTATAAGATAAATAAGATCTGGGAACAGCATGGTGATTATCTTAAATAATAAAAGGCTAATATGCAAATCGACCGAATGGTGGAATGACCGGTTGCTATGATGCGCACTGACCACTAGTGGGCAGACACAAGGCAGGAGCCAGGCTTACGGCTGGTGAGCGCAACAGTGGTGGCAGGAGCCTCTCCTGCCTCCACAGCAGTGCTAAGGATGTCCGGGGGAGTGGGCCAAAGCCCTCAGTCGGATATCCCCCGAGGGCTCCCGGACTGTGAGGGGGCATAGACCAGGCTGAGGGACCAACCCTCCTCCCCCGCCCCGAGTGCACAAATCTTGTGCACCAGACCTCTAGTAGTTAATAATACTGTATTGCACATTTTAAAATTGCTAAGAGAGTAGATCTTAAACATTTTTATCATAAAAAAAAAGTGTAACTGTGAGATGATGGATGTTAACTAAAGTCATTGTAATCATTTTGCAATATATATGTATATCAAGTCATTAATTGGTATACCTTAAACTAATACAATGATATTTCAATTATATCTCAATAAAACTGGAAAAAAGTGAAAAACTACATTTAGAGTTTATGCAATACAAAAAAAAAGGAAATACCCTAAAATATTAAACTATGGGTAGTAAGAGTTTAGATGACTTCTGCTTTTTGGTGCTTTATACTTTTTGGTACAAATACATAAAAAATAGAGGGAAAATATAGAAAGCTTGATATATAACAAATAGAACCATAGCCTAGATGAGAATGTTTTCACTCGAAAAGACGATATGTGAACAGAAGTGTCTGATAGAACCTAGAGGAAGGACCTCCAGCAACAAAAATTTGTAAAAGTTCACTCAATACTGCATGGGAGAGGGAGGCAGATGCATCAGACCTAGATGATAATCAGTTGAAAATATCCTTTCATCTCCCATCCTACTTCAATTCAATGCTTACCAAGCAAAATTATGGTTTTTATTGGCTTTCTTACATGTTCTGATACAGTGCTGCTCATTATACCAACATGCTCCTTATTTCAGTTTATACGTCACTCTCCTCTGAGTTGGTTGGTGGAAGTTCTTGTGTAACCAGTCAATTCTAGGTGCCCTGATAAGATCAAATTCCTGGACTTGCAAAGCTGAGGACTGACTGCGAAGCTGTGGCAACCACACCACATAAAGTCTGTGATCACTGACCTCACTAGAACACTCGTCACGACCTGCCTCTCCTTGTTACTGCTCCTATGTCGAGGTCCCGGTTGACCCGTCCACTGCCTCTTCTTTCCAGGCTCTCTCAGAGGTTCCTTCTTTATTTCAGGGGAAGACAGAATGGGAGGAGGTCAATCCAAAAACGATCCCAACACTGGTAAGTTCAGGACAGAAACCATTACCTGCCTCACTGCCTGGTTAAGTGAACTGGAATAATTGGAAGGTGCGCTGGAGGGCTGTAATGGGACAACGTTTCTGAGGTTGGAAGGATCAGAATTCACCATGATGCAGTCACACCGGGGAGAGTGAAACGGGGAACCAGAGAGAACTGTCTGATCCTCTAGATTTGAGTACAGGGTGTCTCTCTGCTTGGGATTAGACCAGCTGGGTAGTTTGTGGGAATCTAGTTGACTTCCCTCACTACCCACCCCATTTGTGGTGTAGGGATTGGGAAAACTCACCGTGGCTGCCTTTGGCTTCACTGCAAACAAATGAAAAAAAAAAAAAGGCAGTGGGTGCCAAGGACCTTGGGAAACACTAGTTCTAGGATTCTCTGCTTAAATCTGGGAAACATAGGAGGTTTTTGTTTATCAAAGGGAGCTATGGGTTTATCTAAGGGACATACGCTAGGCTTTTCTTTCATTTGTGTAGCTGATGGTTTTTTAAGTTCCAGTTCTAATTTCCATGTTAAAGCACTCAGGACCTAAGGCAGGATGTTCTCTCCGTTTGCGGAGTTGTAGTCCCTGTCATTAATCTCCACGGGTTACTTGGGTAGGGCGGGGCACCTGGGGGCATGTAAGCCTAGGTGAGGATAAGTGGCAGATACATTAACCCCCTTCATGTTCTCTCATTGACAAAGGAATCCACACCACAACAGCTCCAAGAATTACCCCTGCACCCTGCCCTTCCGAGTAAGTGAGCATTCTCCCACCCACTTCCTCTTATACTACATGGCGCTTGATTTTGTGTTGACAGCTTTGCGTTATGGGCTTGGGACGGGACATCTGAGGAGAAGGGGCCAGAGACAATAGAAAAACTAAATCCATTTTTTATCCTCTTACCTAGGGCCCCCCCCCCAAGCCTCAAGAGATCCGTGAATCCTTTAAGTTTATAAATAAAATTTGTTATGTGGGGCCACCTATGAACATTTTTTAAAATTACAGTTGACATAGCATATTCTGTTAGTTTTAGGTGTACAACATAATGATTCGACATGTGTATAACTTATAACATATCCTGTCAATCCCCCCTCCCGTCTGGTAACTCGATTTTTTCTCTGTATCTATGAGTTTGTTTTTGTTTTATTTTGCTTTTTAGATTCCACATATAAGTGAAATCATATGCTATTTTTTTCTCTCTGATTTATTTCACTTAGCATAATACCTTCTAGATTCATCCATGTTGTCACAAATGGCAAGATTTCATTCTTTTTTATGGCTAATATTCCAAGATATATATCACATCTTCTTTATTCGTTTGTCTGTTGATGGACACTTAGGTTGTTTCCATATCTTGGCTATTGTAAATAATGCTGCAGTGAACATAGGGGTACATATGTCTTTATAATTAGTGTTTTGGATTCCTTCAAATTCTACCTAAAAGTAGAATCACTGGGTCATAAGGCAATTCCATTTTTTATTTCTTTAGGAACCTCCATACTGTTTTACATATGGCTGCACCAATTTACAACCCCACCAACAGTGCACGAGAGTTCCCTTTTCTCCACATCCTCGCCAACACTTATTTATTGATTTATTGATGATAGCCATTCTGACAGGTGTGAGGTGATATATCAGTGTGGTTTTAATTTGCATTTCCCTGGTGTTGAGTATACTTTCATGTCTATTGGCCACCTGTATGTCCTCTTTGGAGAAATGTCTACTCAGGTCCTCTGCCCATTTTTTATCGGTTTATTTTCTTGGTGTTGTTATATGAGTTGCTTATATATTTTGGATATTATTGAATGTATCATTGGCAAATATCTTCTTCCATTCAGAATGTTGTCTTTTTGCTTTTATTTTTGATGGTTTCCTTCACTGTGCAAAAACTTTTTAGTTTGATGTGTCTGGTTTTGCTGTTGTTGTTGTTTCCCTTGCCCAAGAAGAAATATACAAAAAGGTATAATTATCAAGAGCAATGTCAGAGATTTTATTGCCTATGTTTTCTTTTAGGAGTTTTATGATTTCAGGTCTTACTTTTAAGTATTTAATCCATTTTTTGTTTATTATTGTATATGGTGGTCCAGTTTCATTCTTTTGCATGTGTCTGTCCAGTTTTCCTAACACTGTTTATTGAAGAGATTGTCTTTACCCAACCGTATATTCTTTCATCCTTTGTCAGAGATTAATTGATCACATAGGCATTGTTTGGTCCGCACCGAAAGGAGGCGGGCCAAAGATGTTGTGAGGGTTTAAGAAATTTTATTACATTCTCTCGCAGCTGGCTGAGACCAGTGTGTCAGCGTCAGCCCCGAGGGGGTGGTTATGTTCTCTTATATATGGTAGAAGTATGCAAAAATAGGGTCAGGATGTGGGTGCACACGTTGGTCAAGCAGTGGGGAGGGCAGGAGTTGGTCAAGGGAGGAGAGTGCACAGGTCAGTAGGAGGGAGAGGACTTCTTATCTTGCTTCTGCAGGCACCAGCCATCTGCCCCAAGCTATGGGGAAAGGCTTATAATAATACATATTTCAGAAAACATGTCCACGTAGGAGAGATTAGGGGTAGTTCATCCTAACAGGCATGGGCTTATTTCTGGGTACTCTATTCTGCTCCATTGATCTGTGTGTCTCTTTTGATGCTTGTATCATGCTGTTTTAATTACTATAGCCTTGTGGTATAGTTTGATATTAGCGTGATACCTCTAACTTTGTTCTTCTTTCTCAAGATGGCTTTGGCTATTCAGGGTCTTTTATGGTTCCATATAAATTTAAGGATTATTTGTTCTAGTTATGTGAAAAATGCTGCTGATAGTTTTATAGAGATTGCATTAAAACCCGTAGATTGCTTTAGGTAGCATGGGCATTTTAACAATGCTAATGCTTCCTGTACACGAGTACAGTATATATAGCCTTTCATTATTTGTGTCTTCTTCAGTTGCTTGCTTCAATGTCTTATAGTTTTTGAGTACAGGTCTTTTGCCTCCTTAGTTGAAGTTATTCCTAGGTATTTCATTCTTGCTGATGCAATTGTAAATGGGATTGTTTTCTTAATTTCTCTTTCTGATAGTTTGTTATTGATGTATTAAAAATGCAGCCAATTTCTGGTTATTAATTTTGTATCCTGCTATTTACTGAGTTCATTTATTCTAATAGCTTTTGGGTGGACTTTTTAGGGTTCTCTATATGTATAGTATCATGTCATTTGCAAATAAAGACACTTTTGCTTCTTCCTTTCCAATTCAGATGCCTTTTATTTCTTTTTCTTGTCTGATTGTTGTGGCTAGGACTTCCAATGCTATGTTAAATGAAACTGATGAAAGTGGATGTTCTTGTCTTGTTTCTATCTTAGAGAAAAAGCTTTTAGCTTTCTCCATGGAGTATGATGTTAGTTGTGGGTTTGTCATATATGGCCTTTATGATGTTGAACTATGTTCCCTCTATCCTCACTTTGCTAAGAGTATTTATCATAAATGGATGTTGGATTTTGTCCAATGCTTTTTCTGCATCTATCTGATATAATCGTATGTGTTTTTTTTTCATTTTGTTTCTGTGGTGTGTTACATTAATTAATTTGTGTATATTGAACCAGCCTTGCATCCCAGGAATAAATCCCACTTGACCATAATATATGATCTTTTTAATGTATTGCTGAATTCGGTTTACTAATATTTTGTTGAGGATTTTTACATCTTTGTTCATGGCCTATAGTATAGTTTTCTTTTCTTTTTTTTTGGGGGGGGGGCGGGGGAGGTAGTGTCTTTGTCTGGTTTTGGTACCAGGGTAATGGTGGCCTTATAAAATGAGTTTGGGAGCTTTTTCTCCTCTTCAATTTTTTGGAATAGTTTTAGAACTATGATTATTTTTTGAGGGAAAGAGAGTTCACAGCTTTCATTGAGGCTTTCAAATGGATCTGAAACCCAAAACCAAAAAGTTGAAAAGCAGTAGGAAGCGTGAAAGCTATTTTAGAGGCTTACCATAGAAGGAAAAGGTTACACTCTGATCTTTAGGAAGGGCCTTCAAAAAGCCCAGAAGGTCATCTGCTCCCTCTTTTTGCCACAACAGCAAAGAACTTCATTTGGCCTTAGCCTTTCTTGCTGGAAGTCTACTGACATTGCTGCTGGTGGCCCTTGTCTTCTTCATCATAAAGAGCTACCGAAAATGTGAGTGGCCTCCGAGAGATGGGGCAGCAGTTCTTTCTCTGCTGTTGAGAATAGAATTAGCCTTGAATGGCTAATGGAAAGAAGGGGATAAAACCTGCTCAGCCCACCTTTTCTGCAGACCACAGATTTGAATTCCTCCACTTCTCAGCTGCCCTCCAGACCCTCCACCTTTCCCACCTGCACCACCTCCCTCCCAGCACACCCCTTCACCCAAGACCAAAGGGAGAGGCTTCTAATTCCTCCAGACCCCATTGGTGAGATTTGTCCCCTTTTTTCCTGGCACTTATGGCAGATCACTCAAGTCCCCACGCTCTGGATCCTCACTCAGATTCTCTTGCCAAGGTAAGATGACCACGCTGTTTCCATGACACTGGAGACCTGCTGCCATTGGAATTTCCCTCTATGCTCTATGGCTTATCCACTAAACAGTAGTATTGCTTTCTGGATGCTGGGCAGTGATTCTTTGAAGGGTTCTTCTGGTCTTTTTGGGTCTTCTCTGACTGAAGCTTTCAAGTTGCTTCTGAAGAGACACATTCCTCCAAATTGAACTCGCTCATTCCTCCTCCTTCTTCCTCTGTAGTTGTCATCCAACCCGGAGGAGGCACTTACCTCTGCCAGCATGGCTCTCAAAACCTCAAAAGAAAAGAGAGACGACTTGATTGCAAACCATTCTGCAGACTTGAACTCCGTTATCTATGCTCAGATTAAATTGGCAGACTCATCCTGAGTGTCCAATAAGGCTTGAATCCAGTTCCTCTCACGTCAGCTGCATCTTCATACATCGCTTTTCCTTTATAGAAAATTTGGACCACAATCTGGGTGAAACTGCAGATGGAGTTGTTTGGGTGTGATCTGGCAACCTTGGCTATCAGTTTTGTGACCAGGGTCAGTCTTATTCCTGTATCTCCCACTTGGACTAATAAAATGGAATTCCCCGGAGGACCGAGACTGCCCCCCTTCGTCCTCTTCCAAAGTGTGTGCTACAAGCTCAGTGCACCAAGAGTGTTCACTCAGTGTCACTGATCAACTTGGGAAGAGTCAACCAACCTAACAATCTAACAAGAATTACAAATAAAAGCAAACCCTCTGTGATGTTGGCTCCTTCATCATGTGTCCCTGTTACCTCCAGATATCAGGGCCAAAAGATCTCCAAGTGATGTTAAAGGAAAAGGCACACAGTTGAACACAATTCTGCATATTCTTGATTCATGTGGAAAATACCTGTGTGTGTGTGTGTGTGTGTGTGTGCACACCTGTGTTTGTATACTATATTCAGGGTATCCCAAAAAAACGTATACTCACTTCAATAGCTGATAGCTCAGTTTTGAAAATGAAATATTTTAATGAACACTGCCTTTATAATTATTCAAAGTGTGTATATGCATTTTTTGGGACATCCGATATTTAGTTTTTCCCCAGAAGGAAACACTGTTAACTGGTCTTAGTGATCACCCCTGATAACTGAGGGACTGAGGGGTGCATGGAAGGACATAGGCTTTCCCTTAAATGCCTTTTGTAACTTTTCAAAAAATATATTTGTATTGATTTCAGAGAGGAAGGGAGAGGGAGAGAGAGAGAGAGAAACATCAATGATGAGAGAGATCATTGATTGGCTGCCTCCTGCATGCCCCCCACTGGGGATCGAGTCACAACCTGGGCATGTGTCCTTAACTGGAATTGAACCCGGGACCCTTCCATCCACAGGCTGACGCTCTATCCACTGAGCCAAACCAGCCAGGACCTTTTGTAACTTTTAACATTCTTCCTTTACCTGTTGAGCATCTTCAGGGGCCTGATCCCCAGTGCTCATTTCCCCACCTGAACTCTGAACCAACTGAGAGAGAAGAGGACTCGGCAGACAGAGAACAAAGTACCATCTTTATTACAGAGTCCACACTGGAAAGGACAGCGTGTCCTGGAGCTGCAGACAGTGGGCTTCAGACCAGTGAGCCCTGTGGGGATAGAGCTGCACCGAGGCAGGTCCCTCCCACCCAAACCGGTGCCGGCTAACCCCATGAGCTTCAGGTCGCGTGCTCTTTGTAAGCTGCACCCAAAGATTAAAAAAGAAAGAGGAAGCACAGAGTAGGTACGCCCAGTTCTGCCTCCAGTTTCCCACACTGTGCCTCCAACGGGGCGTCGCTGTGGGGTGTCACCCCAATGGGGCTCAGTGCACAGGGAAGGAAGCAGGAGTGGGGAGTGGGGAGCCTCCTCCACAAACCTCTTTTAAAAATATGTCAAATAATGTTTTTAAAAATCAATGTAAGAAAATTAAAGTTCATAGAGCTGACATAATCTACCCAACGTGTGGCAGAGCAAAATGGAAACCAGATCCTCTGACTTCTGATTCCTGCATCTGGCCTGCACTGCCCGCTGCCCCAGCACGAAGAGGGGCAGAGAAACCAGACAGGTAAGGGGGCAGGCCACATGGGCAGGAGAGCGTGATTTTTCTGAGACAGAGCAGCTGCTCCTGACAGCTGGCTTTTGAGGAGACAGTGGAATTGGGGTTTGATCGAGGGAGCTGACAGGTCCAGGAGAAAGACACGTTAGGGATGCAGGCTTGAGAAGAGGCCTGTGCACAGCAGAGCAGGCAGCCCCACGAGGGCAGCAGAGCGCCACCAGTTCTCCCCCCACAAGGAGGCCTCATTCACTTCCTTTACTTTTTTTAAAGATTAACTTTTTACTTCTCTTTTTAAAAAAATATTTTTATTAATTTCAGAGAGGAAGGGAGGGAGGGAGAGAGGGAGGGAGGGAGGGAGGGAGAGAGAGAGAGAGAGAAACACCAATAATGAGAGAGAATCATTGAATGGCTTCCTCCTGCACGCTGGGATCAAGCCCACAATCGGGGCATGTGCCCTGACCGGGAATCGAACCATGACCTCCTGGCTCATGGGTTGACGCTCAGCCACTGAGCCACACCACCACTGAGCCACGCCGGCTGGGCCTCATTCATTTTCAAAGGTTCCCAAATGCTAGGAGGACATCAAACAATTCTACCCGCCCCGAAGCTAGAAGCCACATCAGCTTCTCGGTTCAGAGCCAGTTCCTTAGCCACGTGTATGTGAAATATCAGATTCATTGTTTTCCCTCTGTTTTCATGAAGCTTCCCATTTTTAACAGCAGAGCTCTGTTTTCAAAGTCTTGTGGGGTTTTTTTTTTGTCTCCCTGTCATGAAGAGTGATGTGCAACTAGCCTTGCTGGAGAGTGAGATGAGTGAGTGAATAACTGACTGTTGATTGGGAATCTTTGCAGGTGAAGGAAGAAACGAGGCCCTGGATTATGGAAGCAGATAAGCCTGTAGGGCCCTCAGGGAGGTAAGTGTAACTCTCCCAAGACATCTAGAGTGGCTTCGTCTTTCGTGGAAGGTGGTTGTCTGCTCTCTTGCCTGCTGTCGTAGGCAGTCCTCACTGAGCCCAGACTGGATTGCTGTTTGTAGTGGCTCCTCTAGTGAGTTCGGTGCATGGCCACAGGGGAGGGATCGGGGCTGGTTTGTGGCTGAGGGATAAGACAGTACTTTGATGTTGGATCTGAGAATCTGGAAGGAAGGGGGACTGGCTGTATGGAAACAGGGAATATGCAGGAATGGGGTGACATCCACACGCCTCCCCTTTTCTTCAGGCTGTTGACTGGCTTTGAGTTCCCTCCCTGTGGAGAGAGGGTTTCTTTCGGATGATGATGAAGGAACTGTGTTCATGGAGGACTTTGGAGAGCCTGGACCTGAAGGTGCAGGGTGTGTGCAGAATCGAGCCAACCTCCCTGTCCTAGCCCTGCTCAGGCCAAAGGGCCACTTGAGGATCCTGAGCACTGAGACTGGCCAGCACCCTATTGGAAGAGACCAGAAGAGCAGGGTTTTTATGAGGACAGCAGAAGCAGTATGGGGAGACCCTGGGAACTCCCTGAAATAGCAGGAGAGACACTACATGGGGAGAGAGGGTGCAGACACGCAGGTGGGAGCTAAAAGAGGTGGGTGCAGACATGCTGGTGGGAGCTAATTTGGTAATTCGGGTGTTAATGACAATATAACCTCACTTGCACCTACAGTGGCTGATGCCTCTGCCTTGACTTGTGTTCCTGATTTGAATGAATATCTCATTTAAGCTTTTGCATTTTGGTTTCTCATTGACCAAAACCAGCATCCATTCAGTCTTCAAAGAGCAGTTTCCCGTACAGTCTTTCACCAAGACTGAAAACCAAGGATCTAGCCTATCTCTCTCCCTTTCTTTGGGTAGGACAGCACATAATATTCATTCAGGAATTAATTGGAATATTATACTTTAAAAGAAACTTCCAGAAATATTTTTCCCGTGACACCCCAGGAGAAGTCATACTTTGGAGTTCAGTCAACACTGGTTTGAAATTTATTGGCTCACAGATAAAATACAAGTGATCTCCTGGGCCCCTGACTGAGGTTCTGCCCCTCCTCTTCGCTTCCAGCCGGCTCAATGCATGAGAACCAAGATCTTGAGGTGTTCTCTGACTAGCCTTGCGCAGGCGTGGCCACTGTTCTTACCTAGCTGTAGATGTGGCTGGTTGTCATGGTGATTCTATTGGAGCATCACTTTGCTTATGAGCTAAATAAATCTTAAGTCACATCTGTCCAGTTTGAGCCAGTTCCTTTGAAGTCTGGACACACGAGGTGGGGCTTCAAAGAGTAGTTTACTTTGTTGGAAACAAAAGGAGAAATGGAGTTGAGATCTACTGCCTACCCAGGCCGAGTGTTTCTTCAGCCAAAGTTACCAACTCTCTCATGAGGGCTTCCTGGGGACTGAACAGCACAGTTTGTTTTCAGGGCTGAAATCAGCTGGTTATTACTTGGAAAGGAAAGGTCCACATAGCCTGCCCTGCATGGAGCTCCTGCTCTCTGGTTAGGAACGGGGAGCCCTAAAGATTGGGTAGTTGAGGGGCACAGAGCTCAGGCAGAAGAGCCAAGGAGGGAACCTACCAGAGGTGTGGCGAACGCAGAAGCAGCTTGCCTGGTTTTCTGGCTTCGAGTTAGGCCTTTACCTGTAATCGCCGGAAGGCAGAAGGCTTCAAGGCCACGCCTCTCATGACCCCGGTCTAGGGTTGAGGCTGGTGGGCCCATCCTCTTCCACTCCTGACCCTTCTCAAGGTGACCTTTCTATGCCCCCTCACCTGGGGGCCCCCTTTGACAGGAGGCATGGCTTCTAGTCCCTCCAGGGGGAACAAAACGTTTCAATCAAGGAGTAAGGCTGCCTCCCAAAGCTTGTGTGCTGGGCAGGCGAGTGGCCGCCCAGTCCTGGAAGCTGTGCTGTGGTTGTCTCAGGGCCTCCCTCCTCCCTGGTCCACACACACCTCCGCTTACGAGGGGGACAGTGCTGTCTCTGTCACATCTCATGGTGCCTTTGTCACCGGGAAGCAGAACCTCCCTGAGCCCCTGGCTGTCTGCATTGGCTTCCAGGGGTCCAGGCAGTAAGAGGAGGTCACATTTACCCATTTGAAAGCTGCTTCTTAATCCCGTTTATTTTCCCTACACTGCCCCCCCCCCC
>NW_005354632.1:3704205-3722566 GCF_000412655.1 Myotis brandtii | reverse complement strand
ACCACTGCTTACTTCTTCTGTTTCTTTGAATCCTCCTCCTTTTGAACAAGTGAGTCATTAGAGAAATGATCCCCACCCCTGTGATCAGTACGCAGGT
The DNA here is from genome assembly GCF_000412655.1 of Myotis brandtii. Classification (NCBI taxonomy): domain Eukaryota; kingdom Metazoa; phylum Chordata; class Mammalia; order Chiroptera; family Vespertilionidae; genus Myotis; species Myotis brandtii. Next base: position 3,722,469 of record NW_005354632.1, on the reverse strand, counting down.
GATGAGAATGGACATCCTGGAAGGAACCACAGACAGTTTTATGTCCCTCGGAAGAGACCACCTTTCGACTCTCTGCTCAGGATCCCCTTGTCTGAGATCAGTCCCCTCGGCCCTGTTCCTGCCCCGGCCAGTTCCAGCAGCTCCTGCCAAGCGTATGCCTTCCGAGTGGCTGCCACCCTCCGGACCCCACTCGATTGCACCCAGGGTGGGTGGGTGTCTGTGCTGGGCTGAGTCCCTTCCTCAGAAACTAACCTGGGACCTTGGAGAAGAAGAATCCAGTCCAAGACTAGTTAGGCCTCCGAAGGGGAGACAAGAACTCAGGGGCTAGACATGGGCATCTATCTTCTCCCAGGGCAAAATGAAGAATAGAGGGCGGGACGGGGGAGGCAAGCACACACAAGAGCAGCCAATGGGAGACGGAGATGAAGTCCCGCTGACTGAGGGCGGCCACATCCTGCCCTTGCATTTATCAGACACCACTCTCGCCTCCTTTTAAATGAAAACAGCGACAGGGCATCCTGTGACCAAGAGCCCTAAACTATATCCTTTTGGAAGGAACCATATGGTCCCATTGGAGAGACCTCGTTGAGGTGGAGAAACAATATGCAGCTGAAAGTGGCAGGTGTGAGTCAATGGTCATGTCTGCTCACCTGTAGTGATCTGCCTTGTACACAGGTTTGGAAGCCCTGCAGCTTCTGTTCATGTTCCCTGACGCATCTGCATCAGAAAGGATTTGCTAAGAGCCAAGCAAGGCCCACCCTTTGCCTCTACATCTCTCTCTGGCATCCCTTCAATCTCCACAGCGTGAATGATGGCTGGGTCACGCAGAGGCACCACGCGCAGCGGCATGAAAGGTACCCTGCAAGGAGTGAGGTCGAGGGAACGAGACACTGCACTCTGCTCGCTGAGCCACCCCTGTAGGGCACCCCCACACAGACCCCTGGCATGCCCCTTACCCTTCACAGACCAAAAGTCACTGGTGTGGGCTCCTCTGTAGTCAGTCACGACCAGCTCGGTGAAGTCCATGTCATCCCGGGCAAAGTCCCGCTGGATGCCGCACCAGTACCAGCCCGCGTCCTCTTTGGTCAGGCAGGACACAGTGACAATGAGCTGTTCCCCCGTGTCCCTCAGGGCCACGCGGCCCGTGCTGTTGGGTGTGAAGGCGATGATGTTGCAGTAGTCCCGGTAGTAGCCTCGGCACCAGTACTTGAGATGGTCCTTGTAGTGGGCGCCGTAGCTGCAGACAGCAGACACTGTGTCCAGCACAAAGCTCTCCTTGACCTTTTTGTCCATGACCATGGCTTCTGTAAAAAAAAAACACACACAGGGAGGCAGGAGAGGTAAGGGGGGACCAACAGTGATGGGGAGACTTGGCTCAGAGTGGTGGACACACACTACAGTGATGATGTATTATAGAGCTGTACCCCTGAAACCTACATAATTTTATTAACTAATGTCACCCCAATAAGTTCAATAAGAAATAAAAAAACACTACACACACATGTACGAAAACACCAGTGTTCTTTTAACGGGTTGCAGCTCCTGCCCTCCTAGAGGAAAATTAATGAAAACATTGGAGGCTGATTTTTGCCTGATTGGGGTTGGCAACTATTATGGGCTGAGTTGTGATCCCTAAAACTCATACATTGAAGTGCTACCCCCGTCCCTCAGAATGTGACTGTATTTGGAGATAGGACCTTTAAGTAGGCAATTACATTGAAATGGGGTTGTTAGAATGGGCCCTAGTCCAACATGACTGTTGTCCTTAAAAAAAGGAGATTAGGACAGGTGGCAGAGGGAATGACCATGTGAGGACACAGCGAGAAGGCGGCCCTCTGCAAACCAAGGAGAGAGGCCTCAGGAGAAGCCAAGCCTGCCAACACCTTGACCTTGCGCTTCTAGCCTCCATGACTACATGGGAATAAATCTCTTGTCAAAGCCGCCCGGTCTGTGATGCCTGTTACAGCAGGCCTAGCAAATGAACACAGCAGCCCTGGAGAAGCCTTCCTCCCACGCTTCTGGGCTGGTAAAATATGGACCCCCGTCTGCAAGAACTGAGGAGGCTGATCAACATTGCTTGACGGGAGGCTTGAAGAGCCTGAGGCTTACTGTTCATAGATCCTCTGCCCCCAGCCACACTCCCCCACAGTCCACCTCCGACCCTCAAAAAAAAAAGAGAAGGTTTGGGGGCTTCTGTTGACTGTATGGGGCTGTTCTTAGAGACCAAGAACTTCTTATTTCCTCCCTACAAGACCTCGATATTGCATAACGAGGAAGTCGTGCACACCACGTCCAGCTTGACCGTGGCTGGGGAAGTGTCCAACCAAGGAGAAGAAATGGGGGCAGCAACCCATCCGTGTCAGCCTCCAGATATGTGCTGGGCTCCCCTCAAATGCCACCTCCAGTGTGGCTCACGGTGAGCGGGACCACCCTGCAAAGCAGGCTCATGTCCTTGGTACCAATGGGTATCATTTGGCATTTTGTTCTCATATCAACCTCACAAGGAAGATCATGTGATGCTCAGTTTACAGGCAGGGGCGCTGACCCAGAGAGACCCCAGCAACTCTCCAAGGTCACATGGCTGGAGCGACAGAGCCAGGGCCAGCCCAGTCCTTGGAGTCTTGTCTTTGGCGTCAAGAATGGGCAGAAAGGGGAAAGTCTTACCCTCGTCTGTCTGCACAAACATTTTTGAAGGGGAGACGGGGGAAGGGAAGGGGAACTTAAACTGAGAGAGAGAATGCAGGGCCCTCATTTTAGCCGAGGGTTTCAAACCCCCCACAGCCCTCTAATCAGAGCTAAGAACAAGAACTATTTTGGACAAGATCTATTTTCACCTCCTACTTCCTCACCCCACTCCTTCGGCAGTTGCCGCTAGTAAGTAGGAGAGGAGATGGTACTGGAAGGTCCCTGGGAAGTTGGGGAAGCTGGTGACATTTCTTCCCATGTCTTACCTGAAAGGACAGTCAGGGAGAGCAGGACGAAGAGCCCCATGGCTGGCCGGAAATGAGGGATCTCAGCAATCCTGGATCTGTTTAAGAGAAACAGGTATCTATTGCTCAGGGTGGTTTTATCCTGTTTGGAGAAACCAGGGGAGTGGGAACGACTGGCTAATCCAGGCACTGCTGCCATGTTCAGGTGTCCAGGTTGTGCATGGCATGAGGGTACCTCATCGGAGGAATGCCATTCATGGACGTGAATGTATAGAATAAAGTGGGGCAACTGAGAAAATTCTGGGCTTCCGGGCAGAGCCCCAAGCAGGAATGGAGATCCCCATCCTGGACAAACCCACCCGGACACAATCAGAAGAGCACATGGGCACACCGTGGCTGGCACATGCTCGTGTGTGCAGCTGTGCCTCGCCCTGGCAAGGCTCTGAGTATCCCAGAGGCCACTCCTCGGGTCCATCCACCACTCTTGGAGGCCCAAGTCCTCTTTAGCGCAGAGGAAGACTAGCAAGGAGATTCCTAGCTCCCCTCACTCCCGAGTGGACACAGAAGCCTCACTGGGGGGTGGTGTCAGGGGTGGAACATGAAGCTGTCAGTAGCAGATGTGCCCGGTGGCATCTGCAACATGTGAGCAGGCCCACAACCAGCCCAGGAAACCAGCCCCTTATCTACAGTAAGAGGCCCAGGGACCAGCCTGCTAGCAGTCAGACGAGCAGGAAGCTAGTACTAGCCCAGACCGCCCAACAATAACCCATCAACCATCAGCCCCAAGGGGCCAGGACTTGATAATAACTGACAGCTCCCCGACATTTTTCTCCTGCCTCCGACTTGGGGCCAGCCAGAGAAAGGCCAATATGCTCCCCTAACCAAGCGCACAGGAGGCGCCCCTGCAGTTAGCCCGCCTGCAGCTCCCCAGGACAACAGCCTCCAGCCAGGCCCCGAAGCCTCCTTTTCTCCCAAAATAGAGCTTCCCCACTGCTCCGCCCCCTCTAGTCTCTGCCGAGACGCTCGGTGGTGGCTGACTCCCTTGTTACCGTAGACTCAGAAGAAATGGCCTTTGCTTTTCTCATCTGGTCTTAGCTTATTTCCATAGCTGACTTGATAAAACATTGGGCAAACTGACCCAGCTACTCAATATCTGTCTTTGTTCCAGGGAAATCATACAGGGAGGAGGAAGCAACTTCGTTTTGTCGGGGTGGTCTTCCCACTTTATTCCTTTAGAATAAAAGCCCAATAGCTCCCCTCTGCTGTGCAGCCCAGAGGGAACTAGCCGGGAGGTAGAGTCGGGGAGACCCTGTGACGTTACCTCTAAACCTGAAGCCAGCGTGGAACTCATCACTTCTACCCAAGCTCCTCACCTGTGATTCTCGGTTCATCTTTTTTGAATGCACTCCAAGGGACATTTTCACTTTAAGGGCTATTTCTGGGCTGGTGGAACACCTTAGCTCAGGAGACACCCACATGACCAAAAAATAAATAAAAAGTCAGCTCCATTGGGAAGAAAAAAAAAGAGGAGAGGAGGAGGAGAAAGGGAAAAAAAAAAGTGTTTTTCTGTCTCTCAGGAGCTACAGCCCCTAGGATGACATCAGATGACCCTGGACAGACGGCTGTCTTGTTTGGCGGGAAATGATCACTTCATATCAAGTTTCCAAAAGGGGCTGATGCTGAGTGTTGCTACAGCAATGAAGTTCGAGACTGCAAATTAAGAAGCTCGTGTGAAGACCAGTGGGGACTGAGAAGGAACCAGTACCTCCCCTCAAGTTGCCAACTGGGAAAGGTGGTTCCTGGGCAGAACAGTGTGCGGGGGGGTCACCAGCAGCCCCAGAGGAAGCCCAGGGCCTCGTCCCGGAGGGGCATTCTAGCTACACGCAGACATTTAATTCAGCGGGGGAAGCCTTGACTCGAATAAGTGGATACCACTAAGAAAAAAGCCTGGGCAGTGGGTGCAATTCTTAAGGAAAAATATCCCCCAAAATGTTGAAAGGGAGAGATTGTCAGGAATAAAGCCATATGCCACTCCCAGGGACCGACAGGAACGGGGCGGGGGGGGGAGGGGTGGATGTTCCAGTCTTCTGCCTGCAAGATATGATTGTGAGTGACGCCAGGAAGTGGGCGGGTGGGGTGACCAAGTTGAACTTCCCAGTGTTGATTCCTCCTGGGGTGACAGGAGGAGAAACAAGAACCCTTCCCTGAAATGTTAACCAGATAAACATGATCATCAGGCTCCAGTCTAAGACGGCGGTTCGGAGAAACTTTCAGGACTGGCTAAGAATTAATAAAAACCGTTTCAGCCACTTACCCTCTGGGACATGGTTTCATTGAAATCCCCATCTGGCGGCTCTCATCAAGCCAATGTACTTACTGTCTTGGGAGTGAGCGTCCACAGATGTGAATTTGGGTGGACAAACCAGAGATGTCAACTTGACTCTCCAAAGCCACACTCAGTGCTTGAAGGATGTGACTTAAACTCTGTCCCTGTGTGGCGTCCTGATTTTTAAGAGATAACTAAGGCCCTAACCGGTTTGGCTCAGTGGATAGAGTGTCTGCCTGTGGACTGAAGGGTCCCAGGTTTGATTCCGGTCAAGGGCATGTACCTTGGTTGCGGGCACATCCCCAGAAGTGGGTGTGCTGGAGGCAGCTGATTGATGTTTCTCTCATCAATGTTTCTAACTCTCTATCCCTCTCCCTTCCTCTCTGTAAAAAAAAAAATCAATAAAATATACATATTTTTTTAAAAGATATAACTAAGGAACAAACAAACAAACAAAAGCCAGCAGCCCTCGAGTACACAAATTGTAGCTTGTGTCCATGCATCTGCTACTGTCCATTAGGTGAACTTGAGAGTTTGGGCTTTGGAGTAGTTCCAAGTTCCTCTTCATGTCTGAGAATAGGTGGTGAGAAGCCGGGGTCCTCCCATAAGGCAGGAGTCAGTTTATATCCTGGTTCTCCTGCTTGTTAATTGCATGACTATAGACAGATTGCCTAACCTCTCAGTTCTTTCGTCTGCAAAATGGAGATGATGATACTGGTGGTACCTACCTCAAAGATGGTCAAGATCTAAAAAGATAATGCATGCGCAGTGCTTAGTGCATCGAAAGTACCCAACAGATACTAACTATGCCCTTGTCTCTTTTTGCCCTGCCCCCACTACTCCCATTACAATGAAACACCAGAGGAAATGTTAGGACTCAGCTCTAGAGGGAGAATCGTTCCTTCCTTATCAATCCGAGAATGGATCATAAAGTTGACAAGTGTTCTGATCAGCCCAGGAAAAGGGAGCGGAGTGTCTTGGGGTAAGGAGTGAGGGGCCCAGAATTCACACAGGTGAGCATGCCGCGTGGCTCCAGGTAGCAAGTAGGCTGAATGCCAAGAGCTGGATCTTCAAGCCCTGAGTGACCCTGGCCCTCAGCAAAGAGCTCCACAATCGTTGGTCATCATCTTTTATTGACTCAGATACATTTACAGATGGATTTGGCAGTGTAAGTATCCCCTTAAACTCAGCTCACTCCTGTCCCCACCGTCTCCCGGGCATCTGCTGAGAGCAGGGTCCATGGAGTGGAACGGAGTCGCCACCACAGGCATGTCCAGCCTGAATGGGACCTTTTATCAGTAAATCAATGAGGCATCCTTCAGATTCTGTGACTTCTTTTGGGGGGAGGAGGAACACGGGCAATATTAACAATAGAACATTGTACTCAAGTCAGGCATCCAGAGAATTGAATTAGGGAGGAATGACAAAGGGGAAAAAAAATCAAATTAGAGGCAGAGGGTAGTAGAAGAGGTACAATCGGAGACAGCCGGCCAAATGCTTCCCACATCAGTGGGAGGAATCACGGATGTGAAAGGCCTCGGCCCAGGTGGATAGGACCTGAATTGTGTGTTGATGTTGAATCTGAAGGTCAGACAATCATCTTTCATGGATAACTACTAAGAAATCTGTTCAATATGTGGGTCCAAGGAATCCGAGGGCTGGCAGTTCATACAGGTTTTGAAGATAAAGAAATAGGTCTCCTTGAACTTTTTTATTTTAAAGGCATAGACGATAGGGTTCATCATGGAGTTCGCGTGAGACAGCAGGATGCCCAAGTTCAGCACCACCTGGGGCACCTCACCATTAAAGTAGATGATGCAGTTGATGATGGATAAAGGCAGCCAGGACAAGGCAAACAGAAAGAGAACCAGGAACAAGGACTTGGCCGTCTTGAACTCCCGTCCATAAAATGAACCTGTCTCCCTGGAGCTGGAAAAGTTCAGACTGAGTTTGTTCCGGATGATACAGAAGATGTCCATATAGATGGCGCACATGGCAACCAGGGGGATGAAAATCCAAGTGAAGAAGCTGAAGTACACCATGTAGTCCATCCTCATGACCGAACGGAACTGGCAAGGAAGGAAGGTCACATTTCTGGGGGGCCCCGGGGACAGTTTCATGTTCCAGCCGAACATGGGGGTCAACCCCACCAGGATTGACAGGAGCCAGCAAAGGCCCAGGGCGCACCATATTCTCCTCTGAGTGGTGACACTCCTGTATCTGTTTGGATGGGAGAGAGTGGGTGAGTTCACAGCATTTCCTAAAGGACGGGGTGGGCGGGTTGTGGGGGGGAGGCAGAGCTGGTCAAGGAGAGAGGAATGGAGAGTGTTGCTATTCTATGATGATTTTGGCTAAATGCTACTGGATATGAAGACAAGATGAACAGACAACAATTAGAAAAAAATCCGAAAACCTCTCTGGGGGAGCTTTCTAAAGAAGCATGATCTGGTCCTCTCTGTATGGCTCAGTGGTTGAGTGCCGGTCTCTGAACCAAGAGGTCACCGGTTTGATTCCCGGTCAGGGCACATGCCCGGTTTGCGGGCTCAATCCCTAGTAGGAGGTGTGCAGGAGGCAGCCGATCAGTGATTCTTTCTCATCATTGATGTTTCTCTCTCTCCCTTCCTCTCTCTGAAATAAATAATAATAAAAACATACTTAAAAGGAAGTATGACCTATAATGGATCAGGATTATGCTACCTGGACTCAGGTGCTCACACGCTGCACTCACAAGTCCATTTCCAGCCCAAGAATTCTTCAGTTCCTGGGAGGTAAGAGTCAGTCATCTAAGTCTCCTGGGATCGCCTACCTGGTGAGAAATCATCTCCAAGCATGTTTGCCTGCATTGTTTGCTCGTTGGGTTACTTTTTTGTTCTGGTGTCCTTTAATTATACTCTGCCTCCCCCACACCCCCTCTTTCTTTGAATACCCTGCTTTTCTCCTTACACTGACACCACACTTGGTGTTTGAGTTCAGTGACTCCGTGGAGTTGGGAAGGTCATGTTGAAATGCTTCCAGGACCATAAATGCTCATCCATTGAGAGTCGCCATTTCTCCTTAACCCGTCCTTCCTGACAACGTTCTGCACAGACTGCAAGAAGGGCACTGACGTTGGTAAGTACTGTGCACTTAGTAGACTTTCTCTTAATGAAATCTCACAATTTGTATGAGAATCTCCATTTCATTAATAACAGTGAAAATAAATAGTAGGGTTACCATTTATTGAGCCTAGACTGTGGGCCAGGCATTGTTCTAAGAGCTCTGCGTGTGTCAATCCACTTCATCTTATGAGGAAGGTACAATCGCTGTCCCCCTTTTATAGGTGAGAAAAATTAAGTAACTTCTACAGATCAGAAGTGGAGAAGCTCACACTGAAAAGAGGTAAGGCGCAGAGCATCGTAACCATTATGTGGTAAGATGAGGAACCGAAGGAGAGAAAGTTCTATCCTACGCCCAAGATCAGATTTCAGGGTCTGGGATTTGAACCCAGGCTTGTTTGTGTCAAAAGCTTGTCTGCAGCTCCCTCACCATGCTCCTTCCCCGAGAGGAGAGAGGAGGAACACGAGACACATGCAGTCGGGGGAACCGGATTCCTCCATTTGGTGGTCTGTTCCATTCACTTGGTCACATGAGAGATTGTCACTATTCTGTGCAATGGGGAACTTTTTTGGTCCCCTTCTTGACATGGAGGAGGAGGAAGCAAAGTGGAAGCAACTTTAAAATAACCTACAGTTATTTGCAAAGAAGAGAAGCGTGAGCTTATCTTAGATGTCTGTTCCTTATCTTATCTAGCAGGTTTCTACCGCTTCTAAAAGTCAAGAGCGTTGTTTACTAATGAAAAATGCATCAAGCTTTGATCGTCGCTGGCTCCCCTGGCTGATCGAGCGCATACGCCCCGAGTCCCTGGACAGGGATTCCTCTTTCTCGCTCCTGAGTCTCAGCTCGTCACTGCCGAAGCCCTCACACACCAAGTGGTGAAATGAGCCTCTTTCGGGCTCAGGGGCCAGTTTGGATTTGCTTTTGTTCAAAAAGTCTGGGACCTGAACCTTGCAGTCCCGTTTCCCAGGCACCTCTATCACCGCCCCACCCCACCCCTCTTCAAGCCGGTTACCTGACCGTGAGCTTGACCCGCAGGTATCGGTCCACAGCAATGGCTAGCAAGAACATGATGGAGGCGTGAGTGAAGACCAGCAGCAAGCAGGTCATGAGAAGGCAGCTGTAGAAGTGGACCGTGAGGCCCAGGCTGACGACAACGGCCAGGGGCATGACCAGCACCCCAACAGCAATGTCAGCCAGGGCTAGGGAGACGATGAAATAGAAGGTGGTGGTATGCAGGCTGCGGTTCAGCTTGACCACCCAGATGACCAGCACGTTGCCCAGTATGGCGCAGACCCCAATGACAATCTCCATGATGATGTAGAATATGCTGGCCCACGTCAGGGTGGTGCTGTTGACAGGCATCTTGGTTTCCCAGAGGAGCCTCCCGGGTGACAGGTGCACAAACAGGCTCCGGGCGTGCCGGGGAGCTCAGCTCTTGCTGGAGGTCCAGGTGCAGCAGCCACAGTCTACAACTCACAACTCGCCCATGCCTTCTGGTCTCTGGTGGGGCGCGCCCCTGGAGGACCTCCGCTCCTTAAAGAGAGCCCATCACAGGGCTCACTTCCAGCCCCTCTGCCGGCCACACATCCCTGGGCTCCCAAAAGCTTCGTGGGCTGAATCTGAAAGAGCTGTCGCTCTTAGTTCCCCAGACAGATGCGCTCAAGGACTCCGCCTTCCCCTGTCCCGTAGGGCTCACGAAGCTCCATCAAGATAAGCAGCCCTCTTCAGCGCGTTTCAGGAAGTGAGATGGGCCAAGAGGAAGCACAGAGCCAGGGACCCTCAGCAAGAAGATGGAGAGGACGGAGGAGAGCGTGTGAGTGGCTTGGAGAAGGCTCAGCATTCTTCACTCAGGACCGGATGCTGGATCGCTAGCGTAGCGCGGGGTGGGAGAGGCGCTGGGAGCACTGACAGTGAACTATTCTGGCTTTCTGCTGGTTTAGCAAAAAATCCCGTGACAATGAGGCAAACGGACACACAGAGGAACAAGAAGTGGTCTTTGGTGGCAGGCCCCTCACCTTAACCAGAATTTACTCTTCCTACTGTACATAGAGCATAGAGACTGTGTGTCCCTCCAAAATTCACACATTGAAATCCACCTCTCAAGACGATGGTATATGGAGGCAGGGTCATTGGGAGATTATAAGGTCATGAGGGTGGAGCCCGCATGAATAGGATCAGGGTCCTTATAAGAGACCCCACAGAGCTCCTCCCACATCCATGAACCAGGAAGTGGGTCCCCATCAGACACGGAGTCTGCCTGAGCCTTCATCTTGAACTTCCCAGCCTCTTGTTTATAAACCATCCACTCTGCTGGGCACAGGGGCAACCCGGCCTTCATATCAAAGATCTTTTGTCACGGGGACAAGCTAAGGTTCCCTGCTCAGAAGATGCAGCACGTCCCATAGCATCATGTCTGCTCCATCACCCCTTCCCAGCCCGCACCCCGCCATACAACCACCTGTGTCAAACCTATTTGAGGGATAGCAGGTCGACAGGATGGTCGGCCACGCAGAAAGGAGGGAAAGAGCAACGTGTTCATTGATCACAGGGCATCCCCTGCCCCTCACGTGCCCCGAAGCCCACCCCCAGCCCGAGGAACAGGTGTCTGTCTGGGAATCGGGCCCTATCCCTGAAGTTGCTCACCTGGTCTCCGCTCCTGGGAACCAGACACTCGGGGCGATTGCTATTCGAGGGCCACCTAGTTCAGGTGCTTCTCTGTGCCGCCCAAAGGGGTCATTTACAGAAACAGCTGAGCCTCAGCCCACACAGTGGGTTAAAGGGTTTGGAATGTTTACCTTAAAGCACCAACCTATGCACAGCCCCAAATGCATTGCCCGACCCACTAAGTGCGGCTCTGGGGCTTGCTAACTGGCCCCTGGCCCTGGGTGCTGGCGAGATGCCTCTGCTGGGGCCGGCCAGGGTCCCCTCCCACTCACTGATGCCCACTGCGCCCCAGGCTGGCGGGTCCACGTCTATCTGAGTGCCTGCCCTGCCCCGTCTCCCTGAGCCGACTCCCCAGACACGAAGGGGCCTCTGACTGCGTCCCTTACCGGCTTCCACGTGGCCACTTGTCAACGTCTCCTCTGAAACCGCTCTCTTATCTCTCCTCGGAGAAGGAAGTCACAGGAGCCATGTCTAGGAAGCCGTGTGGATGGGGGGTGGGGGGTTGTTCTCACGCTGTGGTGACCTTTGAGTCACTCTAAAAAACACACTCTCCCCCCAGCTCCTCCCACCCAGGGGCACCAACGAGCCTGCAGGAGGGTGAGGCAAGGTACACTGCCTGGTTGTGGGGCTGGGACAGCCCAGCTTTCCTGGGGCCTTGGCATCCAGGGTCTGCTCGCACCCAGCCTGGCTGCCGAGGGCGGCGGGGGCTCTGTGTTGGGGAGCTGGCGGGTGACACAGCTCCTAGAAGGAAGCCTTAGGTGCCTATGGAGAGGTGGTGGCAGCCGGGGAGAGTGTCTGAGCCTCGGAGCCAGCCCCTGACCGGCGCCTGTTCTCATCCTTGCCCCTCCCTTCCCCTTTGTGCCCAGGGGAGCCCTGCTCAGCGGAGACCTGGCCATCTCAGCTGAGTGAGAGAAGCCACGGGCAGGGGTTTTGTCCCAGCACCAGTCACAAGAGCAGCGTGGTGGGGACAGGATAGCCCGTGAGACGTTAACCCATGGGATACAGGAGAGGCAGGGGACACGCTTGGGGCCACCGACCAAGCCACCTCTTCACACCTGGGATTCTGTCTCCAGAATTCCCTGTGCCGACCTGGGACTTCCCCTCCTGGGCGGGGACGCCTTCCTCTATGTCAGTGGTTCTCAACCTTCCTAATGCTCTGACCCTTTAAACCAGTTCCACATGTTGTGGTGACCCCCAACCATAAAATTATTTTCGTTGCTACTTCATCACTGTAATGTTGCTACTGTTATGAATCGTAATGTAAATATCTGATATGCAGGATGTATTTTCATTGTTACAAATTGAACATAATTAAAGCTAGTGATTAATCACAAAAACAATATGTAATTATATATGTGTTTTCCGATGGTCTTAGGTGACCCCTGTGAAAGGGTCGTTCGACCCCCAAAGGGGTCTCGACCCACAGGTTGAGAACCACTGCTCTACGTGTTCTGAGCAGAGAGAGCTTTCAGGGTCACTTCCCTTCTGGGCCTAGGACGGGGCCTGAGTGTCCTTTCCGCCAACAGGTGCAGGGGACAGAGGACAGGAGGCCGCCACCAGTCCTGGTTAAGTAGCTGCCCCATCACCTCGTGCCGGGACCTCCTCACCCTCCTAACCCACCCCAGCGGCCGGGTTCCCCCACAGCCTCCAGCGGCCCTCAGGGTCAAGTCCACACTCCTTGGAATGGCCAGGGGACCCTCTGCAATGGGGTCTCCCGGCCCTGCAGCCTCCTGTCGCCTGATTTCCCAGAAACCGCGGGCCACCAGGCGGGCGGATCCCCGAGGCTGGAGGCAGCTTTCACTTCCTGCCCCTGTGCACACGCTCTGGGCCCGCTAGGGAGGCCCCCGCCCCTCTGCCTAGAAAACAAGCCCTGTTCCCTCCAGGCTGCCCTGAAACCAGGCCTTGGGGGAAAGCCCCAGACGCCCCCCTCCTGGAGCCCCGAGGTGCCGAGTTTCTCCTGCGAGCTCTGGAGGGCAGTGCCTCTACTTTCCTGCCTGCTGCCTGCCCCTCGCAGGGCCTGGCGGGTGGTGGGCGCTCAGTCTAACGAGAAATGAACTGCTGGCACAAGGAGCCCCCCGGTCTGACGGTGCTGTGTTGTCAGGAGGAGGTTAACCTCACGTCTGGGGAAGAAAGAAGCGGCCAAGACCATGGGAGTGAAGCGCAAGTGTAAAGCAGGTCGGGCCCCAGCTCTGAGTTAGGAAGAGGGGGAGGAACCAGACAGACACCACACACACACACACACACACACACACACACACACCGGCCACTGGGGCTGGGGCCCCGAGGGAGCCCTGGGCCAGAAAGAAAAGCTTCCATTGGACCAAGATGCCAAAAAGAATTATATATAAATTAAAAAGATGTAATATGCAAATTAGGCTGGGTCACCCTAACGGTCACAACCAGCTCCTGAGGAGGGGCCTGGTGGGGGCCCAGAGCCTGAGAGAACAACAGACAGGGTGGCCCGGGCCTGGCCCCGAAGCTGAAGAGAACAACACGCAGGGGGCCCGGCCCCCCCAGCCCCAGCCCCATGGCCAGGTTCGATTCTGATCAAGGGCATGTACCTAGGTTGCAGGCTCCTCCCTGGCTGGGGCCCAGGTCAGGGCTCATGCAGGAGGCAACCAATTGAAGTGTCCCTCTCACATTGATGTTTCTCTCTGTATTTCCCTCTCTCTTCCACGCTCTCTAAAAATCAATGGGAAAATATCCTCATGTGAGGATAAAAAAAAAAAAAAAAGAAAGACATGTCATATCCTTTGAAAGAGACATCTTGAAAATGCCTAAAGAAAGTTGTCATTTTTTTGTGGTGAAGGGACTGGAGTCCATGTTGATGAAAACACCTTGGCAGCTGCGGCGGCTGGCAGTGGCAGCAGCAGTGGGGTGATGGGGGTGGCGCCTTCCCCTGATCAGCCCAGTTGCCTCCCACAGAGGCAAGCCATCAGTAGGACATCCCCTGAGGGCTCTGGTCTGTGAGAGGGGGCAAGCTGGGCTGAGGGGACACCCCCCCCCCCCGCCCCCGCCAGTGCACTAATTTCGTTCACCGGGCCTCTAGTTCTAAATAATAAACTACAAGTGAAACGTGGCTCAGGGATTTTCCCATAAAAGGAGGGTCATGTTGGTTTCAGTTCTACTAAAGAACCTGAACTTGGTGGAGGAGGCAAGGCTGTGGGAGGAAAGGCCACTGGAGTCCTGGGGAAAGGCCTCACCTATCCCCAGCCTGGGCCGGAGCCTCCTGACCAAGGAAGGGCTCACCCACGAGCCTGCAGCCTTGACCTTGGAGTTCTGCTTAACATCCCAAGAGGCTGGCCAGAGACTCATCAGATACTTTGCAGCTTCTCAGAGCAGCCTGGGGAACCCCAGCAGCCAGCCTGCAAAGGCAGCAAGAGGCAGTGTTAGCGGGGCCCAGGCAGGGAGGCCAGGCCCCACGGCTGGTGCAGGTGGCAGCCAAGACAGGATGTTGGGCAGGCGGCAGGTGGCTGCTTCTGCGGGGCTGGCTCTCCCGGACTCACTGCTGCCTGCAGAGTTGCACAAAATCAGTTTGCTCACTTCCTCTTGGCTCCGTGCGACTTCCCCAAAGCCTCACAGAGCTTTAGTCTTGCTAGCCAACGGCAGGGGCTTAGAAAGGACGAGGGCCCACAGTCAGCCCAGGGAGGTGGCCAGCCTTTACTCCCCGCTCCCAGCACCCCACTCTCCTTGCCGTTCCATCAGGCCAGAGGGGGGAGGCTGGGCCCTTTAGAGGGCTTCCTCCAGGGGCCTGGCCTGGAGCCACTGTCCCCAGGGGACTTCTTACTGGGGCCCAGTGACTTGAGCCAATCCAGCTGTGGCCCAAGAGGCAGGGACTCCTGAGACCTGCAGAGTTCAGGAGACGCCCTTAGAGCCAGTGTGGGATGGAGTGTGTGTGTGTGTGTGTGTGTGTGTGTGTGTGTGTGTGTGTGTGAAGGTTCCTTCACTCTGAGTAACAGGAAATCCTGCCAGCAAAGGGGAACCGCTCCAGGCACCACACCCACCCAGGGTGTGCCAGGTCCCCGGCCCTAGCGGAGGACCTATACAAGGGTTCAGCTAACCCTTTATTCCAGGTTCTGGGCCCTCGGAAAGTGAGGAGGTATTCGAACTACACGAGTCTCAGTGGGTAGAAGCTTGCAGGCAGCCGCTTCCAGTGCCCGAAAGGCTTGTTCCTGTATCCCTGCTGGGCTGCTATGCTCAGGAGTGACCACCAGGTGGCAGCACTTTCCCACGGCCACGCAGGACGCAGGCTGAAAACGATGAGAATTTAGTGGCATCCCCTTCCAGCCCGCCTTAGCCGCCACCTCAGGACGTGCAGAAAATGAAAAAAAAAAAAAAGTGAGAATCAAGGGCAAAGGAGACAAAGATACACTCCATTCTTTTGACTCAAGAAGGCTGAGCAGAGGCAGCTTCTCCATTCAAACCTGTGAGTGTTCCAATAAAAACAATGTTTGTGTTTTCCTCACTAAATTAACCCAACAACGCAGGCATTGTCCATCTCATCTTAGAGCAGGAGAAACGGAGGCAGGTGGCAGCCAAGACAGGATGGTGCAGGTGGCTGCAAGATCTCTGCTCGAGATCGGACAACTGGAAGGAGGCCTGCCATCTCTGGCCTCCTCACTTCAGGTGAGGGCTTGCTGGTGTGAGGTTCCACTGGGCTGTTTAGCAACCTACCTGTCATACCTACGTCACTGGCCCCTCCCTCACCCCTGCCAACCTCTGCCCTGCCCTCTCCCTTCTCTGCACACAGGGCCCACTGGCCAGTTTCCCTGGACTTTGCTGGAAATTGGCTGGCCTTTTATTTCTCAAAGCACCTTGGGTCTCTTCACAACCCAGCTTCCTCTTTTTTAAAAAAATATATTTTTATTGATTTCAGAGAGGAAGAGAGAGGGAGAGAGAGATATAAACATCAATGATGAGAGAGAATCACTGATCGGCTGCCTCCTACATGACCCACGGTGGGGATTGAGCCCACAACCTGGGCATGTGCCCTGACCGGGAATCGAGCCATGACCTCCTGGTTCATAGATCGACGCTTAACCACTGAGCCATGCCGGCTGGGCCCAGCCCCAGGCCCCTAATCACCCATGCCCGCGTCTCCCCGCTCCCCTGCCCACAGTGGTCATCCTAGGCCAGATGTCACGTGGGCCGGCTGTGAACCTTGCTGCCCAACCCCACGCCCTTTATCTGCACACCCGGAGGTGGAGGGAGGAATTCTGGGTAGAGAAACTGCTGACCCTAAATGTACACACAGGGCCATGTCCTGGCCCCCTCCTTTTTACCTTCTTCCCAAAAACGTGATGACACTCCTTAATGGATGGGGGCAGGGGATCAAGGCCTCTCCTGTCCCCGTGACACATCTGTCTTTCCCTCCTGCTCCACCGCCTTCCATAGCTACCCTCACGAGAGCCGTCACGGGGAGAAGGCCAGCGGGCACGTGCCAAGCGCTCCACCCTGCCAGGCGCTCTGCCCACGGCGCCCACAGTTCCACAGCAACCCTGCGGGGTAGTGCTATTAGATCCATTTCACGGGTGAGGAAACTAAGGCTTCTCGACAACTGAGTGATGGGCTCCGGGCAACATGGCCAGCAAACGGCAGAGCTGGGGCCCGGACCCAAGTCCGACTTGGCTCAAAGGCCCGGCTCTTTCCAACGAACCCCACGAGAACAGTCGCATATCAGCTGTGCCAAAGCCCGAGCTGTCATCTGGGGCGGGAATTCTCCAGTGTGCTGATGGGTAAGACTTGTGCCATAGGTCAGGCCAGCTACGGGGGGCAGTGTGTCATTGTGCCTGTTGCCTGCTCTCCAGCAGTTGTCGAATATCCGCAAAGAGGACTGTTATTCAGGGCCGGTGGAGAGCGGCCAGCCGCCTCGGCCTGGACCCTCTCTACTTGCTGCTCCTACATCGAGTCAATGATCAGACGACGACATCGTAAAACCACACACAAACCACCATTCCCTGCTGAGACCTTCTCTCTGCTCCTTGTTAAAGGACACCGTGGGAAGCCATGTGTCCCGGCATTCCGTCACCACTGCAGACGCTCTGCTGCTACGTCGCTGGCAGAAAGTTTCTGAGGATAAATTTCTCTGGAGGGTTTAGTGCTACAACAGAGGTTGCTCTTCTTCGGCAACGAGCCCGCTTTGTCTAACTGCTCCGTGGGGGTGGGAGAAGCTTGGTTAATTCTGCGGGGGCAGCCAAGAGGCCGGGAGCTGGCGTCTACCTCAGGGATGGTGCGTGGCTTCGTTTCCCAGGGCACCTGCCTGCCCCACGCCAGCCCCTGGCTCCTCTGGGCCAGTAATTCCCACCCTCACCCCGTTCTTTTACTCTGAGCGGCTTCCCACCCTTTTTGGAGGCCGGCGGCATAAATGATGCGCACACGGGGCTGACGTGGGAAGGAGCGTTTGTGTTTGTTTCTAAGGCGTGTCCGCGGGTTGATTGTTCCAGAATCGCCCGGATGGTCAGTTTGGGAAAAAGAGAAATACCAGTGATGAAACTGAAACTGCCCTGCGGGGTTAGGTGAGCCCTGGGAGGCAAGTGTTCAATACAGTAATTGAATCATCTACATCCAGTCATAGCCACTTGGGAATGTGCTGAGCCGGGCATGCGGGCGCGCTCCCCCCGGGTGGGGCTTATCTACTTGGGGACACCCCACCTCCTTCCACAGAGGATTGACGTTACTACCAGCTGAGTTAATGGCTCCCCACTCTGTGCGCCCACCTCCGCGTACGCATTTCTCTACTTGAGCGCTCAGTACGCTATCTTGTAGCTATTTACTTAGACAACTGCTTCTCCCACTGGCTAGCTGACCCCCGCGAGCTCATAAGCAGCTTCTGTAAATTCCACATGAAAATATGCTTTATTGGTCTCTACGTCTCCCTCCCACTCCCCTTCTCCCCAGAGCACCAGGAGCCTGGAACAGGAGCTGGCCCAGAGGAGACCTGCGGTACGTCCCCACGGAAGGTACGACGTATTCTTCGCGAGCCTGTCGCCTCACCTTGTCAGAGTGCTGACCGTGCCTCTCTCCGTGCCAGCAGGAACCAGGAGGGATCTGGAAAGACCGCTTCCTCGACAAAAATAGCTTTTTGCATCTGACTTCAACCTCAAACCAGTGCGTGTGACGGGCTGGGGTCTAGTCAAAGGGACCCTGGGAGAGAAGGTCTGATATGGGCAGTACGGTTTGTGGTTTCAGCATGTGGACATGCAGCGGGCCGTGTCACTCTCTCATCTCTGTGGTTCTCAAATGGTCCCC
>NW_005354632.1:3702937-3704182 GCF_000412655.1 Myotis brandtii | reverse complement strand
TCTCTCACACACACACACACACACACACACACACACACACACGCACTCACGCCTAGGCACTCTCCATCACCACTCTGTCTCCTGCGTTACCTCATTTACAGTTGGAATCAGCCCACTCCTTTCCTCCCTTGTCCCATCACTGCTCCACCTGCACGCAGGACCTAGAACCACCGGGGCCCTGGCTGGCCAGTTCGTCCAACACGTGCTACAACGGGGGCTCATGACATCGAGTGACTCAGATCACTGTGTTTGACACGGGGTTTCCTGGGCCCACGGACGGGGGTGGGTTGGAGCACCAGCGGTAACTGATGCCGGGAGGGGCGGGGGCAGTTCAAGGTCAAACCTGGAGTGAGCAGCCAGGCCCTTCACTCACAGAAACGGCTGGGGGTCCATTAGGATCCCTCCCAGGTCCTGTGAGTCTTCCGTGAGACTCTGTCTCTTTGCGGGGGCGGAGGGGGTCCACTCCTGTTCCAAATCCCAGACCCGCTCCTGGCTTCAGAAATGGGAAGTTCCCAGAGGGGATTTCAGGGAAGCACCTTCCTCTCCCTTCTGCACCGCCCCCCCCCCCCCCTTTGAGTGGTTAGTGAGCGCTGGGGAGGCGAGGCGCCCGCCCATCTGCTGGGAAGCATAGCAGGCCTGCCCTGCTGGGCGGGCTCCTGTGTGAGGCTGGGGAAGGGCAGCCTCAGGTCCCATGATACTCAGCTCCCCACACGTGCCTCCCGCAGGGTCACCAGCCTGTGAGACCTCTTGGGCTCCACACCTGTCACAGGTGAAACTCCCCCACAACCAGCAACTGGCATAGTTTCTTGTCTCTCGTGTGTCATTCATTCTGGGGTGGGGGGGGGTGGGGGCCTTGCAGTCCGTGGGGCACTGTTCACTAGGAAGGGCCCCCCTGCGCAGGGTGGGAGTATGACAGCCAGCTCTGGTTGGGGGAGGAGGGTGGCAGGGTGAGGCGGGGAGGGCTCACTGGCGAGGCCCACAATTTAATCTGCATTCCAGTTGCTGTACTTGCTCTCAGCCCTCCACACCAAGCTCCATCTCATCTTTCGTCAACCCTGGAATCTTTCCTGATTTCGAAGAAACAAAGAAGTAGGATTTGTCCTGGGTCAAGGGCTCGGCCTCAGGGCCGGGCTGGTCTCCAGTCAGGCCTGGCCCCAACGCAGCAAGAATCACATCCTGTCTTTGTCCCTCCGAGATGCGTGCCCGGGCCGGCTGTGGCCTTGCCCAGCGGAGAGCTGGGCCTCG
>NW_005354632.1:3697236-3702757 GCF_000412655.1 Myotis brandtii | reverse complement strand
TCACTGGGGCTTTTTGTCTTATGGTGGAGCTGGCACCCTCTCCAGCTGCGGCCAATAATGCTGGCTGTTGTTTCTGAGCAAATGGAACAAATGACCGATGTGGACCCCATGCCATCCACAAGCTGGAAACCTGCTGGGAGGCGGGAGATGCCAGAACCTCAGGGAGGGCAAAGGGCACAGCTTCAGTCCGACCGCCCAAGGCTGAGCGGCCCTGGGGTAAGGCCCTAACATTTCCACCAGGCCCCCCAACTTCTCCCTCCCTTCCACTCGCAAAGGAAGGGTGTCTCTGCATAGCCCTGAATAAGTGCCCTTTTAAATGTTGAATTCTATGTGAGCGCTGCAATGGGTCTTAGAAACCAGCAAGTCCAACTCCAATGTCACAGACGACGACAGAGGCCCGAAGAGGGAACAGATGTAGTATGTACGTTAGCAGCAAAATCTAAAGTAGCGCCTAGCACAGTGTGCATGCGTGTGTATGTTTGTGTGCGTGTGTTTGTGGGTATGTGTACGTGCATGTGTGTATGTGTGTACGTGCATGTGTGTTTGTGTGTGTGTGTGTGTGTGTGTGTGTGTGTATGTGTGTGCGTGTGTGTGCAGTGTGGCCGGGACTTTCCTCTGCAGTCATACAGAAATAGCAACTACTCCTCCCGGGCTTCCGCTGGGCCTGGCACCGCGCCGAGCGCTGTCACGGGCTCTCCCGTGATCCCGGGTGTGGCCCAGGCCCGGAGCCCCCAGCATCCTCATCACATCTGCTTCCTGCAGGTGAGGAACTTGACATTGGGGAAGGCTGTGTAACCTGCCAAGGCCGCGCTGCCTGTGGGCGGGGAGCCAGCCTCCAGCCCAGCAGTCCTTGGCCCGGGCAGCTCGGGGGTCCATGGCCAGTCTGCACAGAGTCACAGAGGTTGAGAGTCTAGAATCCTGAATTCAGCAGGAAGATGGCCCCGGGGCTGGCTCTGCCCCTGAAGGAGGAGCCTCTAGGGTGAGGGCCCAGGTCCTGGCCCCGACCCTCATCTGCACCTGCCCTTCTGGGCACGCAGTGGTCACTGGGCCCTGGGACACACCCTGGCGCTTCCGGCCCGTCTCCCGTGCGCTCTGGCACCTGGACGCCCACCTGCTGAGGACTGAGCCTCAGTCCCCCCGAGCCGAGCCGAGGACAGAAAGCCCCGCCCCTAAGCTGTGAGGCCCGTCTTCAGCCCTGCGAGTCCCCAGTGGGCAGGCGCTCTCAGGGCAGGGGCTGTGAGCTCCCTGGTCGGAGCTGTCATCTGGGCTGAGCTGCCCCAGCTGTGGGTCTGAGAACCACATGAGGCAGAGGGGACAGGCGGAGCTCAGTGTGTGCCCGCTCTGACGCGAAGGTGGAGGGGGGGCTGTCAGTGTGAGTCACCAGGGGCACCATCTGAGGACGCTGGCCCACCCTCCCGGACATGTCACATGCCGAGGGACGGAGGGCGTTCCCCGCAGGCCGCAGTGCTGGGGCTCAGTGCAGCCCCAGGGCCTGGCGCCAGAGCCTGCAGGTGCCCTGTGAGCCCCGCTGGGGACCCATCCAGGCCCCCTTCGCCCCACCCACCCCCACGGGGACCTGGGCCTGAGGCTGGGAGGCCTCCGACAGTCCTGTTATCCTTGGGTTTGGACTCTGCCTGCCAGGAGCTTGGCTCCCTCCTCCGCCCCATCACAACCTGCACACAGCAGCCCTGCCCCCCAGGACCCTGCACCCCTCCCCGGCCGGGTTGGTCTAAGCAGGAAGCCGCTGTCAGCCTCTGAGAGAGGAGAGCAGGATGGAGGCCAAAAGGAAGTCACCCAGAGCAGCTTAAAAATAACCCTCCTCCCGTCGGTCATGCGGGGGGCGCATGCAGGGGCCACGCTCGGATGCCGGTGGCTCGGAAAGGCCCACAGGCAAGTGCAGGGGCGGTGGGGAGCACACCCACCTTCATCAGCCCGGAGCCACCGCCCCACCCTGTCTCCTGGGGGCTGACTACCGCCCAGCCCGCAGCTGTTTCCCTCCTGCAGTTAAGGCCCCGGGTCAGTAAACTGGGAAGAGCGTGCTGCCCTTCTGCCTGGGGAAGGGCACAGCCTCCCACGGAGCAGAGCGCGCAGGGCTGGGCGGGCTGAGGGACCCAGACTTCCTGTGGGCCGCCAGCCTCATCTGTGCCCTGCTGGGGCGGCCAGGATCTGCCCACAGAGGGCGTGATGCCTTCCGACACCGGATGGTGTGAAGGGGCCCCAGGAAAGCCAGAAACCACACCTATCTCACAGCCCAGCCCCGGGCATCAGTGTGTGCGACCCTCGGCGCTGCTGGTCTCGGGGCCTGTGGAGGCCGCAGCTATTTCAGGCACCGGTTCCACCCCATCTAAACGGAGCTGCTGTTGGAGGGAGGCCCGCTGCCAGCCCGGCCTCTCCCTGGTTCTGCTGGATCCCAGGTCACTGTGGTCTCATCCCACTACACACATATACACAGGCACACACACATACACAGGCACACACACATACACAGGCACACACACACACTCAGGCACACACACATACATACACAGACAGACACACATACACAGGCACACACACATACACAGACAGACAGACACACATACATAGAGACAGGCAGACACAGGTGCAGACACATACACAGACACACACATACACAGGCACACATACATACACAGGCACATACACACACACACACACATACATACACAGACAGACACACATACACAGACAGACACATACACAGGCACACACACATACATACACAGACACACATACACAGGCACGCACACCTGCACATTTGTGTGTGTGTGTGTGTGTGTGTACATACATACACAGGCAGACACACATACACAGGCACACACACATACACAGACAGACAGACACACATACATAGAGACAGGCAGACACAGGTGCAGACACATACACAGACACACACATACACAGGCACACATACATACACAGGCACATACACACACAGGCACACATACATACACAGACAGACACACATACTCAGGCACACACACATACACAGACAGACAGACACACATACATAGAGACAGGCAGACACAGGCGCAGACACATACACAGACACACATACATGCATACACACATATACAGATACACAGACACATATACGTTTCATGAAACATGTAGAGAGAGGAAGGCGTCTCAGGAATCTTCTGGAAAACATCTCGTGGCAGAAAGTACCGACACTGAGTGGCCTGAGTTAGTAACTTCCTCACCTACATTAACTGAGCCCACATCCCCTCTCTCGCTGCCAGGCCTCCGCCGTCACCCGTGGCAACGCAGGATGGCTTTCCTGGACTTAGGTTGTTGCTCAGCCACTGAGCCACACTGGCCGGGCATCTCCTCAATGCTTTTAATTGTAGTAATCTATACCTAAGATAACATTTATCATCTTAACCATTTTTTTAAAATATATTTTTTAATTGATTTCAGGGAGGAAGGGAGAGGGAGAGAGAGGTAGAAACATCAATGATGAGAGAGAATCATTGATCAGCTGCCTCCTGCATGCCCCCTACTGGGGATTGAGCTCACAACTTAGGCATGTGCCCTTGACAGGAAGCGAACCCAGGACCCATCAGTCCGCAGGCTGATGCTCTATCCACTGAGCAAACTGGTTAGGGCTCATCTTGACCATTTTTAAATGCCCAGGGTGGCGGAATTGCATGCATTCCCATTGCTGTGCAGCCATCACTACCCTGCATCTCCGGAGCTCTTCGCCTTGTGTAACTGAAACTCGGTACCCATTAAACACTGACTCCCATCCCCCTCCCCAGTCCCGGAGCACAGTTCCACTTCCTGTCTCTAGGATTTGACTAAGCACCTCCTACCTCCTCTTATCCTCAAGTCAAACTCGACTCTTTCCTTTCCGCTCATAAGCCCAACCCACTTCTGTCCTCCCAGAAACCACGTCTGTGGAATCTCCTCCTTTGGCAGAGCTACCACGGAGTCAATGGTTGCCTGCAGCCCTTCAAGAATTTTTAAAACTGTGCGCAAATCATCAGATAGTTTAAGAATAATGCCAAGGCCCTGGCCACTGTTGCTCAGTGGTTAGAGCATCAGCCCATGCACTGAAGGGTCCTGGGTTCCATTCCTGGTCAAGGGCATGTACCTGGGTTGCAGGTTCAGTCCCTAGCACCAGTCAGTGTGTGTGGGGGAGGCAACCATCCATGTTTCTCTCTTGCTCTCTATTTCTCTCTCTGCCCCTCCCTCCCTCTTTTCCACGCTCTCTAAAAATCAATCGGAAAAAAAAAATGTATCCTTGGGTGAGGATTAACGACAACAATAAAAAAAGAATAACGCCCAAAAGTACCAAAGTAGGGATTGTAAAAATAAAATTCCCGTGCTGTCCTTCATCCCACCCACCATTTCCACTCCTCTTAGCCAACCATTGTTCGCAGGGTGCCGTGTGCTTGTCTAGAATTGTTCTTTGCTTACGTCGCATGTGGTGCTCAGCAACAGACGCTCTGGAGCCAGGATGCCTGGGTTTGAATTCTGACTTTGCCTCTTAGTTGGATGACCTTGAGCAAGTTATTTAACTTCTTCATATAAAATTGAGGCAATCTGAGTTTCCATCTCATAGGACTGTGTTCTGAGGATTCATACATTAATAAATACACTTAGAACAATGACAAGTGCATAATGAGCCCATGTAGGTGTTCCTCCTGTGCATTTTTATTATTGTTACCATGCGGGCATTTTTAGCTGTTACACCAATGGGATCGAGCCCTGCATACAGCTCCGCAAGCTCATTTCACCTGATGAACACACCCTGGGCATCTTTCCGTATTAATTCAACCTCATCCGTTGTAATGACAGCACAGCTCTCCACGGTGTGGTTGTAAGAGCAATGACAGCGTGTCTCAGAGTACGTCCCCATGTGCACCTGAAACTAATACAACGTTGCATGTCAATGGTGATTGAAAAATTAAAAATGTCTTTAAAAAAGAATATGTCCCCAGATGACAATCCTGGGGTCCTGGGTTGGGGGCACGTGTGGGGGTGACCCATCGGGATTGGGGTTTGCTTTGGTCAACGCGAGCACAGAGCGAATTTCCTGCTAGGTTCTGCGAGCTCCCAGAGGCCAGCCTTTACAGTGGCTGTTCTTTCTTTCTCTTTTCTTTCTTTCTTTTTCTTTTCTTTTTTTGCTGCAAAAAGCTTTATTGTTTCCATTTGGTCCAACGCATGGGCTGGGCTGCAGGGCGGTTAAAAGGATGGCTAGTAGTTTCGGGGAGAGACTCAGGCCAAAGCCAGTCCCCAGGGGAGGCAGAGGGCCCCTCAGAGGCCGCTGGGCCCCTAGTCCCGCTGGAGGCTGAGCCTTTGGGAGAGACCCGCCCGGCCAGCCTGGGGCCCGCAGCCCACGTGGCGAGTCAGCGGGCGCCCACCTTCTCCATGCGGTTCACCTCCTGACCCGGAAGTGGTTCTCCCGGAAGTCACGGAGCCGAGGGTCTGCGCAGGGATGGCGCTCGGAAAGGGCCGGTTCAGGCGCCTCTGCGGGACAATGCGAGGCCCCCAGGGG
>NW_005354632.1:3660040-3696980 GCF_000412655.1 Myotis brandtii | reverse complement strand
GGGGTCGAGGCTGGAAGATGGGGCGACCTGGCCTGCTCCGTCCAAACACGGTGGAAGCCAGAGGCGGCCCCGGAGCGCCGAGGGCACTGCCAGTTGCTATTCTTGTGGAGCAGTTCTGGTCAGGGCTCGTCTCCAAACACGGTTTCCGGGCGGCCCTTGGGAAGGAAGTCATCGCCTTCCTGCCCCTTCCCAGGACCTGGAGGCGAAAGGCTGGTCCCTGGGGAAGGACTATGTATAACCTGGCAGGAAGGGGGCCACGGAGCCCAGTGACGGGAATAGAAAGCTAACAAGTGGGCCGCTTGGGAGTGTGTGGGTCTGTGTGCATGCATGTCTGTACACACACACACATGTGCACGTATGTGTGTGCATGTGTCTGCATACGTGTGTGCCTGTGTACATGTGTGCGCACCCACACGTGTGTTTACTCAACGCATGACTTCTTCCCTCACCCTCCACCCCTATGGACTCTCCCATTACTTTCTGCCCATCTGATGTCTGGGAACCCGAGTACAAAGACAATAAATAGTCCAGAACCGAATCCAGAACTAAAACGCGGCATGGCCCTCAGGAGACCAGGAGGCAGGAGAGTTAGGGGGCCACCCGCTCAGGGGAAGTCAGCACCGTGTCCGGCTCCGAGCACCACATGGGGGATCCCGGCTCCACCAGCCAGCAGCTCCGTGACTTCACCTCTCTGGGCCACAGTTTCTTTGGCATGAAAGGGTGGGAGACAATAATATCTACTTTCTAGTCACTTTGAGGATTAAATGAATTAAACTCACAGAGAGCCCCTCCCAGTGCCTGACGTGGAGGACGCACCGAGCAGGCGCCGTATCGGAATCCTACCCGCCTCCGTCTCTGTGGGCCTCAGTTTCCTTTTGTGTCAGCTGCTGACGCTTCACGTGTAGAAAAACGATCGCACAGAGAGAGGTTCAGCAGGAAAAGGAATGTGTCATTTGGGAAATTTTTCGCAAAGACAGGGTCAGAGCCGTGTCGGGGACCGGCCGATTAGATCTCATGAGCAGTAGGCACAGAAGTCCCTGTGGACATTGGCAATCAGATGGGCATTTGTCCAACACATTCCTGGAGGGGGTAGTTTACAGAATTCAGCCAGCGCAGCAAAAAGACCCAGCCGTCCAGCGACGTCCCCACCAAACATGGTCATCAGAGGCAGGGCAAGCCCTGAGCGAGGGGAAAGTGTCGGGCGCTCCCTGTTTTATGGAAAGTCCTTATCCCCGCACGGCTGGGTGACTCCCGGAGGAGTCACGTGCTCATGAGGGCTGGTGGCTCCTGTTCGGGCTCGCTGCCTGTTTGTTTGTGAGACTTGACAACAAGGATTTCCTTCTCCAGACCAGTGTGTCCCGTAGGGCGTGTCTCCCAAAGAGGAGATTCAAAGAGGAACAAGAAAGACGCTGGCCACTGAGCTCCAGAAACCCAGCTGCCTTCTCCCAGCCTGGGGACTCACAACAGCTTCATTGTGTAGGGGCTGGGGGGATTGGACCGCAGCTTTCCTGCAAGCGTGTTTGAACTTGGACCTCGGGTGCATGGAATAGCAGCCGCTCCCAGCCAAGGCACCCCCTCCTCTCCCCTCCTCTCCTCTCCTCTCCTTTCCTCTTCATCTTTGCGAGAGGATTTCGTTCCATTTAAGTCCAGGGGACACGGCAAAAACAACACTCCAAACGCCACTTCCATTTTTGGCAATGGGATCCTTCAAACAGTGAGCAATGGGCCTTCGGCTCACAGGCCTTTAGATTCTCTGTGTACCTCATACCTTGGTGTTCTCCGCTCACTTCAGGGGGAAGCGTTAAGGCTCATTTTTCAGCTTGTTTTTTTTTTTTTTTTTAAGGAGAAAGATCACCAGTATTGGCAAAAAAGGACAGAGTTACTGATTATTAATGCTGGCAGGACGGTAGCTAGTCACACTTAGCTGCCCCATTTTTCAGATGAGGAAACCGAGGCCAAAGAGACCAAGAGCCTGAGCAGCACTTTGAGAGGTGTCCCCAGGACGAGCCATCTTAGGGCACCAGTGAGGCTGAAAGCCACACCGTCTTTCCCTCGTTTCCTTGAGCTGTCACTTCCCATAACGCGTACTGATAACTTGCTGTCCACCACTTGGAGGTGTGATAAGGTGCACTCAGGAGAAGGAACCATAACTTCTTCTTTTTAATAATTTTTATTGATTTCAGAGAGGAAGGGAGAAGGAGAGAGAGATACAAACATCAATGATGAGAGAGAACCGTTGATCAGCTGCCTCCTGCACGCCCTCCACCAGGGATCAAGCCCACAACCCAGGCATGTTCCCTTGAGTGGAATCAAACCCGGGACCCTTCAGTCCCCAGGCCGACATTCTATCCACCGAGCCAAACCAGCCAGGGCTAGTTCATTTCTTCTTCTTTGAAGCCATTCATCCCTCATATTCCTCATCCCTCTCAGGTTTCATGTCCACTCCTTTTTAATCCATGGAGTGCTGTCAACGAGCCACTTAACTATTCCAGTCTCCTCTCAGCAGACTTCTATGCATCTCCTCCCGTGTGCCAAGCACTGTCCTTTGCTCTCCATTTCTTCTTTCCTCACCCCATTCCCAGACCCATTACCTTCCAATTCACTGGCATTTGGCAGAACTGCCTGGCTGCCAACCTCCGTGTCACCAACAGGTCATGTCTGAACAGTTTCCCTTGAACAGCTCACGGGTCATGCTGTCCCGCTCCGCAGCTCACAGCTGATTGCTTCCCGTGACTCACCAGTTCAGGTCCAAATTCCTGCCCCTGGTTTTCAAGTTCCCCTGCAACCACCTTACCTACCCAAACTTACTTCCCCACAGTTCTTGCCTAACTCATCTTGAACTGGTAGAATTTCGTTCATCTTTCAAGGCCTGGGGTCAACGGTCACTTGCTCTCTAACAAGTTTCTCTTCCACGGCACTGGCTGGTGTGGCTCAGTTGGTTGGGTCAGGGCACATGCCCAGGTTGCAGACCTGATCCCCAGTGGGGGGCGTGCAGGAGGCAGCTGATCCACGTTTCACTCTCACATCGATCTTTCTCCCTCCCTCTCTCCCTGTCTCCCTTCCTCTTTCTTTAAAAATCAATGCAAATATTTTAAAAAGAAAAAAAGAGTTCCTCTTCCCTTCCTCTTAGGCATCACTGGGTGCTCCCCTCTGGCACACGATGGCTCACACTGCGGTGTGGTTATCTGTTCGTCAGCTGGCTTCTCACCAAACTCTGAGCTCTTTGGACACAGGGAGCATCCTTCCTATTTTGCATACTAATGCCCAGCAGAGTGCAGATGCTCAGTAAATGCCCTGCGTGGCATCAGTACTTGGTTCCCAGTACAGCGTTGAGTCCCTCACTGAAACCCAGAGGCTCAGAGAAGACTCGCTGGGCACCTTCGGGTAACCCGACACCAGAGCTCATCATGCAGTGACGCAGACCCACACTTGTAAATGGCAATTATGACGCAAGACACGTGTTCATAAGAGCGTTGTTGTTTAAAGGGAAAACTTCCCTTTTTGGGTGACCAAGGCCAAAGAGGCTGAAAATCCGAGCTGCACTTTGCAAGTTGTCCCAGGACAAGCTGTCTTAGGACACCAGGGAGTTCTCCCTCCCTTTTGGATATGTGATTTGAAAGAATGAAAAAGGAGGTAGTCTGAACTCACTCGTAAATGCTAAGGAACAACAATATTATGTTTCCAAGGGAAACGATTCTACTTTACTAGCCTAAGGAAGACATATCTAATCTGGAGTTAATAAATAAAATAATACAGTATAGCCCTGGCCAGATGGCTCAGTTGGTTGGAGCCATCCTGTACAGTCATCCTGTACACCACAAGGCTTTAGGTTCCATTCCCAGTCCGAGCACACACCTAAGTTGTGGGTTCGATCCCCAGTCAGGGTGTGTATGGGAGGCAACTGCTCAATGTTTCTCTCTCACATCAATATTTCTTTCTCTTTCTCTCTCTTTCTCTTTCCCCCCCCCCCCCCCCAAAACCAATAAAACATAATCTCAGGTGAGGATAAAAAAAATCACACTTAGCAACATGAGATTCGGAGGGGTGGGGGCATGGATAATAAGGATTAATTTTAATTACTATGCATTTATTCAAGACCATTTCCCTATCTCCCTCCACCCCACCCCACCATGCTCTTAGCACCAGAATGGCCCTCTTACTATTGTCTTCGAATAGTTTCCTTAAAAATCTAAGCCGTTAAGACTAAAAACCACTTGTTTGCTTTTTGTCAGCTCACATGGCATTTTCACGATTTTTAAAAAGAATAATTGCATCAGAAAATCGAACATCTCAGGATGATGGCCTGGGTGATACCAGCCATTAAAGCACACACTTCCTGTGATAGGCAGAACATGACAGCAATTTCACGGAAATCACAGTTAGTTCTCCTGCAACAGATCTCATATCAAACAGTTATCGAGCACATTTGATAAGGGTGTTGGGAGGATGTTAGCTAGCCACTCTTCACCTCCCCCCTTTTTCAATGGACTCTTTTTATGGACAAGATACTATACCAAAAAACAAAACAAAAAACCCCCACAAAACAACAATTTATACCCAAGCGACTTCTTACTCTCAAGTTTTCCAAATCCAGAGAAAGGATTTGAGTTGGGAAGTTCATTACTCACAGCCTTCATGCACAAGTCTGCAGAAATGGTGAGGTCTTTCCATTATCTAGTTCATTGTGTAGACACGCCATATGTCTGTGTGTGATTAGTGGCTCTGCTCCGAGCGTGAGGAGGAGGTTCCTGTGAGGATGTGTCCCTTTTGTTGTGGCTGCTGAGTCAGCCTGCTCCTGGCTCCTCGCCCTGTGTAGTGGGCACCTACTACTCTGTATATTTAGCCCTATATGCGCCTGTTCATCTTTGATGTCCCAGGAACCAAGCCCACTGGGTCTCCTTTGGGTTTGGAACCACATTGTCTACAAAATCATGGCAACACCTACAGTTATTGGAGTGCATTTGGAGAAACGTTCTCAAGAGTTAAAGACCCAACCTTGCATAAGACATGTTTCCATCTAAACGCACCGTAGAACGCGAAGGTTCCCTCTGGCTCTGGCATTCCTCCGGGAAAGAACCATGTAACCACAGAGACCAGATTGTTGCCTACAGGCCTTCGGCATGACCTGAACTTGACATACCTTTTTAGTAGATGTCCTGCATAGTGCCCTGGCAACAGAGGGTTTTCCCAGTCTGTGATACGGAAGTCATCTGATACCTACACTCCTAATCTGCAGGATTTCATCTATTCTACCCCCCAGTGAGCCTGGTCCTCGGGACCATTACTAGAGGGTTTCTCCTACTTGAGCTTCACTTTGCCATTGGCTGTGACATCCCATCCTTAGCGTCAGGCACTCGCCTTGGAAACACAAAATTTCTTTCAGTTTTGTTAAACTAATTTTAATAGATGTTATCTATGTGCCAAAAAGCGAGGTTAGCCACAGGAAGTTAAGCAAAAGAAGATCTAAACCTTGCTCTTGAAAAAGCTTCTAGACAACTGTGATGTAATATAATGTCTTAACCCGACAGCGTAGACTGGGAACCAGTAGGACTCAGAAGAGAGGATCGCATTCACATGGGAGTTTGGGACAAGCTTCTTGGAGAAGATAACAGGTAACCCAATTTCTAAAGGAAGAATTAGGAGAAGTCATTCCCCCCAAGTAGGAAGGGTGTTCTCGGCAGATGGAATAGTATGAGCAAACGTACAGCAGTATACAGAATGGGCTGTGCCCGGCCAGTGTGGCTCAGTGGTTGAATGTTGACCTATGGATGAAGAGATCACTGGTTCAATTCCCGGTCAGGGCACATGCTTGGGTTGTGGGCTCAGTCGTGCAGGAGGCAGCCGATGGATGTTTCTATCTCTCTATCCCCTTCCTTTCCTCTCTCTCTCTCTCTCTCTCTCTCTCTTAAAAAAATCAATTAAGAGAATGGGCTGTGATGAGGAGTAGAAGCAGTTAGACATTAATTATCAAAGAAGTACAAGGTGGAAGGTGGGGACAGAGGTGAGACTAAGGAGAGTAGAGCTATAGCAGATGGAACGAAAGAATGGAAAGCAGAGACTCGAACAGATATTTGCACACCCATGTTCATAGCAGCATTACTCACAATAGTCAGAAGATGGGAGCAACCCAGATGTCCATCAGCAGAAAGATGGATATGCAAAATGGTACCATGAAATATTACCCAGCCTGAAAAAGGGAGGAAAATTCTGACACACATAACAACATGGATGAACCTGAGGCTATTATGCTAAGTGAACTAAGCCCGTCGCAAAAGGACAGATACTGTGATTCCACTTACATAAAGTATCGAGCGCAGTCGATAGTCAGATTCATAGATAAGTAGAATGGTGGCTGCCCAGGGCTGACAGGAGTGGGGAATGGGGAGTGCGTGTTTAATGGGTACAGACTTTCCATTTGGGGAGATGAAGGAAATTCTGGAGATGAGTGGCGGTGACAGTGTCACAACAATGTAAATGTGCTTAATGCTACTAAACTGTGCACTTGAAAACAGTAAAATGTGTGTTATTTAAATTAAGCCAGATTTGGGCCAGGATGTAGCTTGCCAAGTTCTTCCATGAGAGGTAAAGCTTTGAGTTAACAAGGAGATTTTAGTGCCGATTCGAGCTGTGATAGAATTGGTTGGGCACTTCTGCGTGTGCTGGAGAACTTAGGGACATGAACCGATGAGCTCGGGGCCCTACATCCCTAGCTCCAGGCCCACCGAGGGGATCTGAAATCTTCCGTGAGCACCTGAAAGAACCCTGGAGTGAAATCAGTAGATAACGTACAGCCCAACCAAAAAAAGGGGGACTACACGTACAGAGGCGGCAATTTGGGCCATGCCGAGTTTGAAGTGCCTATGAGATGTCCACGTGGAGATGTTTAGCAGGCGCATACACCATGGTTACAGTCACGAGACTACATGAGGTCACCATTGAAGAAGAGAAAGCGAGAGAAGAGCAGTGGGCAGAACGCCAGGGAGCCTGACGTTCGGTGGAGGAGCAGGGAAGAGGGACCATCATCTTATGGGTCTAAGACCCCCAGAAGGGAGGAGCCTCACAGAGGCTCAGGAAATGGAGAGTCTCGGGAAGCTGAGAGTGACTGCCCTAAACCAGGCAGGTTTTATGAGACATCGAGCAAGGCAAGTGCAACGGGCGGGAAGATGACCGCTGCCCTCAAAAGAACCCGTTGCAAGATGTGAGATTTTATGAGGTCTGTGTCACCAGGTCGTTGGACTGGCATTCCCTTCTTTAAATAGCCGTTGGACTTGGGGATCATGCACAAAGGTTAGATAAGGAGAAGTGGCTCTGTGGCTCCTGTCCACGTGGGGGAAAGGACTGTGCGGACGAGAGGCGGGAGCCGCAGGAAGTGGCCTGATGACCTCCATCCTTTGATGGAGTAAGGACCAGGCGGGCACTGAGGGCAGGACGTCAGGGAAGCGTTTCTTTTCTGCACAAACTTACGATACCAGACATGCTTGCCCACATGCAGACCAGTTCTTGCATTCAAAGTTTGTCATGTAGATTTCTTTCCATAACTATGGGTCAGGGTTAGATTCCTGGTCAGGGCACATGCCTGCGTTGCGGGCTGGATCCTGTGGTGTGGGGCATGCAGGAGGCAGCTAATCAATGATTCTCTCTCATCATTGATATTTCTATCTCTCCCTCTTCCTTCTTCTTTGAAATCAATTAAAGTATATTTTTAAAAAAGATAATAATGTGCTTTTCCCTTTATTCTATATATATAATTTATATTACATTGCTTGTATACCATACAAGAAATGACCCAGTCTTTCATTTCTGGGATAAATCCCACTTGGTCATGATATATAATCTTTTTTATATGCTGCTGGGTTTGTTTTGCTAGTATTTTATTGAGGATTTTTGTATCTATATTCATAAGGATTTTGATCTGTAGTTTTCTTCTGATGACTTTGTCTGGTGTCGATAGCCTCCTAGAATAAGTTAAGGAGTGTTCGCTGCTCTTTATTTTTTGGAAGTATTGGTGTAGGATTTATTGGTGTAAGATTGGTTTACTTCCTCAAGCATTGGATAGAATTCAGTGAAGCCATCTGGTCCTGGGTTTTTCTTTGTTGAAAGTTTTGTGTGTTTTTTAATTACTGACTCAATCTCTCTACTTTTTATAGGTCTATTCAGATTTTCTATTTATTCTTGACTCAGGTTTTGGTAGTTTGTGTGTTTCTTTAAATTTGTTCACTTCATCCAGGTTGTCTAATCAGTTCATAGTGTTCTCTTTGTTTTCAAATGGTTTCGTATGGGTACGCATTGCTTCCTCATACAGATTATAAGCAGGAAGGAAGTGTGCTGGGCACAAAGCAGAAACTGAAGATGATTGATTGGAGTGGGTAAGAGCATGCGCACTGAAGCCAGAATTCCTATCAGTGATTATTGGCTGTGTGACATTGGGCATATTACTTAGCTTTTCTATACCTCAGTTTCTTCGTCTTTAAAATGGGAATGCTGATAGCGATAATGCCTATCTCACAGACATGTTGAGAGAATTAAAATAATACACAAAAAGATGCACAAAGATCAAGTTAAAAACATCACAGAATTTAGAGCTACGAGAATCCACAGAAGTGTGTAGTATCACAGGGGATTTCATTTCTGAAAACCTTGCTGCTCTAAACCCCTCAAAACCACGAGGTCAAATCTAACAAACATCTTCTATTTGGCAATAAAATAAAGAAAATATTTGAAGCTTATGGATGAAACCACAGCACAAACCTAAAGAAGAGGATGAAAGCTAAAGCTGGGGGCTGTACTGGAATTTTTTGTTTTAGTTGTTTTGTTTCCTTTTTATGTAATGTATTGGGTCTAGAGCAGCGGTTCTCAACCTGTGGGTCGCGACCCCTTTGGGGGTCGAACGACCCTTTCACAGGGGTCACCTAAGACCATCGGAAAACACATATATAATTACATATTGTTTTTGTGATTAATCACTATGCTTTAATTATGTTCAATTTGTAACAATGAAAATACATCCTGCATATCAGATATTTACATGACGATTCATAACAGTAGCAAAATTACAGTTATGAAGTAGCAATGAAAATAATTTTATGGTTGGGGGTCACCACAATATGAGGAACTGTATTAAAGGGTCGAGGCATTAGGACGGTTGAGAACCACTGGTCTAGAGCAGTGGTCGACAAACCGCAGCTCGTGAGCCACATGCGGCTCTTTGGCCCTTGAGTGTGGCTCTTCCACAAAATACCACGTGCGGGCACGCACGTACAGTGTGATTGAAACTTCATGGCCCATGCGCAGAAGTCGGTTTTCGGCCTGGGCAAGTCTATTTTGAAGAAGTGGCGTTAGAAGAAGTGGGGGTGTCTGTCAGTCGGGCTATGGGAGACACAGACACAGCGAGGGGGAGGCGCGCGCGATTCATGCACGAGTTGAGTGTGGATGGGAGAGTTGGAAGGGGTCGACCTCAGCGAACGTATCTCAATCAGATTGAGGACGTTTTTAGCAAAGGCCAGCTTAGGAGTACCCTAATTAAGTTAATAACAATGTACCTACCTATATAGTTTAAGTTTAAAAAATTTGGCTCTCAAAAGAAATTTCAATCGTTGTACTGTTGATATTTGGCTCTGTTGACTAATGAGTTTGCCGACCACTGATCTAGAGCATTTGTTTTAATGGCCACTTGGAGGCAGTACAATAAGTCTCAAGTTCACATAGGTTGAAGAGTAAGATCAGAAACCCAGACATTTATCCAGGAGTTGCAAAGGATTATACACTCAGTAAATAGAAGAGACACATATAT
Source organism: Myotis brandtii (assembly GCF_000412655.1). NCBI lineage: Eukaryota > Metazoa > Chordata > Mammalia > Chiroptera > Vespertilionidae > Myotis > Myotis brandtii. Next base: position 3,687,190 of record NW_005354632.1, on the reverse strand, counting down.
CCGTCAAAAGAACATAGTGAAATTCAACTAATATATCAGTTGTGGCATTTGGTACATGGTCACAGAGTCCCCTTTGTGACTTGTTAACCACATATGAGATCTCCAATCAGTTTGGGGCCTGAATTCAGATTTTCTTCATGTTTAAAAAAAAACAAACCTAAATCAAAAATTTAATCTAGGTGGTCTCTGTGGTCCCAAATTAGTAAGTACCCAAGCCTCTGACAAAAGCAAGCAAATTATCTCCACTCAGGCCTCTAAGAATTCCCACAGAGTTCCAAAGAATGTTAGCTCACAATCAAAAATCACAAAATGAATGAAGACACACACTTCCCTGAAAGACAGCAGAAAAACATGTAGGGGGAGAAATCACCTGCTGAGGCATTAAATATAGGTATTAATGTTACAGAACATTAAATAAGTATACAGTGAAATCCACAGAGACAGAATGGTGGCTGCCAGGGGCTGGGGAAGAGAGAGTCTTTCATGGGTATAAAATTTCACTTTTAGAAGATAAATGTTTTGGAGATGAATGATGATAATGGTTGCACAACAATGTAAATGTACTTATTGCCTCTGAATCATACACGTAAGAAATTGTTAAAATAGTTAATATGTACATTTTCCCACAATTTTTTAAGCTTGAAAAGATTATTATGGTTGATAATTTTTCCAGATCTGATAGAAGACACAAATGGTCCACTTAAGGAATCACAATGAATCCTTAGTAAAAGAAAAACATATCTAGACACATTGGAGTAAAATTACAGATTAAAAAAGAAAATGCTAAGGCCAAAGGGAAAAGAGATTACCTACAAAGAAATGATATCTACACCGACAACTGGTTTCTTTTATATATACATATATACTTTTTTATTGATTTCAGAGAGGAAAGGAGAGGGAGAGAGAGATAGAAACATCAATGATGAGAGAGAATCATTGATTGGTTGCCTCCTGCATGTCCCACTCTGGGGATTGAGCTCACAACCCGGGCATGTGCCCTTGACAGGAATTGAACCCGGGACTCTTCAATCCACAGGCAGGCATTCTATCCACTGAGATAAACCAGCTAGGGCCCGACAATGGGTTTCTGAACATCACAGTGGAAGCCAGAAGAGAGAAGTGCAATGTCTTCAAAAGACCAAGATGAAAAAGAATTCTGCCTAAAAACAGATACTTTAATTAACAAGTCTTACCGAAATAAGGGGAAAATTAAGCCCAGATAATTAAAAACTCGAATTTTACTAACAAGCACTAAATGAGCTTTTAAAAAGTACATTTTGAGAATAAGTAAATTATGTCAGAAAAAAAGTTTGAGATGCCAGAAAGTACAATGAGCAAATAGTCTAAAAAAATATGTAGGTAAATCTATAAAACAATTGGTCATATAAAACAATAATAAAAATTGGTAACTTATGGGATGAAAATAAACAGAACTAGAAATAGTAATAGTATATGAGTTTGGGAGAATGATCTGAGTAATAGCACCCTAAGCTTCCTCGTACTGTTGTAAGGGAAGATAAATATATCAATTAGCTTTAGTCTATGGTAAGTAAATTAGGCACATTAAAATTTCTAGGGTCACCACTATAGGAAAAGACCATCTACCAAAGCGGGGAAATGAAATAAGCAGAGGAAAAATCTCAATCCAAAAGAAAGCAAGACAGGAGTGGGAATAATGAAACAAATAGAAAGTCCAAATGAAGATGAAAGAAATGATCTAAATACTAGTATAACAGCACTTACAACAAATAGACCAAATTCTATGGGTTAAAAGTCAGATATGAAGGACTTTTTAAAAAGGATTTTAAAAAATCCTCTTATTTGCTGTTTACAAGATAAATACTCAGAACATAGGACAGAGCAAGATTGAAACTTAAAGAATGGCAATGTAATAAATAAAGGAAAGCTGGAGTAGCTATATTAATATTGGACCAAAATATCACTCAAAGAATAGGATCACTACATAATCACCAACATTTCCATTTCCCAGGAAGATATAAACTTCTAAACTCTTAACTACCTAATAAAATAGCTTCAACTATAGAAAGTAAAAAGTAACCGAATGACCAAAAAAATGGACAAATCTACCACCATAGTGATAGACTTTGAGTTGCCTTTTTTGGAAACTGATAGAACAAGCTGACTGAAACACCAAGGAGGTATTATTCAATTATTCAATAAGCTCGATGAAACTGATTATGTATAAAACATAGTCCCAGCAAGTGCAGATTATACTTTCACATAAATTAAATATATACTAGGCCATAAACTAAGTTCTATTGTATTTAAAATAATCAGTATCATATACGCCATGTGCTGTGAACATAATGCAATTCAATTACACACTAATTTAAAAGATAATTTTAAAAAACATTATATGACATTTTGCATTTGAAAATATTGAGGCTTAAATGAAAATACATATAGAAACTTATGTGATCAAACTAAAAATTCTTGCAAAAATGTATACATTATCTTTTTTAATTCTCATAACACTACAAATGATAGTATCAGGATATCAATATTGTGGATAAGACCAGTGCTGAAAGAGACTGAGTAACTGCCCGAAGTCCTACACAGCAAGGAAGCAGCAAAGCCCAGATTTAAACCCAGGATTGAATGACTCTGCCGTCTGTGTTCTAACAACAAGCAGCTTGCAGTCTGTCTGGGAGATCCGACATTCACAAGTGAAATCATTGGGAAACAGCCTCCATTAAAATGCCGAAATGTGGCTGCGGTGGTTCTCCGAGGCCAGATTGAGATTTGTTTTTCTGAGCCCTATGGGATGTACAGGAGGAAAGGATCTGAGTTTTATAACAAAATAAAAGTTTACAAGAGCCCTGCGTTGTATGTAATCGATAAACCCAACGATTGAATGTGTAGGGCAGGCAGACAAGAGGACACACGGGGGAAGCCTGGAGTCCCCATCACTTGAATTTCTCAACACTGTACAGTTGACGGAGCCCTTTCCCATATATCACGTCATGTCATCTTCACAACAACCCTGTGAAGTACAAGTTCTCTCATTTCACAGGCGAGGACAAAGCATCGACTGAGTCGCTTGCCCCAGGTCACCCAGTCACGTTTCAGGATGCAGCCCCAACCCCAGGTTGTTGCCCCCAGCTCTTCCGTGCTCTGCCGTGCCTCCCTGCCACTCAGAATCAGGCGGCCCAAAGCCCGCCCCACTGCTCTTCCCGGAGCTTGCCTACCTGGCCCCCTCCTGCTCCACGCGTCCGCCTGGAGTCCCTTCCATCAGCCCAACGGGTGGTCTCCTGCACCAACTGCCACAGAAGCTTCCAACAGCCACATTCCGCCCAGCCAACCTCCTGCCTCTGGGCACTCAGGAAGCCTCGGCCTCCTCCAACCCCTGCTTCTCCTGCAACCACCTTTGCACCATAAATCAAGGAAAAGCCATTCGGACTGTTTGAAATGGGAAAAATGTTGAAATTTCTGGAACTCTGCCTTGGACAGCCTTATTTCCCTTTCCCCCAGCTCCCCTTCATAGATAGTCTGCCCTCCTTGGAGCCAGTAAATATTTATTGAGCACCTATTAGATGTCAGGGATTGTTCTAGAAATGCAACTTTGAACCACACAGAAAAAGTCCCTCCTCTCATAAAACCCACATTCTAGTAGGGAGCGTCGGGTTAGTGAAGTAAATAACATGCCAGGTGGTGATGGCACCATGACGAAAAAGAAAGGGGCGAAGCCCTAGCCGGTTCAGCTCAGTGGATAGAGCATCAGCCTGTGGACTGAAGGGTCCCAGGTTCGATTCTGGTCAAGGGCACGTGCCTGGGTTGCAGGCTCGATCCCCAGTAGGGGACATGTAGGAGGCAGCTGATCAATGATTCTCTCTCATCATTGATGTTTCTACCTCTCTCTCTCTCCCTCTCCTTTCCTCTCTAAAACCAATAAAAATATATTCAAAAAGAAAAAGAAAAGGGCGAGAATATGAGCTGCAGAATGGAGCCTATTGTTAAGAGGTTGGCCAGGGAAGGCAGCTTTAATGAGGTATCTAAATGCAGTGAGGGAACGAGCAAAGTCGCCTGGCTCTCCAGGGACAGAGAACACGGTGCTGAGGGCATTCAAGGAATGGCGAGGAGCCAGGTGGCTGCAGCCCAGTGAACAGAGGGGAGGCTGGTAGGAGATGAGGTCCCAGAGCGAGCCAGGGACCAGATTTCATAGTGCTGTGAAGGCCCGAGAAAATTGCCAGTGTTCAGGCATTCAACCTTGTGCAGACAAACTGAGCGGCTATTTTGGGCCTGCGCTGCTGGGTGCAGAAAATACAAAGAAGAATGAGGCAAAGTCCTGTCAAGTGTAGGGTCTAATGGGAAACAGAGGAGGGAGCAGGCGGCTGTATCACAATGTGATCAGTACTGTGGTCAGGTCCAGCCCAAAGGCTCCGGCGCCATGTGCAGCCTGGGGACGTCAGAGGAGGTGACATGTAGGCCTCGACTGTCTCATGGGCCCAGCAACCCCACTGGCCACAGAGGGCCATCAAGCACTTGAAATGTGACTAGTATAACTGAAGAAAGGAATTTTTTAAATATATATATTTTTATTCATTTTAGAGAGAGGATGGGAGATAGAGATAGAAACATCAATGCTGACAGAGGATCATCAATCAGCTGTCTCCTGCACGCCCCCTACTGGGGATCAAGCCCACAACCCGGGCATGTGCCCTGACAGGGAATCCAACCGTGACTTCTTGGTTCATGGGCTGACGCTCAACTGCTGAGCCACACCGGTCAGGCAAGATAGGAGTTTTTAATTTAATGTAAAATGAGGGGAATGGGCTAAATTATCTCTAAGCTCCTGTCTACCTGAGTGATTCCAGGAGTCTGAGCAATTATCTCTCCGGGGTTCACTTTCATGGGCCTCTGAGGCCTGAAATATCTCTAGGTCCCACATGAAGGAATCGTTGTCTAAGACGGGGAGGTTGGCCAGGAGGCCTTCCCAGCATTCTTCAAATCACCCTGGGGTGCACAGGGGACTGTACTACCTACTCCAAAGTCTCAACCCGCCCTCCCCCCCACTTGTTAGCATTTTTAAGCCACAGATGTATTTGTAGGAAGTGGAAATTCAGAGGTCCTGGAAGATTCTGATGAACAAAATCTCCCAGTGAGAGGAGCAGACTCTGTGGTTGGACAAAATATCAAAGTAGCCAAGCCAGTGTGGCTCAGTGGTTGAGCATCAACCTATGAACTAGGAGGTCATGGTTCGATTTCCGGTCAGGGCACATGCCCAGGTTGCTGGCTTGATCCCCAGTGGGGGGTGTGCAGGAGGCAGCTGATCAATGATTCTCATCATTGATGTTTCTCTCTCTCTCTCTCCCTCTCCCTTTCTCTCTTTCTCTCTGAAATTAATAAAAAAATATATTTTTTAAAAATATCAAAGCATAAAATGTCAAGGGTGAAACTTCTGAACACTGTGTCCTGAGTGTGTGGCATAGGGAAGCTTCTTTTTTTAAAAAATATCTTTTATTCCTTTTTTACAGAGAGGAAGGGAGAGGGATAGAGAGTTAGAAACATCGATGAGAGAGAAACATTGATCAGCCGCCTCCTGCACACCCCCTACTGGGGATGTGCCCACAACCAAGGTACATGCCCTTGACCAGAATCGAACCTGGGACCCTTCAGTCCACAGGCCGACGCTCTATCCACTGAGCCAAACCAGTTAGGGCCATAGGGAAGCTTCTTAATTTCCCAGAGGATGTGCAAATGTTTGCCAATCTAACCTTTATCTTGGCATGGGGACTCCAGTCTTTTAGGAGCGAACAGTGGCTAGCACCCGGTTCTTACCCTGTTTCTTCACCTATAAAATGGATATAATAATAATTAGCCACTTTATAGGTGTTGACTTGTGTCCCTCCAAAATGTGTATGTTGAAATCCTAAGCCCCAGTACCTCAGAAGGTACCTGTATTTGGAGACAAGGTCGTCATTAAGGCCCAATCATGCGCTACCTCTGGAGCAGCGGTCACCAACTGGTGGTCTGTGGACCACTGGTGGTCCGTGAGGTCCGAAAGGTTGGTGACAGCTGCTCTGGAGCACACTTCCCCCAGGCCTGTTTTCTTTGCCTTTTTCTCCTAAGCTGCAAGGGCCCTTCTTTTGCCTCTGTAATTTGTTTCCTGAGCCCACACAGCCCTGCTGGCTCACTTCTTCTACTTGTGTGACTTTCTAAAGAAACTTTTGTTTGTTTTTGAGTCTTGCCTCTGAATTCTTTCTTAGCCAAAACTTAAGGACTGAGGTCTAACATCTGGTGCCATTCCCATTAACATTCTGGTGCCGTGACTCAGATGGTCTTATAAAAAAAGAATGGGGGGGGGTAATTAAGTTAAAACAAAGCCATTAGGATAGGCCCTAATCCAATCTGATTGTAAGAAGAGGAAATTTAGACACAGAGAAACCAGACACATGCCCACTTTGATAAGAGTCATGTGAGGACACAGTAAAAAGCCCCATCCGCAAGCCAAGGATGGAGAGCTCTCAGAAGAAACCAAACCTGCTGACACCATGGACTTCTAGCCTCCACAACTGCGGGAAAAATAAATTTCTGCTGTTTAAGCTGCCCAGTCTTTGGTACTTCGTTATGGTAGCATAACACATGTAAATCCCCTAGTGCATGAATGCTCAGGAACAATTTGTTGTTCTTTTTATTATTTACTACTAATAAAAAAACCTGTGTAGCCCAGACAGCATGGGTCAGTGGTTGAGCATCGAACTATGAACCAGGAGGTCACAGTTCAATTTCTGGTTGGGGCACATGCCTGAATTGTGGGCTTGGTCCCCAATATGGGATATGCAGGAGGCAGCCAATCAATGATTCTCTCTCATCATTGATGTTTCTATATCTCTTTCCCTCTCCCTTCCTCTCTGAAATCAATAATATATTTTTAAAAAATACCTGTGTAGGGCACTGAAAAAATATACAATATGTACGAAAACATACAACAGGGATCGGTAGACTTCTTGTCCACAGTGGAGGATCTTGGGGGACGAGAAAGCAGAGTTTGCCCTGCATACTGACCACCAGGCAGGGATCACAAGTCTCTCAGTGTCTCAGTTAACAACACAGTAGCCCAGAGCTTCTCAAACTGTAATGTGCACATGAACCACTGAGGATCTCTGTAATACAGATTCTGATTCAGGGGGTCTGGGGTGGGGCCTGAGAATCTGCATTGCTTTTTAAAAGTATTATTTCAATTACAGTTTATGCTCAGTGTTATTCTGTATCAGCTTCAGATGTACAGCCTAGTGGTTAGAGAATCATATACTTTACAAAGCGGTCCCCCCGAGGGTCTGAATCTCCAAAAAGCTCCCAGTTAATTCTCGCACTGTTGGTCAGAGGACCACACCAGGTGGCACTGAAGAAATGGGTTGTTTAGTCCCAATGGGGGTTATCAACTATTTGGATACACAAGACAAAACCAAATGCATCAAGTGGCCAGAAAATGCTCGTTGGACTGCATCCTGTATCTGTCCATCATGATTAGAGTCTGCAGTACCATTTCAGTCAACATATCATTTGAGCCAGAGGGTTGGGGTGCTCAGGCAGGTAAAGCTATCCAGAGAATTCCTGGAGGATGAAAGGGTGGCACTTGGTTCAGCAAAATGAATGAAGAAAGCACACGCTGTGGAACCTCTCTGGGCTAAAGCAACTTGAAATAGCCAATGTGGTGTCAGGGTGTCTGTATTTCCCAATCCAAATAAGGACCCTAGTGGCGTTTGCTGCTCCTTTGAAGGGGTGCAGGGGAGGGAGGTGTGGGCGTGGTTATGGCACTGTTTGCTACCAGCTGGGTCATGTGGGGTTTCCTTATCTTTGGAGAGTGTCATGGGTGTTGGTGCCAGCGTGGAGGCCACCTGATTTCAATCAGACTGTAAAGTCATTAAGACACCAGGAGGTAGGCCTCCCTGTGGGCCTGCAGCCAGAGCTGTGGGAAGAGGACCTACAAGGGGAAGGAGGAACTTGTCCTTGGGTTACTAGGTAACCTCAAACATCTTGAGTAGAGACTCCAGACTTTCATCATCAGGACCTACTGTCCTCACTGTGCCCCAGGAAGTAGTCCCGGACACCTGACCCCACGCAGGTCAGATTTCCCATGTCCCCTGAGACCCAGGAGGTTTGTGGATCCAGCAACTCCGGGAGGTTGTGTTTTTAGAGTTTTTCTAGAGTTGGAGGTGGGAAGATGGGTTGAGAAGGGGTAGCAGAAATCTCAGCCCCTGTCAGTTTGGACGAATCCACTGACATCTGGGTGTTCTTTCTCAGGAATCCAGGTTTCTTGTGAGGTAAGCAGTCATGAAGACCAACCCCTGATGGTAATCTCTCCCCGAATAGATTTTGGAGGACTTCATTCAAACTATAGCATCAAATACATATTGTACTTCGATGAGGAGCTTGGATTTGGGAGCATATTAGCTGCGTGGTCCACTCAGTAAAATCTCAGTTTCCCACATTTACAAAATAATAGCGTGTGTTTCCAAGTAAATCTGGATTAAATGAGAGATAAAGCATATGAAGTGGTTAGCTTTTATTATAATCTCCTCTTTCATAACCCCACTTAATCACACTTTTTTTCATTATACAATTGCAAGCTCCCAAAAAGGCAGTAGGAGCGGTGGCTTATTCCCCTTCCCTTCCCTCCTCCCATCCTAAAGTCTACTACAGTGCTTCTCGGTTAGATGACATTTAAATGAGCATCTCCTATATGCCAAATAAAAGGCACAGTCCTTGCCCTAAGGAGCACACAGTTTCTCAGAGGGAGACAGATGAGTCAACAAATAAGTATAATTAAGCATCCTAGGTGCCCTGACAAATGTCTAAATGGGCAAGAGCAACAAAGCAGAGCATGTTTACTTTTAGTTTGGAGACTAAGATAAGAAAAGGGATCAGGAGCTTCCAGGTTGGTGAACACATGGAGATTTAGAAAGAGTGACGTCCTCAGAGTGGGCAGGGAAGCCTCACACCCTTTCCCTATACCTGAATAGACACTTCTCCAAAGAGGTCATACAGGTAGTAGCCAAGAGACATGTGAAAAAGTGCTCAAAGTCACTGATCAACAGAGAGATGCAAATTAAAAGGACAATGAGGTATCACCTCACACCTGTCAGAATGGCTACCATCAACAAATCAACAAATGACAAGTGCTGGTGAGGATGTGGAGAAAAGGGAACCCTAGTACACTGCTGGTGGGAATGCAGACTGGTGCAGCCATTATGGAAACAGGATGGAGTTTTCTCAAAAAATTAGATATGGAACTGCCATTTGACCCAGTGATCCCACTTCTAGGAATATATCCTAAGAAACCCGAAACACCAATCAGAAAGAATGTGTGCACCCCTATGTTCATAGCAGCACAATTTACAATAGCTGAGATCTGGAAACAACCCAGATGCCCACCAGTAGGCGAGTGGATAAAAAAGCTGTGGTACATTTACACTATGGAATACTATGCAACGGTTAAAAAGAAGGATCTCTTACCCTGTGAGACAGCCTGGAGGGACCTGGAGAGTCTTATGCTAAGTGAAATAAGCCAGGCAGAGAAAGACAAGTATCCTATGATTTCACTAATATATGGAATCTAATGAACAAAATAAACTGATGAACAAAATAGATCCAGAGACATAGAAGCATAGAACAGACTACAGAATCTCAGAGGGAAGGCAGGGGAGGGAAGGTGTGAGGAGACCAACCAAAAAACTTGTATTCATATATGCATAACCCATGGACACAGACAATAGGGTGGTGAAGGCCTGGGGTGGGGGATGGGAGCAGGCTAGAAGAGGTTAATGGGAAGAAAAGGGAGACATTTGTAATACTTCCAACAATAAAAAAAACACATACAAGTGATAGGGTTAGCTGCCATCTGATGTCATTAAATAAATATTTGTTGAATAAATAAATGAATTTGAATTTTCATCTGGAAACCTTATATCTTAAGCATGGCATGAAGAATGTGAATACTATGTAGACACAACAGACGCAGCGATAAGACACAGGCTCATTCATACTCTAAGTTTTCCATAAAATCATGCTGCCTAGAGAATTAGGGAAGGCTTGGAAGATGGGCATGGCGGAAGGAGATTGACATTTATTGAGTATCTACTGTGTGCCCGCACGTTATATAGTTCTGTGACTTAATATTCACTACACACCAGGGAACAAGATATTAGCTCTGTTAACTGAGGGAGAAACATACTTCCAGAGGTGAAGTGAACTTGTCCAAGGTCACCCATCCAGTAAAAATGGTACCAAGGTTTAAACCCAGTTATGTCTCATTCTAAAGCCCCAAGTTCTCTCCACTATGCTGTACTAGGCTGTCTTCATGCTATTAGCAAATTAAGTGACATCTCATCCTTGAAGGATGAGCAGGAATTTGCCAAACAGAGAGGAGGAGAGAGGAGTAGGGGCACTGCAGGTGTTGGGGGGCACGTGTAAAGACCTGTGGTGTGAAACAGCCTAGCTGATGAGACTGTGTGACTGAAGCAAATGGTACATGGGCAGGGCAGGGGGCAGGTGTGGAATCTGGAGCAAAGGGTGGGTTAGAACTGTGCCCTCTATGCAGCTCAGTCTTTTCTGGAAGCCAGCACTTCTTCATTGTAGCCTTTCTGATGCTCTCCAACCAATGAGAACCTACCCAACCTCTGTTGTACATGGTTTTCCTTTCGCCCAGCCCTCCATTTTCCATATTCCAAGCACAGAGACATCTAAATATCGCTTTAGGGTTTAATCAATCCTTTCCTGTTCTATGACAGCAAAACACAGATATGTACCTACAACTCCCTTGACTGAGACACTCGTTGCACGAGGCGAAATGAGTTACTGATGAACGGGGGGCTATTTAGGCAGCAGCAGGCACACGATTGCCCAGAACATAAAACCAGGGTCGTCAGGGAGCAGCTCTAACTTGTTCACTGAAATGCCAGATAAATGTCACTCTCTGTGCTGGCTTCATTGTAGTTTCTTAAAAAATAAAAATAAGATATTCTCAGTTGTACTTTCTCAGGCATTTCCTGTTTATAGGGTGTGTGCTCCAACAGCTGTGTTAGAACGCAGGACCTAAGTAAGGTCGTTCAGATCAAATTGCTCTTTGAAGTTCTAGGTGCCAGGCTAGGGGATTACTCCCACCCAGGCCAGAGCCCGGCCTCCTGGCCCTGATCCTAGCTGCTCTGGGCTCCTGGCTGCTACCACTACACAGTCCGGTAATGATGGCAAAAGGATGAAGGGTGGGTGGAGATCTGGAGTACACTCTGTCTTCGTGGACGGCATCCTGTCATTGGAAAGGCAAGGGAGAGGGATAGAGAGAGAGAGAGAAACATCAATGATGAGAGAGGAACATCACCGATTGGCTGCCTCCTGCACGCTCCCTGCTGGAGAAGGAGCCTGAAACCCAGGGAATGTGCCCTGACGGGGAACCGAACCAGCGACTTCTTGGTTCCTGGGTTAATGCTCAACCGCTGAGCCACACCAGCCAGGCATGGGCTGTTTAAAACTTGTGATTTATGAAATCTCTTTTCTAAAAGAAAATGTTTAGATGGTTCCAGGACACGAATTACTGTATATCATCCATTCTAAGACATTTAATTATAGGCTACACCATTATTTGATGTATCACTAAGAAAAAAAACCTCTGCCTAAACTATGACCCGATGCCTTAACCCTAACCCTGTGACCCGGGAATTAGTCACACCAGCCTCTGAGCTTTGAACCATGGGACGGTGCTCCAGGCCCTCCGTTTATTTCATTGCTGGGCTTGTCTTAGACAGTTCTTTGTATATATATCAGTAAAAGACAAACACAATTATATATGTGTGTGGGTATTTTTCTTTTGAGAGTCCCATAGAGCACTTGGTTCTTGAGCTTTGTGATGATATATGGAAGGGTGGGAATTTCTGTAATGATGAATGTCTGCTTCACTGACATCAGATTCATGTCCCACGATGTCCGTGCCTCCTCCAAACACAATAACTTTCATTTCAATGCCAAATGATAGTGTAATTTTTTGGAATTGAAACAGCCACTAAGCTCAACCTGTTATTACCAACAGTGTACTTAACTCCATTGATGCAATGGCAACGTGAACAGCCATGACTAAGTTTGAGCCCGGGCAGACCATGGCAACTACAGCACGACTGCAGCCAGGTGACATCAGCGTAAGAAGTATCCCAAATGATTCCCGAGACATTCAACAACTGGAGGAGTGGGGTGGGTGGGGAATGTGTGTTTCCTAACTGATGGATTGAGCTATATCTTATTTGCCTCCAGTGATGAGGATCTGGCATATAGTAAATGGCCAACAAATATTTTTAGGTTGTTGAAGGATTGGAATGCAAGGATAGATGAAAGGATGAATAAACAAGTGAGTGCTTATGAGGAATGCAGAAATGACCCCCCTCTGCCTTCTTTCAGATTGTCTTTTATTTGGTGGCATTGCCCTGCAGCCTTCAATCCCCAGAGGTGGCGGGAATCATGCATCTCCTGACCTTCACCTAGGCCTTGGCACCTGCTTCACATCCCATTTCCCCCCCAGCACCTCTTAGGCCTCTATCCGATTGTGAAACTCCGGTGTCCGCGTGGAAGACTCCGTGTCTCACAGAAATGTGATCTTACATTTCTGGACTCTCCTCAACACCGGTGGCCTTGCCCTCAGCCTCTCCGGCAGCCTCCTTCCAGCCCTCTTCCTCCTCCTCGTCCTGGCATCTAACATCCCATCCTCCATCACTGACTTCCTGTCCCTGGCATTTGTGCGCCAGGTGGCTCCAGTCTCGTGCAGGTACATGGGCTCCAGCTTCCGGTGGCTATCAATCTGTCTTCCACTCGGTTCTCTTTTTTCTCAGACCCTCAACACCTTGACTTTCAGCAAACCATGAGAAATTAAAGACATCTGGTTGGCACTCCCTGAGTTCCTAAAGACGAAAGACTCAAGTTCTCACCTTCTATCCTCCTCTCCTGTTTCAGAGTAAATTTCTCTCCAGGTCAAGGCTAATCCCTCCATCTGGTCTCTGCCTCCTCCTCCGGAAACTCTTACTCTGTTAATCATACCCTTGTTCTCCCTTACTCCAAGCTTCCCCTTCATTGGGCCTCTCCTGACAGCACATAAATATTTTCTTCTCTACTCTCTTTAAAAACAACTTCCATCCGGAGACTTGACTTGGGGTGGTAAACACACAAAATACAACACACAGATGATGTATCGTAGAACTGTATACCTGAAACCGATATAATTTTATTAACCAATGTCACCCTAATAAATTCAATTAAAAAGGACTTCCACCCTTCCACACAGCACTCTCCTCTCCTAGTTCCAACCCTTTCTCTCTCCTTCAAAGCCAAGTCTGTAAAGTCTACCTATGATGATTGTCTCCACTTTCACCTCCCATTTACTTAACACCTAATCCCTTATGACGTGCCCCTGCTTACATCTGTGGCCTTTATTCCACTAAGTACCCTAACACTTTCTTTTTCCTGATCATACTTGGCAGTATGCACAGGATGTTTCATGCTCCTGAGCCTCCTTCTCGGATGCTCTCCTACTTTCTCCAGCTAACTAACTGCTGAGTATCTTTCTCAAATACCTCTTCCTCCAGGTAGCCTTCCTTAACTCCCTGATGAGCGGCCACTCCTCTGTTCCACAAGAACATCCTGGACACACCTCTGTCACCCTATTGTCATTGCTGGCTTAGTTATATGTCTTGTCCTAGAATATTATGCTCTGTGAAAGTCAAGGCCATTATTATTTGGGCTTGGGCTGTTGTAAATAATACAATGATATATGTGAACAAATGAGTCACTGAGCCTTCGAGTCTAAAAATAAGGTCAAGTGCATAAAAAGTTGTTTTATAGTCAAGACAGAGGGAAAATTCTAGATAAACTAAGTAGTGATAACAGTGAAAGAAGTATGAAGAAAGCACTTCATTGAAATAGATATCTCCAGTTATATCTTTTTCTAAATCGTATCATTCCCTTAACTAAGCGTGTTAATACAGTTATTATCAAACTTTTGGTGTCTTACTGATATTCTCAATTATAAGTGAAAAAAAACCCCACACTAAATAATACATGAGAAAAATATCTTAAGCTAAACTACCAAGGAAATAAATTTAAGTGGCGACTAGAACTTGAAACACAAGTCCAGGTATCCGAGCACACCTTGGGCAGATTGCCTTTTCTACCCACAGTTGGTATTTAAATTTCTCCAAGGTTTTATCCCAAACTCTCTTTCCCCATTTGTCTGTACTCACCTGACGTTTCAGTCCAACCGAACTTCCAAACACTCCCTAAAACTGCCCCACGATGTTCTCTACCTGGGCCTTTCCTCCCTCCACCAAGAATCTCTGCTCCATTTCCAACTTACGCCAATAAAAAGAGCAATTTCCTGCCTGAACAGGGCTCTCATTCCCTTTGGAGAGATTCATCTCTCCTCTTTCGGGGCTCTCAGAGCATTTTGTACCTCTTATCATACCTGGTTTTATTGGCTAACTTTTATGTAGCAAAAAATACTATGCCCTATCATATTTGGTTTTATATTAAAGGTTTTGCTCATCTAACATTTTTAAAACCCCTTAAAGAGGGTCTATAACTCTTTTAATGACATATTTCAAGCAAATATACGTTAAGTACAGAAAATAACATAATACTCTACCCACATTGACACATGATAGCTCCCATTCGTGTGTTTTAACTGGCATATGTTGTTCCACTGTCTAAATATTTCGCAATCTATTTATCTATTCTCTTACTTCCCACTTGTTGCTATTTTGGAATAAATAAGCAGATTTGGACATGATCTCTTGAGCACATGTGAAAGCGTTGTTCTAGAAAACCTTCCTGTGGCTCGTATTCTAATGAGTGAGTGTTGGAGAATATGCATTCCTCAGCTTGTCCAGTGCCTGCCCTTACCACCCTGCAGTGCCAGGCACTGTTCTAGGCCCTGGAGGTTGAGCTTATCAAGTGGCACTCAAGAAAACAACCAAACTAAACCAAACAACACTTGTAGATTGTTACTGAATTGCACTGGACTTACAAATTATCTTGTGAAGAACTGACAAAATATAGTACCTCTCATAGTTGTTTAGGTATTTTTTATGTCTTCCAATATGGATTTATAGCTATTTCTGCAAATATCTTACACATCTTTGGTTAGATTCATTTTGTCTTTTTAAAAATTTTTTGCTGATAGGAAGCATTTAAAAAAATATTTCTGTTGATTTTTGTTTTGTTTTATTTTGTTTTGTTAATGCTCACCCAAGGATATTTTTCTTTTAAAAAAAATATTTTTATTGATTTCAGAGAGGAAGGGAGGGGGAGAGGGAGATAGAAACATCAATATTGAGAGAGAATCATTGATCGGCTGCCTCCTCTTGGGGATCGAGCCTGCAACCCAGACATGTGCCCTTGACCGGAATCGAACCCGGGATCCTTTGGTCACAGGCCGATGCTCTATCCACTGAGCCAAACTAGCTAGGGCTTTCCATTGATTTTTAAGGAGAGTGGAAGAGAGAGGGAAAGATAGAGAGAAACATCAATGTGAGAGAAACACGTCGATTGGTTGCCTCCTACATGAGCCTTGACCAGGGCCTGGGCTGGGAAAGAGCCTGCAAACAAGGTACGTGCCCTTGACCAGAATCGAACCTGAGACCCTTTGGTCCACAGGCGGACACTCTTATCCATGAGCCAAACCGGCTAGGGCTCTATTGATTTTTAGAGAGAGGGAGAGATAAACATCAATGTGAGAGCAGAGCATCAATCACCTGCCTCTTGCACCCCCGCGGCCCCCCCTCATTACTGGGGATTGAGCCCAAAACCCAGGCGTGAGCCCTGACCTGGGATCTAATTGGCAACATTTTGGTGCAGGGGATGACACCCAACCAACTGTGCCACACCAGCCAGGGCAGAAGCATTGTTTTTTAATGACAGTTCCTAATTATTTGTTTCTCCTAGATTGTAATCAGCTAATTTTTGCATTTGATTTTGTTTCTATGGACTCTGCTGAACTCTTATTTTACTAGTGTGTAGATTATCTTCAATTTGCTGTACAATTACATTGATTGGGGAGAACAACAGTTTGTTTCTTCTTTTTAAGTCCTTATACATTTAATTTCTTTTTATTTTCTGGTTGCTTGCTTGGCCCTCCGTCACTCAATTTTATAGAAATAGAGATATTAGACATTCTTGTCTTATTCCTGTCTTCCAAGGGAATGCTTCTAAGAGGCATTAACCAGTAAGTATATTGTTTACTGTAATTTTTGGGTGAACACCTTTTATCAAGTTAAGGAAATTCCTTTCATAATGAATTTGCTAAAAAAATTTTGCCACAAATTAAATTTTATCAAATGTTTTTCTCTGCATCCATTGAGATGATGATTTGTTTTTTTCTCCTTTAGAATATAAATGTAGTAAATGACGTTACTAAATTTTCTAATGTTCTAGCATTGTATTCTGCGATAAACCCAAACAGATCATAAATATTAATTCTAATGCATTACTGGATTTACTTTTCTATTTTGTTTGGGATTTTGACCTTCTGAGAGATTCGTCTGTGATTTTCCTTTCTTATCTATCCTTGTCTGGTTTTGACATCAAAATTCTGCCAGTA
Organism: Myotis brandtii; assembly: GCF_000412655.1. Classification (NCBI taxonomy): domain Eukaryota; kingdom Metazoa; phylum Chordata; class Mammalia; order Chiroptera; family Vespertilionidae; genus Myotis; species Myotis brandtii. The sequence goes on along the minus strand of NW_005354632.1, from coordinate 3,670,599 downwards.
TCATAAAACATGTGGCAATTCTTTCTTTCTTCTGTTCTCTGAAATGGGTTGTGCAAGATCATGACGATCTTTTCCTGCTGTGTTTGTCAGAATCTGCGTACAAACTCCTCTGGCCACCATATATTTTGCTTTGTTTTTGTAGATAGATTATTAAACTATCAAGTCAACTTTGTAAAAATAGGTATAGCTCTCTAACTAGACTTTCTATTTCTTCTTGAGTAAGTTTTAGTAAGTTTCTTTTTTCTAGAAAACTGGTCATTTCATGTAAGTCTTCAAATTTAGTTGCAGAAAGTTTATAACATTCTCTTGTTCTTTTTTTTAAATCCTCACCTGAGGATATATTCACTGATTTTAGAGAGAAGGGAAGGAAGAGGGAAACAATGTGAGAGAGAAACATGGATCAGTTGCCTCCCATATGAGTCCCAAGCCCGCAACCTTTCAGTGTATGGGACGACACTCCACCAACTGAGCCACCTGGCCAGGGCCATTCTCTTACTCCTTAAAGGTTCTATTATATATGTAGTGATTTCCCCTTTTAATCTCTGTTGGTTTTATTAGTCTTTTCAGAGCACCAGCTTTTTATTTTCTTGATCTTTTCTATTATAACTTTGCTTTCTTCTCAATTAACTTCTCCTGTTTTACTTTTCTTCTACTTTCTATGTGTGTGTGCTATTGTTCCTTTATCCAGTGTCTTGAGATGAACACATGGTTCAGTAATTTCTAGTCTTTTTTAAAAAAATAAGTATTTTAAAGCTTTTGTAAATGCCTCTCTGCAAATTTCTCTGCAGTTTTTGCTGCACCCCACAAATTTTGAAATATATTTTATTATTTAGCTCCATATGTTGCCTCATTTTAGTAATGATTTTTTCTTTGACCCATCAATTATGATTTATTCTTAATGCAGTTTAGAAATATTTTTAAAGGTACTAATGCATGGAAATTAAAGTGAGGTCTTTATGAATCAGAAAATGGGACCTTCATGATACTGTGGTCTGGCTGAGATGATGCCATAATGTCATCAGAGACCTGGATGCTTTCTTCCTGCTCCATTATCCTGACACCGGGATTCCACGATAGACATGTTTTAGATTTCTCACTCTTTCCCGAGAAGTGGTTTACACATAGCAGCTGCTGCGGACAGCCTACTGTCCTAATGTACCATGCGGCATAAGAAGGAATTAACAACCCAAATGAAAACTCATGAGATTTATCATGAATCCGCCCTCCCTGTATCTGTGTGTTTTTTTTAATATATATATTTTTTATTTCCGAGGAAAAGGCAGAAAGAGAGATATATAGAAACATCAATAATGAGAGAGAATCATGATTGGCTGCCCCCTGCATGCCCCCACTGGGGATTGAGCCCACCACTTGGGCATGTGCTCTGACCGGGAATTGAACCTTGACCTCCTGGTTCATAGGTTGCCACTCAACCAGTGAGCCACACCGGTCGGACACATCCTCCCTGTATTCTCATCAGCTTCTTTCTCAAGTTCAGAATCCTGTTCTGGAGCTGCCCAGCCTGGGATGTAGCCCATGGCCCCGGGTCTGGACCTGAAGGGCTGGCTCCAGCATTAGGCATTTGGGGAATATTTGTTGAGTTGAAGGATGCATAATTAGAAAGGAATGAATGCTCCCAGCCTGCTCATTTTGCAAGCCCCAAACTAGAAACGGATGGCAAATGTCACAAACAGTAATTTAATCCTCTTACTAAAGAGATTAGAACTAAAACAAGGCAGGCTTGGCGTACAAGCAGAAGCGTCACGTACTGAGCAGTGTCTTAGGGGGGGAACAATGTAAGGAAAATTAATTTCTAAACAATAACTTTCTGGAAGCTTCTCAAGCCTATGAGTCTTCTGGCTGACCTGTCACACACGATTTTTCCATTGTTCACAGCAGAAGCAGCGTCTTTCTACTTAGCAGAGCAGCATCTCCCCCCACACTCCCGATACTGTTCTCAGAGCAAACCTAGATGGTTGAGCCAGAGGCACACGGATGCAGGGGAGCGGGGGACAGAAGGTTCCGGCAAACGATGTGAACTGTATTTTGCAGGCGCTGCTTGGCTGTCCCGTAAGTGCTCCCTTCCACCTTGCTTTGACCGAGTCAACACAGCTCGGGCGTGGTTGCTCTTCGTATTCCCTAAGAGCAGGGACGATTCTTTCGGATTCCTGAACATTCCATCCCCCGTGGTGGGAGGACTCCGGGGGGCGAGTCCAGGCCTCTCAGTGAAGTTTTCATCAAAGCACTGCTTCCTTCCCCTGTTGCTTTTGGAAGGCCCTGGCTCTGTGACAACCGCACCTCGGCTGAGCTTTTCCACAGCAGCCCTTGGATTCCTGCCCCGCCCCCTCCCATCTGCACGCCCCCATTTCCTCTCTTCTCTGTGTTGGCTCTTTGTGGTTCTTCTGGGTAAACTGGCTGAAGAGTAATGAACCCAAAATACCTAAGTGACAAATGAGTCACCACGCTTCGATAGCAGATCTCTGACGATGAGCGTCTGAGTTGGGGGGTAAATAGCAGAGGAGGTGGCTGGGGGGCGGGGGGCGGGGGTGTAGAAAAATAGAAACAAAATGAACAAGTTGGCAGAGGTGGCTGAGAGCAGCTGAGTGGGCGCAGGGGGCGGGGAACTCGTTGGGCTTGCCAAGGTGAGAGCGGCGCTGTGGCTTGTCACGCCCTGGCTGACAGGCCAAGAGCAGGCCCCTCGGCAACGGCTAACACCGGGCTGTCTAGTAAAACTCAGCTGGACCGGCCACCTGACTGCAGGCCTCTTCTGTTTACAAGTTCTGAGTCCCAGGGCCAGGAATTCTTGGTTCAGGCTGGGGCAGGGCTGCTACTTAGAGACACAGTGGTGTGTTGCTCTAAGGTCATGGCCTGGGTGATAGGAGTTGGGGCCTAAGTTAAATCTCTCCTCTGTACTTTTCTGTTTGTCTGGATTTTTCAGAATGCATCATTTCCCCAAAATGTTATCTTGAAGCATAAGGTGGAGCTGGTCGGCCAGCTCAAGGCAGGAGGCTCCGGGCAGCCCTAAGGGTGGGCGTGATGGTCAGCAAAGGCTGAGAGACCGGGGCCACTCGCCCCTCAGGATCAGCTTGACTTAGAAAGCACTGAGCATGTGACCTGGTAGCTTAGGACGTGACTCCTGCTTTTTGTTCTTTCCTAAGTCAAAAAGGAGTGGATAGGCTGAGTCCCTGAGACATGTCTAGTGTCTGATTTTGTGGGGATCTGCCTGGCCAGCCCCCGGTCCCTCTCAAAGACTGACTGTCAAACTGATACAAGAAGCCAGCGTGAGGAGGAACAAACTTCCTTTTACCCTCAAGCGTTCTCTAGTTGGTCTAATAATCATCAAACAGACATGAGACAGATCAGCAAGAGAAAATGACCAAGTTTGAGAGCGTCAGAGACCCCCGTGCAGGAGAGGTTCAGAGACAGAAATGGGGACCTCTGAGCTAGGGTTGAGGTCATGCACCTTGGGGGCTTCAGAGGATCATTTCAGGGAAAAGAAGAACAGCGGTTCAGTAGAGAGCAGTGTGCCCTGCCCAATAGATAGTAGCTAAAGGGAGGGGCCGGGTTTCTCCTGAGTCTGAAGCTAAAACTGCCTTTAGTTCAGAGTAATCTGCACACCCCTGAGGCACAGCTTGTGGTGGCTCCGTCTGAACCCCCACACCAGAAAGTAAAACCACGTGTGCGAGGAACGAGGGCTCAGATGCAGAGACTGTCACTAGGGTGTGGCTGCCAGGAGAATGTTATGGGAAAAGAAATGATCAAATGTCCCGGGGGTAGGCTGTCTCAGATTAGGAGGACGATAGGGTTAGGTCACAGGCTGTCTGGTTCTTGTTTTAGGTTAAAACCCAGGAAGTTTAGGGACTTGCTTAAACACAGGGAAAGACAAAACAAGTTGGTGTGTGTCTTTAAGCCTGAAGCCATGTTCTGCTTCACTGGCTGGACTCAGCCCGTAGGCTCATCTCGGGCAGCCCTCACCCCTATCCCGCATACGTGTACCATCAGATCCACGACTCGGAAAGGGCAAAGCTTGGCATCAAGAAGAAGGGGGAGCCTGGAAACTACCAAGGCTTGGTAGCTAGAAAGAAAACTACAGGTCCTACAAAGAAAGACCAGCCCTGGACAGTTTGGCTCAGTGGATAGAGAGTCGGCCTGTGGACTGAAGGGTCCTGGGTTTGATTCCGGTCAAGGGCACATGCCCGGATTTCGAGCTCGATCCCCAGTGGGTGACGTGCAGGAGGCAGCCAATCAATGATTCTCTCTCATCATTGATGTTTCTATCTCTCTCTCCCTTCCTCTCTGAAATCAATAAAAATATATTAAAAAAAAAAAAAGATCAGAACCCAAGACTTGATCCCCATTAAGTTCCTTAAGAGCCCTGTCTGCTCACTTGGACCTACATTCAGCTGAGCCAACCAGTGAATTACTTACTGATAAACCTCTCTGGAAATGATTCATGGAAATCATCTCAGGGAAATCCATATTCTTGGCCTCAGAAGTCTTCATTTCAAATGCTTTTTGAGACACTATAGATAATATATGCTCGTTATAAAAATAGAAGTAGAAACAAAAAATTAGCCATCGTCCCAACACTCAAAATGTTCACAGTGTAGTGTGTTTCTTCCTAGTCCTTTTCTAGGCATAGGTTTATTTTTTTTTAACCCGGTTGCTGTCATTCTGTATATAGAATTGTGTGTGCTGCATTTTGCTAAATGTATCTTACTGTCTTTCCCTGTTATCACATGGGAAATGATGTCCCCATAATTATTATGGCTGACTCATAAGCCATAGAGTTGACTGAATTCTCCCCAATGTTTTGGGCATTGTGTTTATTTTGCGTTTTTAAAACTATAATTCTTTAATTAATGTACAGAATTTGGAGATTTTCACATCAGCCCCACCACTTAGCCATGGGGTAAATCCTACCAATATCTGGATGGGTAACCTGAGAGCTAGCAGAGGGACCCACAGGACAGACAATCAGAGGGAGCTGCCAGTGTCACTCCTGGGGGGTTTCAGTACAGGGTCCTGAAGGACATAGCCATGGCTGAAGGCAGCGTCACCAGCGTCCAGCTGTGCATTTCCCTGCTAAATTGTGGCCCCCAGGTTCCATATTCGGCCCAGCATTTTCAAGGATCCTGCAGAGAACAGATAATATTTTCGATGAGTAAAAATAACAATAAAATGGATCTCATTTTAAAACATTTATAAAATGCCTTCCTGTCTCTTCTCTGATTTCCTATTGGAGATTCTGATTTCCTCTGGGCTTCCCTGGGCGGGTCACTTGCTGGAGGGGCATCTTCTGAGCTGCAGAGTTAGGGCAGCAGAAGCAGAGAGAGTTGGCATCGGTCAGGATGGGTAGAGGGGGCTATGGATATAATTGATCATTCAGCATAGTTGTGTGGCTGTCAATAAATATTTCAGGCCAGCCCTAGCTGGTTTGGCTCAGTGGATAGCGCGTCAGCCTGCAGACTGAAGGGTTCCAGGTTTGATTCCGGTCAAGGGCACATGCCCAGGTTATGGGCTCAGTCCCCAGTGTGGGGTGTGCAAGAGGCAGCCGACCAATGATTCTCTGACAGTATTGATGTTTCTATCTCTCTCTCCCTCTCCCTTCCCCTCTGAAATCAATAAAAATATATTTTAGAAAAAAAATATTTCAGGCCAGTGATGTTTCCATACAAAGGCGAGTCCTGTGTCACCCAGACTCCAGTTCCTGGGCTTTAACGGGAGACAGTGAGCTCCCCACTAAGCCCTGCTTGGTGATTGTTTCATTATTTCATTTAAGCGGCCCGGAGTTAGTGCTCTTTTCCCCATTTGGCACATGAGGCCATGAAACCACAGAAAGTAAAAGAACTCTCCCCACGGCACATGGCTATTAAATGTTTGAGCCTAGATTGGAACCCAGGGCCGTCTTTAAAGTCTGTGGTCTTTCCATCATGCTGCCTCTCTTAACCTAACAGATAAACATGCTTGTAATAAAAAATTACTTAATACTTATCAATTAAGGGTGGAACTTTCTCTGAGATCCAAAAGTCACCATCGCAGGCAGGCAGACTCCTTCATAACCTGAAGACAACTCATGAAGACCAGGGGTCAGCTGGGTCGGCTGCGGGTAAGGAGCTCTTCCAGGGATTATACTCGTCTTTTTCATTCCCATATTCCCACTCCTCGTGCAGTGCTTAGCCCATAGTAGGTGCTCAATAAAATTTGTTGGATGAATGAGTGAAAATCATATTTTACCAAGTCTGGCCCAGAGGCGCGAGCTGAGTTAGGGATGGTTTGTGATCCACTCCCCAGGTATAGATAGATATGTTTCTCAGGATGTGTTGTCTGAACTGAGGAGGCCCATACCAGCATTGGTCAGGAGCGTGTGTGGTTATCCACAGTCAGCTCTAGGTCGCAAGCACGAAACCATCTGACATGGGAAGTGAAGAGTTTCCCTTTCCCTCCTGCCCTTGCAGCGTGGAGTGAAGATAAACGCTCTCTTGCTCTCTTCTCCCTGATCCCTAAGTCCCACTGGATTTGTGTGAGGCCCCCGGAAGGGACTCCCTCCTCCAGAGAGTGCCCACAGCCTCCTGCTTGCTCCCCCAGGGAGAATGTGGACTGCAAGTGTACATTAAGCCCAGTCATTAAGCCACGAATACTGTGCCCAAGAAATAAGAAAGCGAAAGCATTACAAGTAGATTCTGTCATAATCCTAAATCTCCCCAATGTGTCAACTCCGGGAAAGTCCGGGTCTCCAGCAGGAACCCATCTGCTGTATTTCTGGTGTGACACCCCTCTGTTTATATTTGCTCATTTCTCTCACAGAGTGCCAGGAGAGAAAAAGTGATATTTAAAATTTTTCATCTGCTACTATTTATGCAAACACATTGCTCTCCAAGTGTGGGTTGAGCGATGTGAGTAAAGCAGACACAGCCTCCGACGGACCAGAGTGTAACTTACTAAAAAAGAGGGGAGAAATGCATGCCCTTCTGAGGATGGGAAGACAGGAATGTCCTCGGACCAGCCACACCGGACGGGGGAGAAGTTCTGGGTCTTGAGCCCCACCTTGGGGGCCTCATTCGCATCTATGGGCTTCTCCTGTGTGTGAGCCACTCAGGGGCTGCTTAGAGCTCTAGATCCCTGGCTGAGGATATCACGGTGAACAATTATGGGAGAGCATGCTACTGACATAAGGAGAAAGAGGAGGAAGAAACTCCACCAAACTCTTTGCTAAGTGCTTCACATACTTCATTTCATCGAGACAGCGATCCTGTGATATTGTCTTTGTTTTTCAGACCGCGCTTCGCAGAGGCCATACAACCTTGCTCGGGATCATGGGACTTAGGCTGTCTATTTTGAGATCCACGCCCTTTCACCTATATCACAGGTAAGAGGCTTCCGAGGCTTAAGCTCTAATAGTATATGCACTTGGAACCTAAATACCTAACATTTGTCGTGAGCTTACTATGAGATAGTGCTGGAGACAAAGAATGTCAAAGTCCTTTATATGTTAACAGATAGAAAGCTTGTAATCACCCCATGAGGTAGACACTGCTATTGTCCCATTTTACAGATGGGGAAACCGAGTTCACATATGAATCAAGTTGTCCGAATCACAAGGAAATATCAGAAGCCATTCTGGATCCAAGTCTAGGCCGTTAAGCACAGCACCACACTGCCTCTCCTCTGAGGAGAGCTTTTAAACATTCTAGAATCCTCCAGCCCTTCGACCACTCATACACAGATATAACAGGGACGATACCCAGGAACACAGTATTTGAGTTCCTCCCTACAACCCTCTTTTTGCAGCCCTGAGGCCTTGCCTGGATGATCCATGCCTCAGGCAGGTCAGGACTGTTACAACAAGCTTGAAAAACAAACTGGATAATCAACACTCTTTAGAAGTTCAAGAGTTCCTTAAGATAAAGAGGCTATTCCAGGGGTCCTCAAACTTTTTAAACAGGGGGCCAGTTCACTGTCCCTCAGACCGTTGGAGGGCCGGACTATAGTTTTAAAAAAACTATGAACAAATTCCTATGTACACTGCACATATCTTATTTCGAAGTAAAAAAAAAAAACGGGAACAAATACAATATTTGTATTTGCATGTGGCCCGCGGGCCATAGTTTGAGGACCCCTGGGCTATTCCTTTGTGTGTGGCAGCGGCCAGCAGGCCTCCTCTCCCCCTGATGCTAGAGGAGATGGAGTAGATGGTCCCACATCGGGCCCAGAGTCCCTTGTCCTCTCCTAACTGCTCCTCTCCAGGTTTCTGCCTGAAGGAGAATGAAATAAATTAAGGGGACATCAAGGACAGGAGAGCTACTTCCTATTCCCCATGGAATCCCTTGGTTGGTAGGGCATCGCCTTTAAGAGGGCACAGCCGTGGGGTGAGGGAGCCAGGCCCGGTCTCAGAGCCAGGAGCACCATCCACAACAGCGATTTTCAACCCGTGCGCCGAAAGAATTTTTAAAACATGTAATACCTGACTACTTAGTCAAGGGCACTGGCCTCTTTCACCTTCAATTGTCAAATACCAAAATATGACAACAGCCAATACAACAAGAGCTGTCCAGTGTGAACGAATCAAAATTATACCTTTTTTTTTTGGTCAGATCAGCAAAAAAATATATTGTTTGGTGTGCTGTAGAACTTGCGTAATTAGTTCAGGTGTGCCATGAGACAGAAAAGCTTGAAAACCGCTGATGTACAGAGAAACCAGCAGAAGGAGGGAGGAATCTGAAAGGCTGAGCCTTACCCCAAAGACACAGGGTTGAGCTGAAAGAAACTATTTACATAATTGAGTGACTGAGTTTTCAAACCTGTTGAACTAAAATTAGGTTTTCCCCTCTGGCGACCTAGCAGGGGGGGTGCGGTGGGGGGGGGTGTGTTGAGAAGGCGACATTAGAGAAAAAGGAAACCATGTTTTCTTTACACATCTGAGTGGTGTGAGTAATTCTGCGATCCTGGTTTACACCTGCAAGGCTGGGCAGATGTGAGTTTCAGCAGCCACATTCAAAGCTGAGGCTGCCGGGCCTCGTTCAGCCCCTCTCCGTAGCGACCTTTCTCTGCGGGCCTGGTCTCTCCCCAGAGAGTTCCACATCCCTATATTTAGACAACGTAAGACCACATCCATTAACCTCAACCACAGCACCCAGTGTGGGTAAACTGCCTGGCTCTCTTGGGGGAGGACGATGGTGACAGTGGGGTTCTTTGTGCCCAAGGAGTGGACTTCTGCCGCTTTCTATTGCCTGTGTGTGTCCAGGACAGTGACCACGGCAGAAGGTGATCACCCACAACTAAGAGTCTACAGTCACCCCCGTTTCCATCACAAGAGGAAGATGCTGAAGACCAGCCCAGGAGAAGGGACGAGAGGAACACCGCTGTGTCGTGAAGGAGTGTGTGTGTGTGTGTGTGTGTGTGTGTGTGTAAAGGAACCTGGTGCGTCCCATGGCAGAAGGTTGCTATTATGCTAGAAATGGAAAATGAGGGAAGAGGAATGGTCTCCAAGGACATAATCGCCCCTTCCTATCTCTGTGCCATCTTCCCCGTGACAGGCCGCAAAAATGTAGAAGATAGGCGCCCAGGTTTGGAGGTTCATATCCCAGTTTTGCCACTTCCTTCCTGTGTAACCCTGGGCAAGTTACTTAACCTCTCTGTGCCTTTCATCTGGTCTCTCATCTGTAAAATGAAGAACATAATAGTACCTTCCTCACAGGATTGTCAGAGGATTAAATGACACATATAAAACCTAAAGGACAGTTCCTGGCACATAATAAGCCCTCAATAAATTTGGCTGTAATTATTTTATGACAAGGGTAAGAGTCATATGATTTTGAAGGCCCTTCTAGTTTAAGGTACCCCTTAATTTACTAACAAATGAATAAGGGTAAACTCTAATTGGATTTTTCAACACACTAATTATAGAGTATCTCCCTCCATAAGCTGATTCCCCTTCACAAGGACCTGCACCCTCACCCCTGGAAAGAAAAATGTTCATTCAATGAGTCAGATCCTCCAGCCAAACAGGGTTTGGAACAAGTTTGACCTAATGACCCTTCCTGTCATGAAGAACTTGCTGATAATCATGTTGTACAAGAAGACAGTCCCCGACGGCTGACATTTTCCTCCTGTAGGCTGAGGTCAGGGTCAAGTCCGTCTTCATTCGAAATACGCACTTTAGCATGAAAACAATATTCATGGAGAGAACGTGGGTTTTTAATTTTGATCTCATGGCTTCCTCACTGGGAGAGTCTAAGGCAAGCATGTCAAACTCAAAGGCTAACATGGGCTAAATAAACAAGGTTTAAATGTATGTGGGCCACAAAAAAACCAAAAGCTTCACTTTTCATAGAAACGTAGGTTTATTTCGATAGAGACATGCTGAATACAAAGGGCTGAAATAAATAAGTCATTGTTAATCTACACTAATAAAAGAGAAACATGGTAATTAGCGTACGACTGCTACCCTTCCCATTGGCTAATCAGCATATCCTTATGCAAATTAACTGTCAGCCAAGATGGCGGCCGGCAGCCATGCACTGAAGCGAACAGGGAGGCTTGCTTGCTCCAGTGACTGC
>NW_005354632.1:3642604-3658577 GCF_000412655.1 Myotis brandtii | reverse complement strand
CTGCTAGTATTAGTGGAGAGAAATGGTGCGCCTGTGCGCAAGGCACGTAAGGGAAATGAATGAAACACGATTATAGTAATCAGTCATTAGCGAATGTTGTAGTTCATTATTAATAATTATGTATAATAGGATATTGTAAAAATTAAGTTACGAAATTTTTATTAAAACTTTTTTACATACTATTATATTGGCTGGGCCGCAAAAGAGTTTGACATGCTTGTAGTAGGATCTTGTGAGGGAGGATGAAATTAAATTACTCGTATAAAGTGACCAGCATAGAGTAGGCACTCATTAAATGCCAGTTCCACTTCCTCCTCCCCCCTTTCCTGCTGAGACACAGAGCCTGCCTTGGGGGAGGGGCATTCATTGAGTGATGTGTCAGTCATTGTTCTCTCACTCTACTGAGCACGAGATGGTGAGGATGGGAAGAAACAAGCATCCATTGATTTGATCTGTTCTACCTAGCGAAAACATCTTTCTCTTCTAGCACTTAAAAAAGCGATCAAAGTCCAGCTGTTAGTGACTTACCCAGCTGCTCTAAGACCACCTTGACCAAGCTAGGAATAAGTGCCCTGCCCATCTCTTTGGAGGGTGGAAACAAGGCCTCACGAAAATCTACCCCAAACCTTTCCAAGTTTACAGGGCGTGTGGAACACCCAAGGGGGCAGGACAAGTGAGACTGGGGTCAGGCTTGGCCATGCATTGAGGTGCTTCATTGTCAAGCGGGGAGCTAGTGCATGTCCTGCCAGCTTCTTACCAGCGTTTTAAGGACAACACGGAGCCTCCAGTCCAACCCCCCGTAGCTGTATTCGTTCACAATCACCGAGCCCCTCGCCTTCCCTGCTAAGATCCAGTCAAGCACCCAACCATCAAGCCCTACCTGCCCCTCCCCCACCTCCTTGTCTTCAACCACCCTGAGAACTTTTCTGAGAGGCAGCAGAGACCGAGAACCAGGGGCCCTGTGGACGGAGTCATCGTAGCTGTTGACACAAAGTGCTGACATTGGAAAGTACCGCTGCTGAATCAAAAAGCCACTTCCCAGAGACAACAGCCCTGCTCAAGGCTTGGTTCCTGGAACACTACTGGTTGGGTCCAGAGCCCGAAGCCTCCTCTGCCTCAGTTTCGCAGCCCGTGGGAAGGGAGTGGCAACAAAGGGAGATTGCTACCTGCCGCCCAACCTGTCATCGCTCTACACGTGAATGACTTGACCAGCTGTCAGAAAGCTATGAAAATTAACTCGTATTTACCACGTATTCTGAGGCAAAAGGTGACAAAATTAGGCAGAGCTGAGGCAAGTGGTAGGGTGTTAGCTGGGGTGCCGTGGGTTTTGACAGAATGTCCTTTAGCTTGTGAACTGAACTTTAATTCTTGTCAAAGCAGACAATTTTGGACCACAGTCGTTTTATTTTTTATTCTTTTCCTTTGTAAAACACTTTCATCTCTTTCCTTCTAAGTGTTGGAATCTAAGAGCCACTCCACCCAGCTGAGCTGCCCAGGACTGCAATTTAAAAAGTAGTGAGCATAGTTCAGATTCTTCTCCACACCATGTCAACTAAAGGAATAGTATCTAGCTTTCTTCTCTTTCTTTCCTTCTCTCTCTTTAAAAACAAACAAACATTTTTATTGACTTCAGAGAGAGAGAGAGAGAGATAGAAACATCAATGATGAGACAGAATCATTGATTGGCTGTGTACTGCACACCCCACAGTGGAGATCGAGCCTGCTACCTGGGCATGTGTCCTGACTGGGAATTGAACCACAACCTCCTGGTTCATAGGTCGACACTCAGCCATTGAGCCATGCCAGCCGGGCTCTTTCCTTCTCTATTTAACGAAACAAGTAAAATGTGTAGGATTGGAACTCCATTCCGTCCTGTTCAGCGTTTGCCCTGAAAGGTGACTTAGCTCCTGTGACATTTGCAGGGGAGCCTCATTCCAGGCTCATTCTGGAAATGCTGACGTTTCTTTGCTCCGGGCCCCTTATTCTTTTTGCCTCTCCGCTCCGACTTCAAAAAGGGAAAGATGGCCACGATGGCCTGCCATCTGCTGTCCCCAGCTCTGATGTAAGACACGCAAAGCCTGGGCTTCTCTGATGAGGAGCAGCGAGGAGGAGGAAGTGGGAAGAGGCCCCAGGGCTGCGGTGGAGACTCAACCAGCAAAGTCAGCACCTGCAGGCGGAAGAAGGCAGCGAATGAGCGTGTGCCCAGTGCGCCCCAGAGAAACCGCCAGATAGTCCAAGTCGGGGCTGGCGAGCCGCTTTCTGCACCCTGAGGGCACTGCTCGAGGCAGTCGGTGGCACGGGCTCCCTCTGAAGCCAGGGACTGCTTCTCGTGGGACTAATTAGTCCCTCTGCCTCACTCTCACCTCCTGGATGCCCCCCCTCACCTCCTCGCTTTGATCTGAATTCTTCTCAGGGGTTCCTATTACAGGCTGGTTCCACTTGAAATCAGTTCCCAGTGTCCACAGTTTCATCTCTACCCTAAAAACAGAAACAGATGAAAAATGTCATCACGATCAAAATAAATGAAAATGAGTCCCCACTCCTGACACAATTTTGATTTGTTTGATTTGTTTCCAATGCGACAGATTCTACCTACTTCTCATCTTGCCTTGTCACTTGCCGTATTTGATTCCCTTTTCCTTCTTCCTCCTTTTGGGCCAACCCATTGACACCCAGCCCACAAAACAGCTCCACGAACAACCCTTTAGTTAGGACAGTACCGGGCCCTCCATCGAACGTGATCAGCAATGTGCTAGGCAGCACCGGGCCTGCCACCTCTCGGAACACGCCGGGGACCACGTGTGTCTCCATTTCTGTGACTCATCAACCTCTCTGTCTGGTTTCTATGCTGTTAGAGTACTTTGGGGTGACGTGTGAGAGGCAGACCTACTTCCAGAAATTCAAATTAGTAGTTGTCGTCGTCCACTGAACCTCAGACAGAAGATGGACTCAGGATTTGCCCCAGCAGCTAAGAGCCAGCAGAGGCAGGGGGCACCCACACCCAGGCTGTCCCGGGAGGTGTCAGCACACTTGGTCTCCTGAGGATGGTGGTTTGCACATTGTTTGTGGTTTGCCATCATTTCAGCGGATAAAAATCCCCAAAGGCTCACTGACCCCGCTGACCGCCACTTACCAACGCAAAAACAAACAAACTGACATTTGCTCATTGAGAAGAAGGCCAGAGCTTTGGCAGAGCACAAGAATAATGTCTTCGGCTCCCCAAGGCCTCATGGCCTCCACAAATATTTATTGATGTCATTCAAGTCCTCTAAGGGTGGGTCATGTGTAATGTCCCAGTCATTTGGGTCTTGCAACTGCCCTTGGAAGGTCGATGCCTTAGAGTAGAACCAGGGAATGGATGATGGGCAGACTAGGTTCTTGATTTTTACAAAATATGGTAAGGAGCCGAGGAGCAGCAGCTGCCTGAGCCTCCACTTGCTCAGGATTAATCGCTGAGTCGGCTGACGACTGTTAAAGATGTTTCTCTCTAAAAGTTGGTGAGGAGACAGGACGGTCCAAAGTGGTCACCAGGATGGCCAGTGACGGAAATGCTGGCATAAGAGGAAAGAAAAGGAGGCCGTGAGCGTGGACATGCTTCTGAGGTCACGTGGGCAGTTGCCTGGGCCATGCTCTCCCGCCCAGGATGCCCTTTGTTCGGGCAATGCCCCTGGGGGCAGCTGGGCTGGTGAAAAAAACAACAAAATAATCCCATTAAGTTCCCATTATCTGACACATTAGAAACTCTAATGAGAGGCTTTCGGAGGAGCCGAGCAGCAGGAGGGCACCTCTAATGGGCCCTGTCCTCTGTGAGGTTGTCACTGTCACTGTGGGCAAGCCGAGCGCCCAAGTGTCTCCGAGCAGTTTCTCTGGAAGAGAGTGGATTGGGCACCGTGGGCCCCGGGAGCCCCCCAGGGAGCCATGACCGAGAGACAGAGAAGCAGCCCGGAGCGAGGCTGGCACCCAGAGGAGACCCTCGGCCTGAAGGGTGATCACCTTGAACCCTGCGTTTTGTAAAATGTTCTCAGAACGTCTGAACAGATTTTACTTTGAAGGTCGCAGATTCTTTTTTAAAAAAATTGTTATTGATTTGAGAGAGAGAAGAAGGGAGAGGGAGGAGGAAGAGAGAGAGAAGTGAGAGAGAAAGAGAGAGAGAAGTGAGAGAGAAACATTGATCGGTTGTGCCCTGTACACACCTGGACTGGGGATGAAGCCTGCAACCTGGGCATGTGCCCTGACCGGGAATTGACCCGGTGACCTTTCAGTGCAGGGGATGACGCCCAACCAACTGAGTCACAGTGGCCAGGGCTGAAGGTCGCAGATGCTTTCAGGGTGGTGGTGTCTGAAGACAGGTCAAATGCCCTGCAAAGGGCTCCCTCACCTCTGTGGTTCCCAAACTGCGTTCTCAGACTTCAGGTACCAGAGGAAGGGGGCTGCGAAGGCTTATTCCCCTGGCAGTGAGCGACTGTGGAAACACACCCCACAGACCTGCCAAATGGCTTCCAGTGTTCTCTGTCCAAACACGGCGTCTCCTCACCAGCTCTGCATCTCTTCTTGGCTCTGCATGGCCCAGTAGTGCCATACCCTCCGGTGGCACCGAGCCCAGAGCGTGCCCAGCGGTGCTGAGCTCCATACAGGGCGTCTGTGGGCCTCCCAGCGCCCTCCGTCCCGCTCCTGGGGAGAGGAGATTACCAGGCGGCAAGTCACGCCATTGTTATTATTACCCTGAAGCGTAATAAATCTGTGAGGTGCAATAAATTAAGACAAGGCTCCTTTCTCACTTTACACGCTGCCAATAGTTTTATTGTAACGGCTGGGAGACAAGAGTTTTCCTTTTTAGGCAGAGCAGAGGAAGCTGTGACATTAAAGAGAGAATGAAAGGAGGCTGGGAAGGAGTTTGTGAGACTGGTATTGTGCCTGAGCCGGCTCATCAGGACACCCGGCATCTAACGTTGTGCTTAATGGTGTTAGGGAACATGGGGGCCTGACAGTGTCTGGGAGAACTCATTTGAATTCATTATCATAGCAAGGTACCTGCAGTCTGCAGAGCTGGCCTCCCTCACAAGACTTATAGCGCTTTCTCTCGGTGATAAGCCCGAACTGATTTCTAAGATCACAAACTGGTTCTGGAACTCATGAAAGTCAGCAAAGGAGAGTTAGTGAGATAGTTGCAGAGGCTGACACTGTGATCATTTGTTCATGCGGGCAGTTGCAGTTGTAGAGAAAGCCTACAACTCCTCGCAGGGAGATTCTGGTCGACCAGATGCCGGTCCAGAGGGCCACAGGCCCTGCCTCTCCTTCCTTGATGCCGTGCACCTCCAGGCTGCAGGAGGCGAGGGGAGGGCTTGAGCAGTGCTCCCCTCCACCCTTTGCCAAGTTCAAAGCCCAAACGAGGCCTCCTCCAATCTTGTCCCAGCTTACCTAACACTGAATGAATTTTTTTTGTCAAAAATCCTCCTCTTTGGTAGCAAATTCTCTTTCCAATCTCTGTTTTAGAATTCAGCCTTTCCTTTTTTTATTCAAATGTTAGTCATTTGAGACATCTTAACTCTCTGGTTGGAGAGCCTTCTTTTTATCATCTTCTGTCTCACCTAGGCTCATGGGTACTTCCCCCTAAACTAGACCTACTGGGTGCTGGGGCTCTGCCTTCTGTGCCATTGTGTCCCCTGAATACTCTTATGAAGCTGGGAAACACATAGTTGATATTCAATACACAGATGGTCCCCAACTGGTGATGGGTCTATTTACAGTTTTTTTACTTTACGGTGGTGTGAAAGTGATACCCGTGCAGTAGAAACTGTCCTTCAGATTTTAAATTTTGATCTTTTCCTGGGCTAGCAGTTTGTAGTATGATACTCTATCATGATGCTGGGCAGCCACAGCTCCCAATCGGCCACGTGATCACGAGGGTTGAGCACCGACATTCCACGGTGGACAGTGTCTCCCGTGTTCTTTGGCTATTGTGCTCTGAGTGTGTTTAAGGTGGGTTGGGCTAGCTCTGACGTTCCCTGGGTTAGGTGTATTAAATTTCAATGTAGGTTATTCTCAACTTACGATGTGACATAACCCCATTCTAAGTTAGGGAGCATCTGTATAAGTGTTGATTGACTTTCAAAATAGTTGCCTAGCTTATCTGACAAATGTCAGTGCTACTCCCCTAGTTTACTATCCCCCCTGTATTGCCCTGCAATGCTCCTTATGACCTTCCAGCCCCAAACGACTGACTCCCTACGTAATCCCCTCATCCAAACCCTAATACTCCCCACTTCGCTCCCTACTACACCCCTTCATTGAGTCTCACTTCTTAGCAGCTAAGACAGGCAATTTCATTCTCTGAGTTGGAATAGTCTCATGAATTCTGTTTTTCTCTGCTATGTTTCCCCTGCCCCATACATTCTACCTCCACTTACTCTGTAAGAAGCCTAATCAGCCCTGACTGGTTTGGCTCAGTGGATAGAGCGTCGGCCTGCAGACTGAAGGGTTCCGGGTTCGATTCCGGTCAAGGGCATGTACCTTGGTTGCGGGCACATTCCCAGTGGGGAGTGTGCGGGAGGCAGCTGATCGATGTTTCTCTCTCATCGATGTTTCTAACTCTCTATCCTCCCTTCCTCTTTGTAAAGAATCAATAAAACATATTTTTTTAAAAAAAAGAAGCCTAATCAGTACAAACTCTGGGGAAGCCGAGGTCCTCATTGCTGAATCTGGTTGAATTACGGATTTGCTCCCTCAGCTCAAAATTAATATTATAAGTGTACTGGAAATACATTGTTTACTTTCTGGCCCCAAGCTAATATTTTTTACACGCAGCGTTTAGTATTTGGCTCAACTAGTTATTCAAATGCACAGGAAATTGCCAACTCCTTTTTTGGCCTTTTCCCTATCTCACCACTGGCCCCCCATCACCCCAACACACACACACACACACACACACACACACACACACACACACGTACACACGCACACACACATCACTGGAGATGGGAATGTTGGAGTCCTTGCTGGAATTCCCCTCAGGTTGTATCATTGTTTGGAAGTTATTGGTTCTCCTCCAGGAGCAGATATGGACAGAGGAAAGAGTGCCTGTCTTAGCTCAGCATATCAAGCAGCACAAACCCTCGGCCTTCATCTCTGTAAAGCTGCTCTAGGGCAGTATGGTCTTTCTTGTAATGAATAGACAGATTCATATTACAAATATTTATCGAACACTTATCTTGTTCCCAGTGCGGTATTGTTCATTATATCATCTTATTTAACTTAATTCTAATCCTTGAAGGTAGCATGGATTTTTTTCACTTATAAATGAGGAAGCAGCCCAGCCGGTGTGGCTCCGTGGTTGAGCACTGGCCTATGAACCAGGAGGGCAGGGCACATGCCAGGGTTATGGCTTGATCCCCAGTGTGGGGCATGCAGGAGGCAGCCAACCCATGATTCTCTCTCATCACTGATGTTTCTATCTCTCTCGCTCCCTCTCCCTTCCTCTCTGAAATCAATTTTTAAAAAAATTTTTTTTAAATGAGGAAGCAAATGTTCAAAAGGGTTAGGTGACTTGCTCTGAATGGTAGAACCTGATTTTTGGGTTCTAGGTCTACTGTTCTTCACATTTCACCATGCTTCCTCTTGTGTGCTTTTTAATTCTTTGTTAATAGCTCCTCTGTGCAAGAGCTGGAACTCTCTTAAATAACCTACAGAGCCCAGGAATCCCATTGCAACAAACCCCATTCTAAAGCCAGCATTCTCTCCTGGGTTTCATCTGGCAAACACTCAAGTACATTATGAAAGTTCACCCAGTTTCTCAGTGGGAATTGGGAGCTTCGGACATCTTCAAGATTGGGTCCAAGTGTTAGACATCAAGGGAACAAACAGGAAGCCTGATGATGCTGTAAGATGCTGGTTTTATGTTCCTTTATGCCATAGACAGTGGGTCTGAAAGTTGTATTAATTTAATTTGTTAACAATATTGAAAGTACCACGAAAATGGGGGAGGGCAGTATTTCCACCTAGATTTTTAAAAAGACCCTTTGACTATAATGTCAATTTTAAAAATCAGTTAGTAAATAACCATTATCTTTGCTATAAAAGTAGCTAGTACTTCTTCAATATTTACTATGTATCGGTTACCATTATGAATTTTTGTGTATTATTTAATCTTCACAACAGCTCTATGAGGTAAATGCTATCTTAATTTTACACAAAAGGAAAGGGAGGCTCAGCGAGGTTAAGTAGTATGTCCGAGGTCACACAGCTGGGTAAGTGGCAGGGTTGGGATTTGAACTCACACAGTGTGACTCCGGAGCCAACACGTTTAACCACACTTAGGGTTCGCAGACAAAATATAGGATGCCCAGTTGAGTCTGAATTTCAGATAAACAACCCCAAATATTGCATGGAACATATTTATACTAAAAACATGTTTGTTGTTTCTCTGAAATTCAGATTTAACTGGACATCTTGTATTTTTATTTGCTAAATCTAGCAACCCTCACCACACTATCCTGCCTTGTATAAATGCACATATCTCTCTCTATTCGGGTTGCTTAACTTATGGTTTACATATGCTTGAGTTTTGTTGCAAAATAAACGATGTGAACTCATAGCTACAAAGTGAGGGCAAGCCCTCTTGGATACCTTTTCCCTCCATTTTTTGAAGGCTGGGTTGGCCTGGGGACAGCCTCCTCCTTGATAACGTAGTTGACTGTAAGCTTTTCCCTTCTGATAAGAAAGAACTTTGCTGACTGTGGGCACGTTCTGGCCTCCTGCCTGCACTGGGCTTTCTCATTGGCGGCCAGCGGTGTCCTGCCTGGTGCTCATTCTTGTCCAACTTCCCTGCTACAGAAATCCTTGATTCCTTCTAGGAGCCGCAGAGCTGCTTGGCCGAGTAGCTGCTTCCCTCCAGATGACTGGGAAAGAACGAGCTGGCTGCAGCTTAGCAGGGAGGGACCCTACATATAACGTCTGTTATATACAACATACAAATGGGCAGCAAACACACCACCCAGCAAACATCCTGCATGACCTGTGTGTGCACTCCCCCCCACTAAGTTCCTTCACGCAGTGCACACATGCACCTACCCGACTGCCTTCTCTCACCACCCAAATAACCTCAGCTAAAGAGAGAAGCTGCCTCTCACAGCCACTGAGGCGACAAATGTCCCCCATCACACCGTGCATTTGAAAACAAATAGCACTTTGGAATTAGCTGATCTTTATTATCTTTTAATAATGTGGATAATTGAAAATTGACCATTTATTTACAAGCCTGGATAGTTATAGAATTACCTGTATAGTCAAGATTTTTAAAGTCTTTTAAAAGCAGCATGAATTTTTATGAACCCAGAATGAATAATGATAGATAATATTTACTATAATGAAAAAAAACATTTGTCATTGTGAAAAGCATTGTACATGCCTGATCGCTTAATTTTTACCAAAACCCTACTAAATTTTGTACTTTTACAGATAAGAACACTGAGGCTACAAGAAGTTAAGCAATTTGTGCAAGGGCGAATGGTTGATAAGTAGTAGAACCTGCATTTAAACTTATGCAGTCTCACTCCAGAGACCCATTGGCTTAATTACTGAGCAATGATGCCTCCATAGCATAAGATCGTTAGATATCACTTCTGTGAGGGCGGGGGGAAGCTTTTATAGAGAAAATTTCAAATCTGTTACTTACCCTTTTACTCCAAATGCATGAAATAGTCTCTTTCTGAAAGAGTAAAGAATATCCAGGAGGAAATTAAGGTGGGTGGAAATGGCCAAAATGGTTAGGATTAAATTAGATAGTAAATTCCTAAAGCATACAACCTACCAAGACTGAATCATGAAGAAATAGAAAATCTGAGCAGTCATTACTGGTCAGGAGATTGAATCAGTAACCATGGGCGTAAGCTCCTTGACATACTGGTAGGTCTTGGTGGTGACTTATGAATCTGACACCAAAAGTAAGAGCAACACAAGCAAAAATAAACAATTGGGACTACATACAACTAAAAAGCAAAAAACCCCAACCAATCCAATTAAAAGTTGGAGAGAAGATCTGAACGGATGTTTTTCCAAAGAAGACATAACAGATGTTCAATAGGTACATGAAAAGATGTTCAATACATTAATCATCAGGAAAATGCAAATCAAAACCACAATGGGATATTAGCTCACACCTGTTAGAATGGTCGTTACCAAAAAGACAAGAAATGACAAGTGTTGGCAAGAATGTGAAGAAAAGGGAACTCTTTGCACTGTTGCTGGTAATGTAAATTGGTCTAGCCAATATGAAAAGCAGTATAAAGTTTCCTCAAAAAATTAAAAATAGAGCTATCATATGATCCAGCAATTCCACTTCTGGGTATTTAACTGAAGAAAACAAAAACACTAGCTTGAAAAGATAGGTGTACACCCATGTTCATTGGGCACTATTTACAATAGCCAAGGTGTGGAAACAAACTAAGTGCCCATCAATGAATGAATGGATAAAGAAATTGTGATACAGATATAGGTATATACCTATATCTATTCTTTAGCCATAAAAAATATGAAATCTTGCCAATATGCTAAGTTAAATAAATCAGGCAGAGAAAGATAAATACCATATGACCTCTCTTATATGTGGAATCTAAAATAAACCAAGTTCCTAGATCTAGAGAATAGATTGGTGATTGCCAGAGGCAGGGGCTCAGAGAGTGGGAGAATAGGGGGGGGGGGGGGGGGGGGGGGGGGTAAAAAGATTTAAAAAAATTAGATGCCAGATGATGAGTACAGAGCCCATGCCACATGTGACTCACACGAGTTGGACAACACCTCTACTGGTCTATACCCTACTCAACTAGACAAGCCTACTGATCACTCCCTTGTATGTCACAGCAATGCCAAGTTGCCACAATTTAAATGCTTACTCTCATTTTCTATACTTATCTTACGGTCAACTGGTGCTATGGTCTGAATGGCTGTGTCCCTCCAAAATTCATATATTGAAATTCCAACTCCCCAAAAATGATGGTTTATAACAGTGGTCGGCAAATTGTGGCTCGCGAGCCACATGCAGCTCTTTGGCCCCTTGAGTGTGGCTCTTCCTAAGCCTTAGGAGTACCCTAATTAAGTTAATAACAATGTACCTACCTATATAGTTTAAGTTTAAAAAATTTGGCTCTCAAAAGAAATTTCAATTGTTGTACTGTTGATATTTGGCTCTGTTGACTAATGAGTTTGCTGACCACTGGTTTAGAAGATGGGGATTTGCGAAGTGGTTAGGCCAGGAGGATGGAGCCCTCTTGAGTGGGATTAGTGCCCTTATACAAGAGGCTCCAGAGAGATCTCTAGCCCTTTCCACCAGGTGAAGACACAAGAAGATGACACTGGATGAACCAGAAAGAAGGCCCTAACCACAACATGACCATGCTGATACCTTGATCTCTGACACATTCCTCTGGAACCGTGAGAAATAAATTTCTGTTGTTCATAAGTTACTCGGTCGGTGGTATTTTGTTATAGCAGCTCAAATGGACTAAGACAACTGGTAGTAAACAATTTTGTGGACCAGCACCAGTTCATGGGTCACATTTTGAGTAGCACTAATATATAAAAGATCAGTTTAGTACATATACACTCTCTCTCCCTCTCTCCCTCTCCACAACACACTCACTCCTGAAATGTTTATTGAGAACCTACCAAGTACCTGGTACTTTTCTAGGGTCTGGGAATATAGTAATGAACAACACAGATGAGGTCCCTCTCCACAGGGAAAATCACATTCTAATTCAATCAATGTTTTGTCAACTAAAAATAGGTTCCAGTTTGAGATCTTGCCAATGAGTAGCTCTGTGCTTTTGTGCAATTCATTTAATCCCTCTGAGCAACGTTTTCCCTCTGCAAAAAGGAGATTTATACATACGTTAGTGGCGTTGTTGCTGGGTTAAATTAGGTGCTGTGGCATCATTTTGAAAACTGTAAAATGATATGCCAATGTCAGGTCATAGTTTTACCTTCTTGAAGGCAGGGACCGTATCTTTCCTATCTTTGCATCCTCAGCAACAAGCACAAGTGCTTGGCAAGTAGCACGCACTCCACTGAGGTTTGTTGAATAAATGTGTGTAAGGTACTAACTGCATGTGTATAGTATATTTTTATTTAAAATATGGTAAAGATTGTACCTGCTCTTGAAATCACTGCACCAATAGGAAAAGTACATTAGGCATGGCAGGCCATGGCAGATGTAATTCTGCTCTTGGGTTACAGGTTTCTAAGAGTCTGAGGTCTAAAAATACATTTTCTAAAGGTTCATTAGATGGAAGCCTCTTTTTATTGATCTGTTTCACAATCTGAATGATCCTTAAAGGCCTTTTCCATAAATGGCCCCCAGGAGTAGCTGTGCAGGTCCGGGCATTTCTAAGCACATCACGCTCTCTAGGATTCCAAGCTAGAACTGAGTGGTAAAAGTACCCTAAGTTTGGGGAGCATCTGGAAGGAAAAGAAATACAGCCAGTTTGTTCTCTTCGGAAGTTTGAACCTCATGTTAGAAAATCTCATGGCTTTGTTTTTACTTAAGGTCAGTTTATTAAGATCAATGCTGAAAGTTATAAGGAAAATATTCCCCTGAAAATTATTTTTTCTTAGGAAAAAAAGAAAAAAGAAAAACCAACACCCCCTCAGCATAGGCACAGATGCTGTGGCAGCCACGCCTCTCTGACAAGGGGATAGTCCCTTGGTGGGTGAAGTCACTGTCTCGGTCCTCGTCATCCTCTGGCTCCGACTCATCCATTTCCCGGAATAAAGACTCACTTACCTCCACATTCTTCCAGCCTCTGCCAAGAACTGGATACCATGGGTCAAGATTATGATCTGTTTCAAATAGCTGTTTCCCACTTAAGTTATTTTTTCCTGCTTGCTCTTCTTCTTTCATTCATTTCCTTTTCATTTCCAAGAGTTCTGCGTCAAACTTGGCCTCCCAACTCTCAGTTGTGACAGGAGTGCCATGAAATAATTGCTTTTTGGCTGCTGCTTGGTTTGCTTTGTGCTTCTCCCAGGGATATAGACATTCTCACTGAGGGTTAGCGATGCTGCTCTTGGTTCCACAAAAGTGTACAACTCAATGCAGTGGCTGTAACAGACACCAGACCGACACTGCAAAGGACACTAGCAATGAAAACACGGGGATCTGTAAGGAGGCCTATTTAGTAATGGGAATAAAAAAATACACAAAATACATGACAAGCACCATAGAAGTAAAAACAGAAACAGTGGGATTTCAGAGGAGAGGAGAAATCAGATACCTTCACTTCCCCTCTCCCTTCCCCATGCCCGGTCCTTGGAAAGTCCCCTTGCCTCCACTTGTTTGATTGCTTCCTCTTGAACTACGTTTTCCCACAGGGACCACCGAGCCATTGGCCCCACTTCTCTCTGACGTGCCCTCTTCCCTCCCAGCTTAGATGCCAAGGTCCAAGGCTATGACCACTCCCCTCCTTCTTCCCCTCCCCCTCTCATTGACCTTCATCAGCAAATCCCAGCCCTGGTCACATCCAACTCCTCCCCCCCCCCAAACCCCAGCAGTGGAATGTGGCTGGAGAAAAACCACACAACCCTGCTGAGTGATCTCACTTTACAGAGAGGACCCCCAACTCAAGAGGGCCCTCAGCATTGTCGAGACTGCTACACTTCCCCAGTAACTCTTCCACTCTTCAAGGGCATTCTTCCTCACCTTCTCCCATCTGCTCAAACAGCCAATAGCCCCTCCCGACTCACAGTTTTATTACATAGAGTAAAAGAAAGCACACAGCCCAGACCTCCCTCATCAAACCCAGTGAGACCTAGTGAGTACCAACTGGGAAAGGGTGCACTGTGTGTGTGCGAGTGTGTGTGCAATTGCTAAAAGGCACCCCCCTTTACGTGGAGCCATTAGAAAAGGTACCCCTTCCTCCGGTTGATGTGACCTCGCTGTCTGGTTGGCAGAGCAGGGGCTGGATTTCAGTTCCCACCTGCCCCCCTTCTGCTCCACGGTAGCCTGAGCATGCCACCCAATGGACTACCTCACATGCCACCCACAGACTTCGCCTTCTCTCCAAAAATAGTGCGTGAACACACTGTCCTAGCTCCTAGCCACGGCTGATCCCTACACTTCTCTGTTAGGGCCCATTGCTTCTCCCCTACACCAGGACAATCTTTCTCCAGTTGTCTCCTCTTATCTTTTGCCCCATCACTCTCCCTCTCCCGCCCTGGCCCTACAGAATCATCCAGCATACCCGGGAGGAAACATCTCCCATTTTAAATACCCTCCCTTGGTCCCAAGTAATCCTCTGGCTGGGTTCTCAGTTGCTCTTTACAGCAAAGCTCTTCAAGAGCTCTTCAAACTCACTGCAAACACTTTCTCCTCCTCACCTCCCAGTCACTGTTAACACACCCTAATCAGACTTTCTCCCCGATGACCCCTTTGAAACTGCTTTTGTCAAGGACATCAGCCACCTTCATCAGGCCAAAGCCAGCCTTCAAACTCTCAGATCTCATCTTATTCATGTCATCAGTTTGATAAGCCTGATCCCTCCTACCTCCCGAAAACAATTCTTATCTTCCAACATTCCAGCCTCTCCAAGTGTTCCTCCTCCTTTTCTACTTCATCTCCAAGTGTTGGAGTTCCTTGTTGCTCTCTCCCTCAGCGACTCTCCTTCCCTAAGTGATTTTCTGTAAGCCCAAGGCTTAAAAAGCATCTATGTGCTGATGAATCTCAAATTTGTATCTTCACACTCATATATCCAATTGTTGGCTCACCATGCCCGCTTGGACCAATAACAAGCACCTTATGTAACATGTACAGCACAGAATTCCTACTTCCGCCGCCCCGTACTTTCTCTTTGAGTCCTCCGGAACTCATTAAATGGCACCACCATTTACCCCTCCTTCAGGCCCCGAACCTAAGAATCATCCATGATCTTTCGTTCCTTCACATACTCTGCCAAATCCATTTCTGTTCCAAATGTGTCTGAATAGCACTCTTCTCACCCCTTCTCTGCCCCACCCTGTTCCAATCTACCGCAGCCTCCTTACTGGTCTCCCTTAGGACACCCATGCTTCTCTCTGTGTATTTTACACACATCAGCAAGAGTAACTTTTAAAAATATTTTTTATTGATGTTTTAGAGAGAGAGGAAGGGAGAGGGAGAGAGAGAAACATCGATCGGCTACCTTCTGCGGGGAATGGAGCCCACAACCAGGCATGTGCCCTGACCGGCAATTTTTTAGTGCAAGGGAGGATGCTCCAACCAACTGAGCCACCCCGGTCAGGGCTGCACGACGCTGTCATTGCTCTGCTCACCCTCCCAGCTTTCTGTTGCTGTTATGACTGCCTGTAAGGCTTCATGGGATCTGGTCACTTGCCCACCTCTCAGCCTACAGCTTGCTCTCTGGCCCCCTGATTCCTCGGACATGCTGGCCTTTGTTGTTCCTGCAACAGGCCAGGCATATTCCCACCTGAGCTTATGCTGGTTTATTTCAGCTTGGAAAGGCTGCCCTTAGTTATTTGCTAGGCTTATTCCTGCCTATCCTACCCTTCGTGCATGTGCTCAGAGGTCTCCCTGGCCTGGCAATACCGGCTCGGCGATAAAGTCACCCGCTTCCTGACTTTATTTCTTTCACACCACTTACCAATACCTGAAATTTTTGTTCCCTTGTTTGTTGTCTGTCTCCTCTCTCCTACCCCAGTAGAAGGCAAGCCCCTGCTTGCCCATGTATGGCTTTACCGCCTAGGACAGTGCCTGGCACCTACTAGGTGTTCAATTAGTACTTGTTGAACGACTGCATTTCCTCCAAGGTTCCACTCCTGAATCTCTGGACCCTTCCTCAGTTCAGTTGCGGCCGGCCGCAACCCCACATCCCATCCTCCGCTAAGCCACGACAGCCCCCACCTCCCCCACCGTCCTTTGCTCTCCCCACCCCTTCCTGCGCGGCCCCTTTAAGCGGAGTCCGGAAAGCGGCGGGGAGGGCGGGGCCAAAGCCTC